>NC_136634.1:15083735-15588735 GCF_949748355.1 Melanostigma gelatinosum
GCTGTGCACACCTGTGAGCACCACCTTCCCTTCATGCAGCAGACTTCTGTGAGAAATGAGATTCTCCAGAGTGACGGCCTTTAAGAGATGTTTCAGATTCTGAAAGAGAAGCCGTCAGTCAGGTAAGAGGAAAATATTTTGGCCTTTTGCCACGTGGATCGATACTGAGAGAGCTGAGCTGCTAACATAGCTAATGATGACACACTGCGGTGTAAAATGTGAACAGCTTCCTTTGCTTTTCATGATATCTGACAGCAAGATAAATGATTGGACCATCCTGTCTGCACACAAAATCTATTGGAACATGAAGTGTTGGTGGTCTGCCAACAAAAGCTCTCACAGACGTACAAATATAAATTTACACACAAACACACCGCTAACCAGACAGACCTCAGGGACGACGGCACGCTTGTCTCTCTCCCATACAGGCAGCCACACCACGGCGTCTCTCAGCTGTTTCACCTTCTGGTAGTTATCTAGCCATTTCACCTTTCCCTCTAAATCACCTGGAAGCAGAGAGGCATCCTCTCAATCAAGACGGACACAAATAGAAGAAAAACAACTGACTCCTGAATTTCAGTAGTATTTCTAAAAATAATCATGTGTTTAAGTCACATAAATAACAGATTATATTTCAAATGACAGATAAATTGTTCTTAAGTGCTACTTTATTGTCTTGTGTTTTCCTGTGTTGTGATGGTTGCCTGCTGAATACGGGCGTTACCGTGTCGTGAGCGATTACGCCACTTTACAGTAAACACACACACCCAGAGGACATTGCCCTACACCTCTTAGCCGCGGCGATGACACTCCGTGTCAACCTGTGCTGCTCTGCCGTGCTTTTGTAATGGTTTTATGAAAGTATGCAGTCAAGTATTTGTGAGCCAACACCGTTCGGTTTCTGTTCGGATATTTGCTCAATCCAATAAAAATTCAAATTGAGGTGCAGTGCTGCAGCACATTTCCCACAGCCTGTCCATCTAGTTACAGCATGCTTTGAGGAATAAACGGTCAGGGCTGCTGTCCAAAACATGGAGCCTGTTTGCTCACAAGCTCGCCTGACACGGATAAACTACTATCTGCTTAACAAGCTTCTTGTCCCTTACTTTGCTCGTCAAAACACCGGAATGATGAAACACACAAGTCGTGAGCTGCTGAATGACATAAATGAGACGTGTGACACTTGAAGCTCAGTGGGATGTTCAGCAGGTGAAAAGAGCTTCGAACCCGACACTGTGCTTACACAGTCAGTGAGAATCTGCTGATAAGGCAGTGGTGAAATGCTCAGGTGGTAAAAAAAACATCACTGTCTTATGTAAATAAGAGTTTGTAGTGATGCATTTTTTTTTTTAGTTCAGGTTCAGGGTTCTCACATATCGATGTGTCCACTTGCTCCGTTATATCCTGCAGGCCTCCGGCCTCGTCCTCCCTCTGGCATCTCTTCTCGATGTTCCGCAACAGCAGAGGGTATCGGGTGAGCCTCTGTAACGGCGCCACCAACAGGTCACGCAGTTGCAGCCTCCGGCACTGTTCGTTCCTCTCACACCACTAGGGGGGAGAAAGAGAGAGGACAGGGTGAGAGGAGGGCTGTCGGTGGGAAAAGGAAGAAGGTCAGAGGGGTTCAAGAGGGGTAATGGGGGGGGGGGGCACAGAAAAGAGTGATATTTAAGACCAAAATACAAGCCTAAGAAATACATGAGTGTGATGATGGGGAAGGTTACACAATGGACAAATGGTCACATTCCCCTCTTTTGCAGGCCTTGGTGACACTGAACTGGTTGTTTGCTGTTTAGGCTGCGATGTTGCTGTGTGTGTCCTCTCTGACACGTTTTTACAGCTCTGCCTGCCGCCTTGTTTAACAGTACACGTGTCCTCGCCACCGCTCTGACACACACACACACAATTTGGCCGCCCTCGGTACCTTCACGTAAGATCCAAAGTCCTCTCTGGGCTTCAGGCTGTCCAGATAAAGCAGAGCTGTGGAGTAGTTGAGGCAGTACTTCTGCAGGCAGTGACATAAGCTCTCCTGGAAAGCCTGCCAAACAGATAGGAGGGTTATAAAAACACCAGGATGCAGACTGTCTGGTCATATCAGCCAACAAGCTGCAGATAAACAGATCATAAAAAGAAGTACAAGATTTACAGAAATGGCCCTGTGTGTGAAATATATTCTCCAGCTGCTTCTCGTGATGCATTATTGAACAGTGAGATGAAGAGGTTTCTATTTGTTTTCCTTGATCTTTGGAGCAAAATGATTCATTAACAAAGAACTAAATATGAAACTAGGATTGCTGATCTGGATTGTTGTGTCGATGTTTTTCTTTAGAAGAAACTGAACCGGGCAAGCCGCAAATGTGATTTCCTATTATTGATGTTGTATTCTGAAATATATTAATGTGTGATATGCGTTTGTTAAATAAAACATCTTGTGGCGCTTCACATTCTTGCACTCCTGAATATAGTGCACACGTATCCAGCATACATTTAGACAAGTTGATCTTCATCGTCTTATCAGTGGAGTTTTACAGCTGAGCGAATAACTGAGCCGCGACTGCAGGCCGAGTCGGCGTGTTTGTGAGTGACACTTGCTTTGCTCAGCAGCTCCAGCAGGATGGGCCCGCCACCCTCCGGAATCTCCAACGTGTCCTTGATGACGCAGAGGAGGTTGTTCAGGAAACCAAAGCTCACCTGCAGCAGAAAAACACTCAGTGTCAAGTATCACCGCCCAGCCGTCGTACCTCGGTCACGTTCAAGTTCCACGCCTTCTGTTTCTCACAGATAAAACAACGCAGCTCTGACACAAAGAGACACACAGGTAACTGCAGTGTAACCGTGAGAATGCTGTGGCACAAGGTGCAACGCACTTCAGTTTTCTCAATTAAAGGAAACAAACAAAAAGTGAGTTGATTCCCCATTAAAAAACTCTATTAAGTGTCTGAGACCACTACTGTAACTAATAATAAATTAACGAATCATCTGCCCCGGTTCCATCTGCCAACAATAAGAACAGTATGCATGTCACGCATGAAGACGTTGTTTTAGACTCTTTACAGGTTTAAGACAGCTGTTAGGTTGTCCCGTTGTTTTATTTAGGCTGTTGTACAAATATCATTTATGATTTTTCTGTTTGATTCTGATTGTATCACATATTGTCTCTTGTGTTCTCTGTCTTATGTTGTTAGTCTCTCACTCGTTATCGGTGCTTTCCTGATTAGATAAAGCTTTCATAAATAAATAATACATCTTTTTATTTAGAGCTTCTTTTTCACTGTATTCCACCTTTTGATGCTGCACAACAAACAAGAGGTATTATAACGCTGTGAAGGGTGCTGCTGTTTGTAATTGTTTGCATAACACACCTAAAAATAACAGGCCACATGCTGTTCATTTGCATCACGTCTCACCAGGCAAAGCTCATTGAGGTTCGCAAACAGCCTCCAGGAGTCGACATCAGCCAGGCAGCTCCTCATCTGCAGGTTTGTGAGTGTCGCCAAAAACACCTGAAAGCAACAAAAGAGCAGTCGGACAGAGAATACCCTCATCTGTCGTGCGGGCATTGAATTTCTAATTCACTCTGTGAAGAGACTGTGACATGAACCTCGCAGACAGGAATGCGGTGACAAGACCAAACACACAAAGCAGCAGGCGTTGGGTTTCATTTGGGTTTGGTCGATTAATTGTGTGTGTGTGTGTGTGAGAGTGTGCATTCTGAGGCTTTGTTTGGACCGTCACCTCTTTGAGAACCATGAGCTGATCCAGGAAGTAAACACACTCGCTGGTGAAGAGTTCCCAGATGGCCTCTTGTCTCTTGAAGCCCTGAGGGTCGGAGGCAGCGCTGACCTGAGAAGACTGGTCCTGCAGAAACTCCGCCAGAGAGAAGTCCTGCACACAGACAGAGAGACGAATCCATGCTTAAATAACTCTTAAGAAAGACTGGAACATGAGACATTTCTTATTAATCCCTCAGAACATGTGATGGTATTAAAACTGCGTACTCTGTCACTGTAAAGTTCCACCAGCCTGACTCACTCAGCCGAATGTCAGTGTTTGTTTATATACGCGTGCAGGGTCACACTGACTGGTAGCTGCCTAGAAATTCTGGTTCTTGCGGAACGTGAATGGTGCAGGAGCTTCCCTCAAACTGCCATCCTGTCTATTTGGACAGCAAATCTGTATCTCTTTGTTCAAACTCTGACTTTGCCAGCATTAGAAGTCACTGCACAGTATCAACATGCTGATTTACATGACAAACAGTCCGGATGCTTCAGGGCTTTACTGCCGACAGTGCTCACTTCTCACCTTATACTTCTGAAGATCAGCGTTTCTCCAGTCTTGAATCTGAGATGGCGAGAGATATTTTTCAATATCTGATGCTGTGCCTGTCTGCGACTTCCCTTTAGTCTGAAAGGTGAAGGGAGAAGTTATTCTATTGAGCACATTTTGAATAGGTCTTTCAGTTATTGATGCGTGTTGATCAAAGAATAGGACATGTTTGCACAGCCGTTCTATTATCTCTCCATATGACGATGTTGAAAAAACGACGTTTGAAAACGGACAAGTTTGCTTCTGCATTTAAAATGTGGAACAATTACAAAAGCTGTGCGGGGCAGAAGGGATAAAAGGAACCACATTAATCTGCTTTGGGAAGTGGGTCAGAGAACAATGTCCAAACCAACTGCCCACTGCTAAAACAGTGCAACACAAAGCCACAAGCACATCGTTGCCACCAGCCACACACAACAACAACAACTGACAAACACCTACCGTACTACGCCTAAAGGGCCACTTTGACTTCTTAGTATCTGTGCAAAGAAACATTAAAAAAAGGGATTATGAACTGAAGATCATGTAAGAATGTGTGCTGTGCAACAGATGGGATTAGAATCAAACAAACAAAACAGTGTGTTGGGGTTACAACTGTGGTGGACTTCCTTTTTTGCCAAAATGAGAGGTTGAATTCCTCACAAAGCGACAGAACATATAGTGTATGTGTTGTGCATGATATGTGGCTTTGCATGAAAAACAGACACACTGGTAATGTGCATCCTTTGAAGCACCGACACACACAGAATATGCAATTCATTCAAATTCCAAAGTCTGGCATGGAATTTCATGATCGAACTTTAATTCAACTCATGAGTGAAAATGACAAAAGTCCAACCAGGTTACTAAACCTCCTGACTCGACACCTGGACTGTTTACAAAAGTACCATAAGCAATCAATAACAAAGGGAACTCTTTGGTGAAGTTCCACTTCCTTCATTCATGGAGAACGAGAAGCAACCAAACTTTGATGCTCACATGTTGCTTGGATTGCCATGACAACATGCAAGGACGGGTTACTGCCAAGCATCACAGCTCATTCTGCTCTTCAGGACCGAGGTCCATTTACACGCTGACCGACGGCAAGCTACACCGATCGGTACATGAGGGGACGTCAATCAAGTGACAGGGTTAAATCAGCCACTTGATTCACAAAGCCAGAAACCATACCATTGAAACACACACACATATATATATATATATATATAATGTAATGTAATACAATAAAGACTTCGACCAGAGAAGTTTGAACCGTTTAATATGTCAGCTGCTCCATTGGACACAAAAAGGTCTCCCGGTGAAACGTCCAAGCCGGGCAAGCTGACCACCACGGAGCTCCGTCTCCTTTCCTGAAGGCTGAGGGAACAGTGAACAGCTGTTAGTCTTTGGCTGACAAACACACGAAGGTTAAAACTGGTAGTAATGCTCCATATTTTCAAAAACAGCTTCATTGGACCTTTGACACTCACTGCTACAAGAACTACTATTATTCTGTTGTAAATGTTATACAGCACAAAGAGAATGGACTTTGCGCAAAGCCACAGGAAATAACTGAATTCCTTTTGTCTTTTACACGGATGAAATACCACGGAAATACCATCGGCATTGTGCAGCAGACAGGCGATTAACACGAGTAGCAAGAAATGATAAAGGATAAGTGTTGTGTGCCTGGCTTATGCGAGGATAGCTGTCAGTGTGTGCCAGTTATAATCCTCTTGGTTTCCTTTTCACAGTAAGTAACTGAGGCATGGCTGTGGCTGGAAAAACACAGAGCTGCCCTTTAGCCTCAGGCAAAGCTCAAGCAGCCTCTGTTCTCAAGCGTTCTGACTTATCCGCTGCTGTTGAACTTCAGCGGTTACCGAAAGTAAAGCCAAACGTTCAAGTGTTGAAATTAAAAACACTTGATTAACACTCTGAAAGCGTAATTGAATTATGTTATGAAGGTGAGGCTGAGCCTAAATGTAGCCGCTAAATACCTTGGAAGGGCTTGAATACATTTGTCACACGAATAGAACAATTCTAAACGTGGTCAAACTTGATTGCCGACTGGCTTGACTCCGACAACCGCAAAACAAATTGTCCCAACGCTGAACAAGACAGTCAGCAGAAATAAGACGCACGCCAACCAGACCGGCTGGTTTTGGAACGGTTCACTTTCAGCCCGCTGACACTGATTGGCAGCTGGTCAGTGACCTGCGTCAGCATGCTGCCCTTTCACTTCACTAACTGTTTTCAGGGTCTTGCCTTTGTCTAGAGTTCAGAAGTAGATTTGAAATGATCTGACAAAGCAGCAATAATGACACAAAGTCTGAGTTATAGAATCCATTGGTAGGTTCTAAACACATGATCAGGACATGATCGGACCAGGAGGACGGCGGGCATACAGATGAGGGCTAATCACCCTGTTTATACACTGAGGTGGAGCAGAAGTACAAGCAAGGGGAACAATGCCGGTACTGGTTTGTCTCTGTCTACTATCATCTGTAAAATCTGCTCTGTTAGACTGAATTGTTATCCTTTACATCTCCTCTCATAATATCCCCTCAAACAGTAGCTGCATTTGGGCTGCTGTGCCGGCACAAGAAGCAAACGAGACTAACTTGAAAGCACAAATAGGCCACATGACTCCATGACTCCCACCTGTACACTACGAGGGTAAGTTAGTCTGCAACAGAAACGGGAGCACACTGGTGCGTTTTGTTCCCTCCAGGACACTTTTGTTGAACTGTGAAAGCACCAACTGTTCATTGCTCTCCCCGGTAAACCGATACAACTCCAGATCAATGTATAGGCAGGCAGGGCTGAATCAGTCAGCAGCAGCACCTGAGCACTGTACAGGATGCGTGGGGGTAATGGGACAGTAAGAAAGGCCCGATTACTCCTCTAAACCAGGTCAGTGCCTCCTTGCAGTTGGTTCCACAGCATCCTCACAATGACATCTTGTTGCTTTGTGACCGCTCAGAAAGCTTTCCCTGTGTCCAGCCTCTCTGCCACTGAGAGCACTTGTGAAAATAGATGTTCTGTTCCCCGCACAACAAGAGAGATAATGATGCCCGTAAACAAAACTGTCCCAACCAATGGCTCGCAGGGCCCCGGTACAGGGACAATAGCTGCCTAATTATCCAGTGAGGGGAAGAGCCCGGCAGCCCATTAGGAGGGGTGTGGGTGGCAGTGAGAGAAAACAGCCTTAATGAGGGTTCGTCTGGCCCATACATAACCATGAGACTCTCAAAACTTGAACCCACCAAGCTTATGCTCCATCAACAAAGACATGAGCGATAATGAATGAACAATGGGCTCCTTAGAACCGAAGGTCCAACCATCCTCGCTCACGAGTGTCCTGAGCACAGAAAGCATGGCACCGCACGGTGCTGGATGTAGTTGCTCAAATTAACATGTCAAGCAAATGATTCGACACCGTTTTGGCCGAGAGAAGACGCTGTGGTTAAAGATGGAAATTAGAGATGTATGAAAAAGAAAAAAAACTGTTGTCCGGCTTATCGGTTACAGGAAATGTTTTTACCACATTCCTGATATGCAAACATGTTCTCACAAGCTTGAGAGTGAAGTCTGTGTTTTTGGGCCATGATGACGGGGCACACAGACAGTCCAAAGTACACCTACCTATTGTGACAAAGCTCTGTCTCCTGCAAAAAGAGGAAAACACTGCATCAGTGGACAGAAAACTTGAATTTGTGACAATTCCATCAAAATATGCGTAAAACATAAACTACAGTAAAATGTGCTGAGAAGATGAACGACTTCTTGACAATTAACTGGCTCTTGAAGTTCCGGCGTGTTATCAAAACCACTCCGATCAGATAGTTTTACACACTCATTTACTTTTTCATATCTTCATGCTCTGAAGTTTCCAAAGCTGTAATTATTATGCTATTAACAAGCCACATGAGCACCGTGCACTCGGCATCAAATAGAGGGCGCGATGACCGCCCACCGCTAACGACACCGCTATATCACTTTCGAAGAAGCTCAAATTTGAATCGGCATTTTAAGTGGTCGCTTGGATTCAAAGGTCTCTGATATCTGGAGGAGAATGCCCGGGACTCTATTGAGAATGTGCTCGGTTGAATACCACGAGCTGATGAATAGATGTCCCCATTATCTTTTTCCATCGCTCACTGACCCCTCCATTATTGGGTGACTGCTGACTGCGGCGAATAGGGGCCCAAGGAGCGCACTAGTTCCCAGGGTTCTCCAAGGCAGTGGGCTTGGTCAGAGCTGTCAGTGCATGTAACTGCTGATTCATTTGCTGTCAAAAGCTCGCATTGTGAGCGACCACCGCAGGAGGTGAGGAAGAATGAGGGGAGAGAAGACTTCCACAAGGAAGGAATGTGTAACCATTTCAGCCAGACTAAAGCACATGACCCGAAGGTGAATCGAATTATTACAAATGCGTCAAATTAAAAATCACACAGACAACTGGTAAAAGCTCACCTGTACTCCGCTATCAGGGAATCCAAAATGTTTAATAACCGTAGGATGAGCACTCTGGCATTCTTGTCTTGTGGAAGCGATACCGTTTTCGAAAGTCTTTGATCTGTTTGATCTGGTTCTCTGTCGGCCGGAGGATGAAATGAGCTGGTGGTCGTGACAGCTCTCTCCATCGGAGAGGGGGCTTGCTGCCAGAGGAGACTTGACTCTGTGTACTGGGGACAAGAGGTTCATGGGGGACGGCTCCTCCTCAGTGCTCTCCATCATGACAGGATCCATCAGAGGGCGTCTGGTGCTCCTCATTCTCCTCAACGTGGGCGACGTGGAGATGCGGGCTGGGGCCTGCCGGTCAAACTGGATGAAAGGGGCCACCAGGCCGTCAGTGTGCCCCAGGGGCGAATGTCTCAACTTGGAGTTTGTCCGCGTGAGGTCTATGTGCATTATGACCGGGTTGCTGGTCTGACACTCCTTGTGCTGAAAAGGCCCCCAGTCCGTTTGGGTCTGTGCATTCGCCACACCTGTGGTGACGACTTCATTTTCAACCCACTCGATGTAACTCCAGCCCAGTTTATTCTCAACGTCCTGGTCCTTCTCCTGTCGGATAACGTGCTGCAGCGAAGACATTATAACCTCACAGGCATTGTAGTGCAGCAGAGAACGTGTGATCTAGTGGTCTGAGTTATGGTCAGATGATAATCCTGTTGCATTCCAGCACCGTTCACCTCTCAAGCTTCTGGGGGGGAAAGAGTAGAAAATGTGTCAATACTCACAAGCAAAACGAGGCAGACTGGGCCCAATTTGCCCCCTAATCTCCGGTAAGGGGATTTGAACTGGGTTGAAAATGGTCAGTTGGCAGCGAAGTATCCTTCAAAAGTTAAAGTACATAGTTTGGTAAGCATCAACACATCTATATGTGAGTGTGTCTGACAGCGTGTGGAACCAGGTAGCGTAGACGTGGTCAATAGGGTAACAATGCAACACATGTTTAATGGTAGAGTAACAGCATAGTGTGTCAATTTAAGTCGTAATAATGTGATGTGAGACACAAAGAACTGAAAGAAGCCATGCCCCTTATTTCAGACTATGGTCTGTTCTGTTCCACTGATATAGACTCTTTTAGTAGCTGGAGACACCACACTGTCTGTGTTATTAACGTCCCCCCCACCATATTGGGTTGATGACATTGTTTATTCAAAGCCGCGCGAGCTGTTAACTCGGCACATCCACGACCACGAGGCAACAAAGATATAACGTTATCTATAAAAAAAAAAGAAACAATGTATGAATAAAGTATACAGCGGTATTAAACTGCGCTGAATATATCGTCTGTGTGAAAGACGCTCGTTAACATTTAAGAAGTCAGGTTTACTTACATACACCGGCGCCTCGCGACGACTTGAACGAATGGCGGTGAAGTGAAGTGAAGTGAGAGAGAGAGTGAGAGAGTGAGAGAGAGAGAGTGAGAGAGAGAGAGAGAGAGAGAGAGAGAGAGAGAGAGAGAGAGAGAGAGAGAGGGAGAAAGTCTCTGACGGTGTTCAGTTGTCTCACAAAACACAAGAGTGAGGAAACAGGTCTGTGCAGTGCGGAGCGGCGGAGGGAGTGGAGCGGTTCATTGTCCGGAGCTGGTGGAAAGGTGCGACTGTGCACTGACTGCATGGGAACATCAATACTCTCTCTCTCTCCCTCTCCCCCTCCCTCTCCCTCTCCCCCTCTCCCTCTCTCTGTAGGCGTCCCTCCTCCTCCCATACACTAGATGTCCCTGTGTCTTTTGGTTGTCTGTTGCAGGTGCTGATTTTGGGTTGATATTTCTGTTATTGCTATACACTGACACACACACGCACACACTTCAGGACTGACAACTGATAGCTTTGTATTTATATTTGTGTGAAAATAAAAAATAAAAATATCAGCAAAAAAATACACTGTCATGGTGAATATAGTGGAGTAATGTGAAGATCCATTGTATTTGTTTCTTTAATTCTGAACAATTTACATTCTACAGTACATTACTACAGTACGTTACAGTCATGCCAATAAAGCTAATTTTAATTGTGCTTTTTTTTCCTCTCACTATATGAAATAATAAATTGAGACTGTACAAGACAGTAATATTTATTGGTTAGCGGAATTGTGAAAAATGACTCCGCTCATCGATGCTTTAATGCTACTTCCATGCAGTAGTATACCAGTTTTTGTACCAACATTAAATCATTTTACAGCATAAATGTTCAGCAGGATTCTGTGACGGAGGAGCAGGCTATAAATCAACAACTCTTTCAGAGCTCTCAGGGCATTTTCCTTCCACCATTATGCCACTATATCTATTCCAATAGTGTTTGAAGATTCATTTTTTGTGTCACTGTGAATATGACTGAGGGACCTGTCGTTGGCACATGAAATTGCCCTTTCTGGTCCGTTTGTTTGTATTTAACACAAACTCAAAGTTGGGAGAGCAGCAGAATTACCTGTTGATCCAGTGAAGTGAACACTAGAGGGCGGTGTAGGTCAGTTAATGGGGACTGCCTGTATGACGTAGTGAGGTTTGACCTCTAGCGGCCCCTGGTGCGTCAACATAGGTAATTACATGGAAATGTCCAGAGCCAACACTCGGTCACAAAAACACTGCTAGTCTTCAACATCAGCAAAAATAATCACCACCTTCATTATAATACAGAATAAAATATTCAGAACCTTTCTGCTTAAGTACCAATACAACAATATAAATATATTAGCTGATAATACTTGTGCACTTTTACTTAAGCAGGGGTGAGAAAGCATGGCGTTTGACTAAATGTACATCAAATATCAAAAGTAAAACTACTCATTCTGCTGAAAAATGACGAATAGGCTGTGACTAATAGGCTATGGCATATCATTGTATATGACATTATAGTACTGACATATTTATGCAAGCAGCATTTTACTGTTTTGTAACTGGTTGAGGTTGCGCTTAATTGAACAATGCTCTGTTCTTTGTAAGGGGCCACAGGCAAAATAGGCTGGAAACTACTGGTTTAGACTTTTCTCACTCATCTCTAAAGTTGTAGATGTAAAATCCTAAAAAGTGACCATGTACTACAATATTCTGAGACATTTAGAGGAGTATAAGTATAAATTATCATAAAATACCCAAGTAGAGTGCAAGTGCCTCACAGTTGTACTTATGAACAGAACTTGAGTAAATGGAGTGTGTACGTTTGTATTTCAGCTGTAAACTACTGTGACTATAAAATAAGAGAACACACCGACATGTCACAAAGAAATGACTCGACAAACCACACCTGCCCAGCGGAACAATTACTTCCCATCAGCAACATTTATTTTACAAAAAGCATGATTCCATGACAACAATAAGGACACTTTCTTATTAGATTGTTCTACATTACAGTATATTTCACGGAAATTAATCAGAAATGCTGCAACGTATCTCAGTAAGCTTTATTTGTTTATTTGCCATTTTTTGCAGAGAGAAGGCTGATTCTGAGCACACAGAATAAAAATAATTGCAGGGATACAAGACAACACTATATATCTATATATATATCTATATATATATCTATATATATATATATATATATATATATATATATATATATATATATATATATATATATATATATCTATATATATATATATATATATATATATCGATATATAGAGAGAGAGGTTGTATGTCCCAATTAGCAATTTATGCAATTTTATTTATTTATTTCAGATGTAGCACAATGTAGCAAATTGCAGTCCAGTTTACAGTTGTGTTATGTACACTGAACACTTTGTTATATGTAAACGTGCAAAATGGAGACAACACGCAGAGCTTTGCTGGTGGTTGAGTTTGAGGGAGAAAACTGTTTAGGAATTGTGAAAGATTTGTTCACCACATTGCAAATTGTGTGCCAAAGCAATGAAAAGTGATCCACAGTTTAGTCCAAATTGACTTGTGTTTTGCTGACTGTGTGAACACTTTTGAAAAAGGGAATAAGTCTTTATATTCACAAGCCTCATCAAGTAATATTCCAATAGAAACACCAAGTCGGTAGTCTGTTGTTAAACTGACTTTATGATACTTTTTGATCGCCCAAAACATTACCCACAGTACAGCTGTATTTTCTGAATGCATTTTCAGAATAAAAACAAAAACACGTCATTGAACGGAATTCGCTCAAAGCGCTGACAGCAGCAGTCTCCTCCCCCTGGAGTGGATGAGAAGAAGAGCCTCCGGTAGCTGCCTGACATACAGGAAGAAGTTGAATAAGTCTCAAAACACAGCGCTGTCTTTCAAAAAAACCAAACGACACCACTTTCTTTTTTTCCTGCACTTTCGCTCCCCCCCCCACCGCCCGCGCGCCTCAATCGACTTGCTGAAATGTAGAGCTGGAACAATGAAGGTGAATCTGAAGACGCTGTAACGTGTGGATTACTCCCCCCCCCCCCCCCCCGAAGAGAAGAAGTAGCAGTATTTTTTTTTTAAATGGAGAAACCGGAACATCTCTAAAACGTCTATTGAGTGAAAATGTCAGAGCACAGGTCCAGTTTTCTTCACATCGGAGACATTGTGTCCCTTTACGCGGAGGGCTCGGTGAATGGCTTCATCAGTACTTTGGGGTAAGTTCCTCATGTGTGCCTCGTACTCTCTCTGCTCACTGGGGAGTCCACATGGATTAATCCGCTTTAATACTTTCACTTTGCGGCTGTCTCTCGCTAGCGTCACACGTTCACTGTAAACCGTTTCAGTCAAACGAGCTGAGGCCAAGGGCCCGTCAGCGCGCAAACTGCTGCTTCTCAGGAAACTCTTCACGTTTTCGCAAATGTAACCGGAATGCAAAGCAGCGTGTTACCCAGGTAGACACGCGCTGGTGCTTACAAGCAGAACTTTCTGCTGTGGTCTCCATAGCAGGGTCCGGGGACCCGTGGGGCGACGTGAGGATGTGTCAGGAAGGTCCTCGGCAGAATAATGTATCATGTTTCCAATCATTTGAAGTTCTGATAAGGAGTTCTGATGATTGTTAATGCTGCTCACTCCTCCTCACCTTCACCCCGGAGGCATTTACAGATATTTCGTCTGTATGTGAGTTCAGTGACCTGACTTGAGTAAAGGAGTAAACCAGCTCTACGCTGAGTGCTTTGTGTCCATCCCTTTTGCGTAATATAGCATAGTGCAGCAGCCACGTTTAGAAGAGATCTGAGCCACACTTTGATTTGGAGTTTCCTGCCAGATTCAGTCACCAGGGCATCATTTCAAGCATTGGTGACCAACCTGGGGCCCAGGACTCCCTCAATGGGTCATATCTTAAATTTGAGGGGCCCACAAGATAAGTAATGGGACAGGAAAGAATAAAGAACATACCATTTATATTAAAATGTTCAGACATTTTACTACTCTTCTTTTTTTGGGGATCGCTGACTGCTCAGAAACATATTCAATTTATCATGAGGCTAGAAGACACTTCCTGCGTCATTTCAACCTTTAATAGTTTTGGAACCACTGCTTTGTTTTTCTTTAAGTTTGTCTTATCTTATACTGTCAGTTTGACTCCATACTCGAGGCTGTGTGTAGGCGTGATGGAAACTGCTTTTCACACAGCAGTGTAAAACAAATGCCATCAGCAGTTTGTTTTTGGGGTTGTAGTTCCTCCTGAGCTGGAAGCCTCAGCAGAAGGTGAAATACCTCGGTGGTTCCAGGTGCACTCTGGTTTCCGAGCCTGCAGAACAAGCGTGGAAAGATCGACTGGCCCTGAGGAATGAGTGTGCCCCACCCACATCCTCTCCCTTTTTCTCACCCTCCGTTTTCTGTTTCTCGCTCTTTCGCTTCCCTTTTTCTCCCTTAAATCTCTCTTGCAAACAATAACTTCACAGGACAGCCGGCGTAGTCTGACATTAAAGCCTCTTCTTTGAGCTGTGGAGAATTAAAACAAATCAAAGCTCAGCTAATGACAGCTGAAACATGTTAGCACCGTGACTTGCAACCTGTTTGAACGCAACAGTCTTCCCTGCCTCGCTATCTGCAGGAGTGTACACATCCAACCTTCTCTTCGTGAAAGGCTCCCTTAACTGTAAAGGCGTGTGCCAATGCAAATGTAAGCGACTGCACACACGGGCTGTGAATGTCATGAGGCAAAAGTGCACAGCGGCGATTGTTCACAGCTCCTGTTGTGGTGAAGCAAAGCAGTGAAGCTCTTATCAGGGCTACGATAACTCTTGTAGCTTGACAGGAGTATTTCATGAAGGGCTGTGCCAGAGCTCACCAAGGCCCAGAGAGAGAGAGGCCGACCCTGCAGGAACCTCCCTGACCCACAGCTCCTGATGTGAGCACAATGAAACCTCAGCTACACAAGGCTGCGCATGCACTTGTTTGCTTTTGGATAACATTCAATCTGCAAGTTCTTCACACCCCTTACATTGCAAACACTTCAAACGCCGAATGACCTTTTTAAATGCCTGATACGGTCATTTGACTGATCCAGAACCATAAGCGACATTGACCTCTTGAATTTTCTCACATTTTTAATGATCAGAAAGGATGATTCTGGAGATTTGTTGGTTTCATAGTAAGCAATCAATTCACTTCATTGTGGACCTGTAGTGTATATATGAGAGATGCATTATAAGACAACGATACAATGATTCTGTGGCCATTATTTACTCAGTGTTTTTCGAGATAATTATTTTCCCATTGATTTCTAATATGTTCCATGAGAAGTGAAATTATCTCGGGATGCATGTAAAGAGGGAGTGCATGACTTCATCAGCACATTGAAACATGCAAAAACAGGTGTTTGTTGTCGAGTCTTTCACAGTTTTCTTCCAGATGAGTCATACCTCGGTTGACTTTATTTATTTTTTCATTAGAAAACACTTGACAGAACAAGCATACCAGACCTGCTGCTCTGCATGATATTATGCTGTATTTGTTCCTGTGTTGTTGTCTCAGTCCACTCAACACAAGCAATGGCGCTAAATTTAGCTCGTCTGTGTCCAGCGTGCTATCATTGGTTCATGTGTAACTCAGTTACAGAGCAAACTGTTGCGCTGGCTGTTTGAACTGAAGCCCGGCTCTCTGCCGACTTAAAGTTACTTATTCATGAGCTTGAGTGACTTTTCCGGAGAGCCTTCCTGTTTAGCCATTTAGCACTTCATTCTGCTTCCTGTTGGGCCCTATTGTGTCTCATTTAGATGTAACTCTGATACAGACTCGGAGGAAATAGTACACGGCCTGTGGATTGACACTGATCAAGTGCCGCAGCATAAATAGGAAATGGCTCCGCTCCCTTCAGCAGGGCTGCCAGCTTTGTATGAATTGGAGGAATTGTGCATTGCATTATGTTTCTCCTCAGTGGACAGGATGAATGGATGTGCTTGTGCACCTCGGCCTTTGGTGCAAATGGGATGATATGGAGGCTTTGACATAGAAATTCACGGCTGGTGTTCTAGAATATATTCCAGCAGATTGAAATCAGAGCTTTTCTCTGATATGTAGCCACTGCAAACAACCAACAAACACTGAAAGTCCCAAACAACACACGTGGACACTTCCTCAAACAATGTGACCAGTGGGACCCTTGACTGCAGAGAACTGGTTTTCCACACTTATATTAAACCCTGATCTCAACTAAAGTGTGCTGTTACACCAGAGTATCTCACATTGGCGTTCTTACTTCAACCAATTTCCTGAAAGAGGATTAGAGTAACTCCGGGACTAAATGAAGGCATGTGTAACTTCAGATCAATGTACGACAGCATCAGGTCTACTGACAGGAACAACCAGTCTGGTTCAATCATTTGGATTCATTACATGTTCTCACGTGTACATAGCAAATGCAGAACGGAGGATTTCACTGCTGCAGTCCAGACCTACATTTGAGTCACAGAAAGTAAAGAACTGATCACTTTAGTCTTTCAGGTATTCTGTTCATAAACCCGTTCTTGTTCCGTCTCCATTTGCCTGCTTTCGTTCCTCTAATTCCACTAAACAATCTGCTCTCTGCCGCTCCAGCTTGTATGAGCACCTTCACCCTCCGTCTTCTCAGTGTTGACTACTGACATAGGTGGCTGAAATTGAAACGTTTTTTCAGAAAGCAATTTTGAAAGCAGTGTTAAACTGGTCTAGACAAAGACCTGGGAAACAGTCCAATGGCAAGGCAGCCTTCATGTTGTGAGATGTAAGATGACAGACAGTTGTGACAAATGAATAAATGGTTTCATTTTACACAGTCTTTGTGTAAATTAGGTTATTATTAGGTTTGTTTTTTACTAAATGCTCTTTTGCAACGTTCATTCAGGCATGTCAGCTCTTGCATTTACACAACACATCTCAGCTTCCTCAATTCAACCGAACGTCAGTCTAATGTCTGAATTATACTGACCTGCTGTGCATCACTACACCTGTCAGTGAAACATCTCCACTGTGTAACGAGCCCATAAAAGGTGAATATGTGGGGAAATATGGCAGTTATCAGGTGGATAACAGCCCTGGAGTGCCCTCTGATCAACCCTGCACAGAAAGCACATGTTTTCCTGTGGTGGCAGCGGCCTATACATGCTCTGTATACATACCTGTATATGCATTTGACTGTGATCCCACAATTAGCCGTCATTGTGTCATGTAAATATTTGTTTTTATGGCGAGTGATTCATTGAAAAAAAGGTTAAATTATAATAATCATAATAAATAGTTCTGATTGAATTCTCATCATTTTGTCCTCTTCTCTGCAGGCTTGTCGATGACAGGTGTGTGGTCCAGCCTGATGCTGGAAACCTGGCCAACCCACCCAAAAAGTTCAGAGGTGTGTAGGAATATACTAGTCACACTGGTTCGAGGTTACACACACACACCCACAAACACACACACACACACACACACACACACACACAGTCAAGGCTGATTGGGCCCTCTGCGCTCAATGTTGTTTGACACAACATTGTGGTTTTAGAGAAGCGTTTATGTGTTTAAGTGACTCCACAGGCCACTAGTGGGTAAATAACCATTGACTTCAAAAATGCTGTTTCACCACAGACTCTCGAGTGGCATTTAACTTGTGTTGTGTTCCTGAATGCCTCTCCTCCTCGCCAGATTGCCTCTTCAAGGTGTGTCCCATGAACAGATACTCGGCCCAGAAACAATTCTGGAAGGCAAAACAAGGAAAACAAGGACACAACAACACTCAGGGAGACCTGTTTAAGAAGCTACAGGTAGAGCGTTTTTAATTTCACAGTCGACATCGAGATCTCCATATTCATTTGAGCCCCGAAGCTGTAGTAAATCTCTGTCTCATTACTCAGCATGCAGCAGAACTGGAACAGAAGCAGAACGAGTCGGAGAACAAGAAGCTCCTTGGCGAAGTTGTGAAATACAGTAATGTCATCCAGGTACAGCCCATCTCTTCAGCAAACACCTGCGGTGTCAGTTTGTCTTAAATCCAGAGGCTTGTTTTGTGTTTTTGTGTTTACCGAGGTTGTGTTGCTGCCACCTGATAGCTTCGGCCATTTTGAGCAAGTCCGCAATTGTAGTTTTGGGTTTCACTGACTGTTGCAAAAGGCGTTCAAAGCAGTCTCCATTGTTCCGTCAGTAAGCAGGCCTTTTTCAATAAGTAGTTTCTTAGTGTTGACTTGAAACATAATTTAGCGCTTGTTTTTTAAATGGAATCGGGAAATGTGTTTTGGGGTAATACACGCACTTCTTCAAATGAGGCCACATGGACTAAAATAGGAAACCAACTCTTTTAAATCAAACAAGAAGTTACCTTGAGGCAAAACCTACCTCTGCTTTTTCATAAAAGGTTCATGTTCTCTTACTCTTGTACAGTGGTGGGAAATAACAAGGTACAATAACTCAAGTCCTGTGCTTAAATACTACTGGGACACACTAAACTTAGGTATTTACCTTTAATGCCCCTTTATAATTTATACTCCACTACAATTCATTCAATTTACTGTCAATCCTTTTTTTAGGTTGGACAAAACTGTGAAGGTGTCACTTTTGGCTGAATTGTGATGGGATTTCTTTGATTTTCTTTACAAACCAAAGAGGCAATCGATTAATTGAAGAAATAATCAAGAGATGAATCCAAAAGGAAAATAATCATTAGTTGCAGTCCTATATAAATACTAATTATTGCATGAGCAATAATATCTAATAAATAATAGTGATATATAATAGTGTAACAGTCCCAAGGACCATTTTCCTGCATTGAGTACTTTTCCCAGATTTTTCTGTTTTCCTTTACTTAAAGTTACATTTCCAATGCAGGACTTCAGTCTTATTGGAGTATTTTCAGAGTTTGGTATGAGTATTCTTACTGAACCAAACTTCAGTATCTGAATCTGCTCTTGCAGTATTTAAACTCTCTGAATCTTATTTCTTAGCTCCTGCACATTAAGAGCAATAAGTACCTGACGGTGAACAAGCGTCTCCCCGCTCTGCTTGAGAAGAATGCCATGCGGGTTTCTTTGGACCCGGCCGGGAACGAAGGCTCCTGGTTCTACATTCAGCCTTTCTGGAAGCTCCGTAGCGAAGGCGATAATGTAGGTCTCCCTCCACTTGGCGCCACACACATTTCTTTAGACGTAAAGTTCAGTTTGACGTTCCTCTCTGTTACAAAGTACAGCAGGTGCCCGACCTTTTCATCCTATACACACTGTCAGTTCATTGTTCGTCCTGTCCCAGTAACATTTCTGATTTTGTCCTTCCCCCTTTGGCTTTAGCATCCTATGGTTAAAGGTATTGCTCTTGATTGTGCATGGTGTTTGTGCATTATTAGGTCAGACACAGAATCTCATGTAAAAAGCATGGACCCACCGGCCTTCCCATTGCATGTTAGGCTTTTAGGTTGAGCTTTAAAAGCATCCAGTCGGTCCGTACTTTCTATCTACTTTTTGCCACTGATGCTGTTTCATGTATATTCAAAATGTTTTGGAATACAGCATTGCCATAAGTGTGATGAGCGACACATTTGTGAAACCACTGTGTGCTTGTGTGTGGCTGGTTAACATGAGATACTGTGTGTCTATTGTTGGGTTAGAGACAGGCAGTGTACTTTCAGTCACTATATTTGTATGCTGCATTTGTGTTTTGCTCACCACAGTATGAATAAACTTGTTTGCCAACTCAATCACTCTCTCATGTGAAGCTCAGCTTGTTGCTGTTGCACATAGCACCCCTTTTTTTTTTAAAATAAGGGGATGTTTGCATGGACACAGTCTTACTTCCTGTTTCATCCATTTGAACACTTGTGGAAGTTTTCCAACCTGCGTCTTCACCTGTGTTGGCGTATGACTGTCTGTAATTGGGTTCAAGGTGGTGGTTGGAGACAAGGTGGTGCTGATGCCAGTGAATGCAGGGCAGCCTCTTCATGCCAGTAACATCGAGCTGCTAGACAACCCCGGCTGCAAAGAGGTGGGACTAGTTCATCTATATTGTTTCTGTCCGTGCTGAAAAACTAAGTTTTAGTCAAATAAAGAAAGAAAAACCTGTACTTTTACAGTTCCCTTTAGTTTGAGGAGTTTTTAATGTAATGCTTTATTATCTTGGTCCTTTAATAACTGTGGTTGAAATTATTATTTTTTTTAAAGGATGGTGTTACAAGGATTTCAACAGACCTCATGTGACTTTTGTATGATCATCATCTAAACTTCATGATGCGTTTGCCCCTTGCTCTCTGCTTCATGCTGCAGGTTAATGCTGTTAACTGTAACACAAGCTGGAAGGTCACCCTGTTCATGAAGTTTAGCGACTACAGGGAAGATGTGCTGAAGGGGGTATGTTGTTTCCTCCGTGCATCTTTTAGCGCAACTGCATGTAGTTTGCACGTCTTCAGAAGCATACGGCATGCAGTTATCTTGCAGCAGTGTCATGTTTTGCTCGTGCGGTCTGTCAGGGTGACGTGGTGAGGCTGTTTCACGCTGAGCAGGAGAAGTTCCTGACCTGTGACGAGTACAAGCAGCAGCAGCACGTCTTCCTCAGGACCACACTGCGGCAGTCTGCCACCTCCGCCACCAGCTCCAAGGCTCTCTGGGAGATCGAGGTAAAGCGCACACAGGAACATCGCGCTTTAATTCTGAGAACATCATTGATGCTAATTAGAAGACAATCATTGTTTTTTGAAAGAAATTGAGTTCATTTATACTGCTCTGGTGACATTTGTCTGAGTGCAGTTTATGGACAAATTTAAATATATTTTTTTGTCCCTTGGTTAACAACCAGCCATACAAAAACAAAATGAAGACCCTCTTAAAGCCAATTGAATCATAAACTTTGCCCAAGTTTAAATACACATAAATCAGCAAATTATGAATTTTTTTTTTATGTTCCTGAATTTACACTTTTGTCATCATTACGGAGCATTTTCACACATTTAGGCCATAATCCCCTGTTTGATAATACACACTGTCGGCCATTTGAACCTTTAGTTCTTTGTTATCCACTTTCTGTATGTTCCTCTTTATCAGCTCGCACTGAGTGGAAGTTCCTGTCGTCCCTCTGCTGTTTGTACCAGAATGTATTTATGTTACCATATCAGTTGATGACATGCTGTTGCACCAGTATGACAAGTGCAAAAAATCCTGTTGTACTTGGCACACGGACTCTCATTCTGACACTGCAGTGATAGGCTGAACTAGAACTCATTTGGTTTGTGAATTATTGTCACTTTGAATAACCACTCTAAATAGAAGAGATCATCCTCTGACTGCTGTTAAACCAATCCTATCCGATCAGGAACCGTTCTGTCTGCGAAACAAAACCAGAAACTAAATGAGCCGTGTTACAAAGAAACTGTGAACAATGTTTGAAATGTCCCTCTGCACTGTAGCAAACCAGCACAGACTGACACTAAAACACATACTTGGACAAAAACGGATGCTTCTAGAAGTCCTTATTTTGTGTTTCCATGCCAGGTTGTGCACTATGACCCCTGTAGAGGCGGAGCCGGCCAGTGGAACAGTCTCTTCCGCTTCAAACACCTGGCGACTGGTAATTACCTCGCAGCAGAGGTGAGTTTTACTCTTTTTCATCCACAGCATTTTGTAGCTGCTCATCATTGTGTTTAATTTAGGAGTCGGTCCTCTGTAGCAGCCGAGGTATTGCTCTCGCTTTAGGGACTGTAAAAGTCAGATGGGTGCATCCCTTCTTTCATTATACAGTACATTTTTAGAGTAGCTTGCACTAATGTACATTCTGTGTCACTTTTCATTTTCAAACTGAGAGAATCTACGAATAAGCACAGCTGAAGGGGATTTTAGGTGGTTGTGCTGTAGGTGGCAGTATTCCCATTGATATGGCGTCCATCACCCATCTGCTGTTGAACAGTTTGCGTTTGGAGTGATGGGGATGATAATGACAGGATGACCATCAGAGCTTCCTATGTTTGAGGTCACTGAGTTTCTCTGCAGGTGAACCCTGAATTCAAAGACAACACGGTGGAGCCCAAAGGAGAGGTGAGTCAGTCAAACAAGCACATTCAGCTGCAAAGTCACACACCACCAACTGATTTTTAACAGTATTGTGTCTACTAAGTTGATATTTATAATTCAAGACAGCAGCGATGCAAATATCATTTTGCACCAGAGATGAGTCAGATTGACCGAAAGAGAGAACGAGCTGGTGAACAAGAAAGATTATAAAAGTGTTTTAGTGGAAACAACGATGATCTCAGCAGCTGAACATTGTCTTCAGACACGTCTCCGTCTCCTCTTCCTTTGGTTATTCAATACCGGCAGTTCTCTAACGGTCGCATACAAACTCTGAATCTATATCCAGACATTTCTTTCAGCTCTTAGCTACCTTGCACATTTGTATTCTGGTAGTGCGAGGAGCACGCACACCAACTCTCTCAGCCTCACACAGTTTCTCATGCACATGCTGAGTTTCAGACACACAGGGGGCTCCTTACATAACGTCTGGGTGTGGGGGTGCCCTGCGAGAGGGGATGGAGGGGAGGCAGACGTGCTGTCTGCTCTGCTCCACTCGCCTGTGCTAAGCTGGTGGGGTGAGTCACCAGAAGAGGGAGGGAGGAGGGAGGAGGGGGAGAGGAGTGGGAGGATTGAGAAGCTGAGGCGTGGAGGCAGCTCTGGGGAGCTTCCCATTGACATGCAGTGAACAGTGGGAGAAATTAACCCTCGCCTTTTTATGTGCTGCATCTGCACCGCGCATACTCTACCAGCCTACGTACCGCGGTGTCTAACACACCACACGGAGAAGTCATGGCTCTCTGGCTACATCGCTGTGTCATTTGATACCTCATTAGTGCAAGAAGCTGTGACAGTATAGTTTGGCTCACATCCGTCCATCCTCAATTATAGATCTTATCAACTGTTGGGCTCATTTATCAGTACTTACGTGAGTGTTAAACGATATGGCAACTTGATACAAAACATGTATATGCTCGGCTTCTCATAGCCATAGTTATACTCACCAAACCATTTCACTGAAATTAGGCTGAATTTTTGGAATATATAAACATTCATTGTATACATGCAGTCTGGACATGAAGGTAAGAGGAAGTCCTGCTGTGTACACTGCCTTTAGCAATAAACAATTAATCAATTAATTAATTCGTGGACAGAAAAATAATTGATATTGAAGTTATCATCATGTGTGATGTCATAATTTAAAGTAATATACCAAATATTTTTTTCTGGTAGCAGCTATAACAATGTGAGAATTTCCCTTTTATATTGTTAGCATATTATTATTATAAAAAACAGATTTATTCTGAATTACTATCATTATCTATTATTCTGCAGATTATTTCTCTGATCTGTCATTTTGTTTATAAAATGGTCAACATGCCCATGCCCAATGTGACATCATTGCTTCTTTCATCCAACCAACAATTCAAAATCTAAATATGATTATTGATCATACAAATAATAATGATCATTGATCATATAAATAATAATGATCAATAATCAAAAAAGTTTCAGATGATTAGTTGCAGCCCGTTGCAACATTCATCCACTTGCAACAGTGTTAACATACTCGTGTGAACCGCCTCGGCATGCATCTTTGTTTTATAGACTTGAATATGGACTGTTGTCTACTGTAGACAATCCATCTGTTAATATTGATAATCAACTTAACTATGTGCCATATGAGCATTTAGACTGCGGACGTTCATTTACTGTGTGTGTGTGTGTGTGTGTGTGTGTGTGTGTGTGTGTGTGTGTGTGTGTGTGTGTGTGTGTGTGTGTGTGTGTGTGTGTGTGTGTGTGTGTGTGTGTGTGTGTGTGTGTGTGTGTGTGTGTGCGCGTGCGTGTGTGCGTGCTCTGCAGAATGAGACGGATATTTTGTTCTCCAAGAGGAAGCATCAAGCAGCAGAGAAGATTGCTTTCACCCTGGTTTCTGTTTCCCACGGGAATGACATAGCCTCTCTGTTTGAGCTGGATGCCACCACTCTCCAGCGTGCCGACTGCCTCGTGCCCAGGTCAGTCAGTCACATGGGAGCAACAGTAACAACAGCAAGTTACATCTGCTTCAGTTGCATCCACAGTGGGCTTCTTTCACTATAGTTCACAGCGCAGAACAGTTTAAGATAATATCTATATAATATATATTTCGACTCCAAATGATCTACTTTTATGAATTTTCTTCAGAAATGTGTCATTGGTAATACTTGCTACTGAACAATTACGCAACAGGCCGAATTGCCATCACTTTAGCTATGCTAACAGCTAATTGATTCACCCAGATGGATGCTATTTAGTTCAACAGCAGCAGCACACTAAACTAAAGATCATATGAGATGTAAACGTCTTGTCCCATTCTTCCTTAGAAACTCCTATGTGAGACTTCGGCACCTGTGCACCAACACCTGGGTGAAAAGCACCAACGTCCCCATCGATGCAGAGGAGGAGCGTCCGGTGATGCTCAAGGTCCACACACAGACACACACACACACGAGTAAAACAAACATGGATGCATTATTTAGACGTTTATGTTGGCTGTCATAATAGATTGGCACCTGTTCGACTAAAGAGGACAAAGAAGCTTTCGCCATCGTATCTGTGCCCCTGTCGGAGGTCAGAGACTTGGACTTTGCCAATGATGCCAGCAAGGTCCTGGAGTCCACTGTGAAGAAGCTTCAGTACGGAAACATCGCTCAGAATGAGAGGAGGTACGGATGCTTGAGCATGACAACATCGGTGACACAAGGTGGTGTGCATGTTTTATGATTTTATGTTATTTTTTGCCTTCATATGTATTTTTTTCAGGTTTGTGACTAAGCTCCTGGAGGACCTTGTTTTCTTTGTATGTGTGGTACCAAACAATGGCCAGGATGTTTTGTCTGTGGTCACCTCCACACCCAACCGAGAGAGGCAGAAACTCATGAGGGAACAGAACATCCTTGCGCAGGTCAGCACGAGTACACACACACACACACACACACACACACACTTCTGTCCTTGTAGAATGCAGACCGATCAGAACTTTAACACAAGGGTCCAGGACTGACAGGGATGCCCAGTGCAAATCTTAAATTGTGTCGTATTTCCATTGGTGCGATATTTTACAGCAACCACAGATTGGCATCAAGAAGTGTATTCATCAAAGTATCTCCCTGCTATAGTTCGGAGATGCTCGGTTGGTTCTTCATCATTGTATGTGGGTTTCTGTTGCTCCAGATCTTTGGCATCCTGAAGGCTCCATTCACAGATCAGGGTGATGGTCCGTTGCTAAAGTTGGAGGATTTGGGAGACCAGCGCTATGCTCACTTCAAGTACATGTTGAGACTCTGCTACAGGGTGCTACGCCACTCCCAACAGGACTATCGCAAGAACCAGGCATGTGTCCTTCTTTTACAGTCTAATATTGAGTACTCATTGAGTTTCAGGCTCATTAACATGTTCATTATCACAGGGATGTGGGGTAGTTTAAGCATAGAGAGATGGCTTTTGATTGGGAGCATATCAGTCAGAATTTTTTCCGATTTGATTTCATACAAATGTAATATTTCAATTTATTTTGTGCTCATCAAGCAAACTAAGCCATTGCATAACCTCACTTGGGCTTTAGTCAATTGCAGCCCTTGATTAATCATGTGTAGATCATTTTGTGCTGCTCAGTGTCTTAACGGTTTGTGGTTATGACCATATGTCTTTTGTGCCACATAGGAATATATAGCCAAAAAGTTCACAATCATGCAGTCTCAGATTGGCTATGAGATCCTGGCTGAGGACACAATCACTGCCCTGCTGCACAACAACCGCAAGCTGCTGGAAAAACACATCACAGCCAGAGAGATTGAGACCTTCGTCAGCCTGCTGAGGCGCAACAGAGAGCCCAGGTCAGCCCAGGACACGTACACCTCCAGAAGACAAGATGACCCAGGGGAACGATTTCACAACATTGAAAATAGGACAAATCTGATATGTGCATGGAAATTTGTGGTCATACTTTTGTTGCAAATGGTTCATTTTGTAACACAGGGACTGAAGTTTAACGCAGTTTAATGCAGAATAATTCAATCAAATAAGATATGTGAATCTTACTTACGGTACGTAATTCTCAATTCCGTTTTTATCAGAAATTAATTTCTAACCTTTACCATATGGTCACTTTGATGCCATATTTTGTCATGAGTGGCTAATTGGTATATTAAAAGGTGTTACCGTTATTGTGTCCCTCTGCTTTATATGTTAAAATACAACGGAGTATGTACCGTAAGAGTCATATCTGTCGTATAAAGCAACAGAAGAATTTTTACATGGAAAAAGGGGGAAGAAAAATATGTTATGTACAGCCAGGAACACACACAAGCTTCAGTTCATGTGTTCCTTTGCTGAAGCCTTGTGTGTAAAACATTTGTTCAACGTGGTGATTCATGTCTGCGCTACCCTTCTAGGTTCCTGGATTATCTGTCTGATCTCTGCGTGTCCAACAAGACTGCAATCCCCGTCACACAGGAGCTTATCTGTAAATTTATGCTGAACCCCACCAACGCAGACATCCTCATCCAGACCAAGTGAGTCATACCCTGTGGTATCTATATTTAAAACATCCAAGTTGATCCTGTCATATTTCACTCCTTCATTTTTAAACATGTACAAACACGCACATTCAGTACGCGCTGAAGAACGTGCTGCTTCCTCCTTGTGAAATAGATATTTTCAGCAGCCGCAGTTCTACGTCAGAATTTAATGTGGGCAATTTTTCCAGTAACTGCTATTTGTCACACTCCCTCTCTCGGCCCCCCCCCTCCCCCCAGACTAATCCCGAACACAGAGATCACCCTGGAGTCCTCCTTGCTGCAGGAGGAGGAGGTGGAGGAGGAGGCTGAGGTTTGGCTCTACTGGATCGACAGCCACAAGGAGCCTCACGGCAAATCCATTCGCCACCTGGCCCAGGATGCCAAGGGCAACCACAAGATGGATGTAGACATTATCACCTATTACAGGTGACGATGGCATTGTTGGTTTTAGTTCCCCCATGTGCTGCACCTTATTTCAGCAACACAAAAATAGCTGAAACAAGCCCCCTTCATCTTCCCATGTCAAATCTGCAGAAACAAAAACATGTCCCTTGCCTCCTCTGTAGGTACCAGTTGAACCTCTTTGCTAAGATGTGTCTGGACCGACAGTACCTAGCCATCAACCAGATCACCTGTCAGCTTCCCGTGGATCTGATCCTGCGCTGCATGTTTGACGACTGCCTGCCCTACAACCTCAGAGCCTCCTTCTGCCGTCTCATGCTGCATATGCATGTGGACCGTGACCCACAGGAGCCCGTGGTGCCCGTACGGTATGCCCGCCTCTGGACCGAGATCCCCTCCAAGATCACCATCCATGAGTGAGTGTCCATCTGCGAGATTATCTGTGTTATGTACAGGTGTATTTTGCAAGTCACCACATGCAGATTGTGACTGTTTCCCACAGGTTTGAGTATGATTCCACTGACACGTCAAGAGAAGAGATGAAGAAAAAGTTTGCTCACACCATGGATTTTGTCGAAGAATATCTTAAAGATGTGGTCAGCCAGCCTTTTCCATTTGGAGATAAAGACAAGAATGAACTCACGCTAGAGGTAAAATAAACACATGCAGCAGGCTATTTCAGTCTGACATTGTACTTCATGCATGTGTTTTTGTGTGCCACTGTAAGGGTTTATTTATTTTTTTTATCCTAATGACGATTGACTTCTGTCTTCCAGGTGGTGAATCTGGCTCGCAACCTGGTTTACTTTGGTTTCTATAGCTTTAGTGAGCTGCTGCGTCTCACACGCACTCTGCTGGCCATCCTGGATATTGTCCAGCACCCACTGACCTTCATGAACAAGCTCGACAGGAGCCCAGAGACTGGTCAGTGCAGTTATGCAGCATAAGGCTATTGTGTCATTGAGTTGGTCGACTATGATGACCAATGTCCTCACGTTTCTAGATGGAAAATATGGATGCAGCAGTTAACAAATGTATGCAGGAGCAAGACTACGCATGAAAGCATTAGGGTTTACTGTTTAACCTTTTGTTTTCTTAGACCTGAGAAAGAGTCCTGGGTGTCAGGGGAACAGCAATACGAAGTTACAGAAATAGAGACTTATAGATTTGAGGTCTAAGACTTCTGCAGATCAGAAAAAGTAGGAAGAAATCTGCTAACCGAAGTGAAAAACTTTCAATATAAGCGGACAGAGCGGTAAATAAAGAGAGTGGTAAGGGTTAATGGACTGGAAACAACAACTGCAGATTTGTTTTTGTTCTGGGCCATCCATTCGACATCCTCAGGGCACTTGTTTTAGCTTTATGATACACACAGTCAAAGTTTCACAGGCTTGAGCTGAAATATGTCAACTATGTAAATAGATGTAAAAAGATAGGCTTTACACACACACACACACAATGCAAAATGAGTGAAGATGAATGTTTCCTTCAGGCAACAATGTCCTGCGTACGATCCACGGAGTTGGGGAAATGATGACTCAGATTATGATGAGTCGGGGTGTGCCGCACAGCCTCCCTGACACCTCTCCATCCCTGCGCTACGGGAGAGGACACTTCCTGCCAGACAATGAGGATGTCATGGTGATGGACACCAAGCTGAAGATCATCGAGATCCTGCAAGTAAGCGCCACCCACTGCATGTACTTTAAGTTATTGCTGTTGAAATTTGGCATTATTGAGAAAAAGTATTTCAGTGTTTAAGTCTCTTCTTCCTTTTTCCGTTAGTTCATCCTGAGTGTGAGGTTGGATTATAGGATCACATACTTGTTGTCCATCTACAAGAAAGAGTTTGGGGACAACACCGTAATTGACGGCACTTCCTCTGTGACTGAATTGATCCCAATGACATGTACGACTTAATTTTCTCTCCTTATGCAAGTGCTAAAATCTTCTTTCTTACGCTCTACATGAGGTGTTTACTGTCCTGTTGTTCGATTTCTTTTGTCTCCAGCTTCTGAACCGGACATAGATGAGATTGCAACCAAAGCAGAGAGCATGTTTGCAGGGGGGTAGGTGAAGCTGTGCTTAAATACAACCAAACATTCACACAGAGAAATGAATTCAAGATATAAGTTGATTGTTTTTGAAAGACCTTGTTCCTTAGTCTTTTTGGCAATGATGCATCTGCTTTTAAAAACTCCTATCTAAGCTTTGTTGTGATTTCAGCTCAGAATTAAGTGCAGTGGAGCTGGACGATGAGGGGGGCAGGACGTTTTTGAGGGTTCTGATCCATCTCATCATGCAAGATTACCCACCACTGGTGTCTGGCTCGCTGCAGCTCATCTTCAAACACTTCAGCCAGAGAGCAGAGGTCCTGCAGGCCTTCAAACAGGTAGCGACACAGCAGTTAAAACTGTCTCACTAAGAGCTTCCTCACCTGGAATCTAGCTCGCATTTTAACAATACGCAGACTTTCCAAAGTGGCGCGCTGAGACTTCTTGGCAGAAATATGCTCTCACACACAGGAGTTATTTTAATATCTTTGTCTGGTTAATTTCTCATCAAGTGTGTGTGTGTCTGTGTGTTTTACAGGTTCAGCTATTAGTGTCAGAGCAGGATGTTGATAACTACAAGCAGATCAAGAAAGACCTGGACCAGCTGCGTCTGACAGTTGAGAAGTCAGAGCTGTGGGTGGAGAAAAGTGGAGTCTACAGCGGTGAAGACCTGGGGGTCAGGCAGGTCAAAGAACAGAACATCGAGGTGCTGTACCATCCATTAATGCTATCTCGCATCTAAAAGCAAAAAAATCACATTTCAGATTTTGGTGTGACATTTATTTCTCCACGGGAAGTTTCCATATTTATCGTAAACGTCCCATCAGTCATTCAGCTGCACTGTAAATGGCTTCTTTGTTTGTTGTTATTGTTCATCAAAGCTGATGGAAAGCTGTTTTGTTGGCTAAGTACGAAGGAATAAGGAATCTGCTGTAAATCACTTTTTATTAGTCAGGCCTGTAACATGTAGTGTGTTTTTACATCATTATTGTCATAATATTGCAGCGATGGCAATGATAATGATCTGTGCAGGGACTTTTCCCACCACTGGTAATTAGAGACAGGATGTGATGGTTGTTGCAGCCAAAGATAAACCTTTTGGAGAAAACACAAAAGAATTGTGGAGCTTTACTTAACTATTACTTGCATGTATTTACTGAAAGCTTTTCTTCACGTATGCGTCTTGTCAGGAGGTTGTCCTGAGCCCAGCACAGGATGGAGATAATAAACCTCAAATTGACAGCAACAAAGAAAACAACTACAACATCGTCAAAGAGGTGAGCTCCATGCCTTTATTTCCAGGTTACTCATCTCTTTTTGTTCTGCAGTGCATCTGTAATACATGCGTGTGTGTGTGTGTGTGTGTGTCTGATATTTAGATCCTACTGAGACTCAGTAAGCTATGTTATCCCGGTAAGAAGAGTCGTGTGCAGCAGCAGAGGCTGCTGAAGAACATGGGGGCCCACACAGTGGTGCTGGACCTGCTGCAGATCCCCTATGAGAATGTGAGTAACAACCAAAATGAACGACTCGTTGTACTTGATGTTGTCTGTGAAATCTTTGCGCGTCATTGTTTCTCGATGTCACGCTTTCTTAAATTCTGTCCGATAATCTCTCCTTTTATTTGCTTGGTTCTGCCTTTGCACAGAGTGATGAGAAGATGAATGAAATCATGACCCTGGCACATACGTTTCTGCAGAATTTCTGCAGAGGGAACCATCAGAACCAAGTTCTGCTACATAAACACCTGAACCTCTTCCTCACTCCAGGGGTACATTCACCTTGCTGTACATTTCCCTTGTTGTCATGCCTTACTTTTTAGCGAGGCTCTTTCTGGTAGAGCATGCAGTAGCATCCTCAGGATTTATCTGTCATGAAAAAGAAAAACAACAGCAGCCTGACAGCAGGAAAGTGATATGTACCGGTACTCATTTTGTATTAGCAAGAACAGTTGTCTGTGTTTCTTTCCCTGTTATACAAATTCAATGCACTGTTATTCAGATGATCTTCCTCAAAAAGACTCAATCAAATCTCCTGTATTTAACCAGTTGCTTGAAGCTGAGACAATGCGGCACATCTTTATGAACTACCAGCTGTGCAACGAGATCAGCGACCGTGTGGTCCATCATTTTGTCCACTGCATTGAAACACACGGACGACACGTTCAGTACCTCAAGTTCCTGCAAACCATTGTGAAAGCAGATGGGAAGTATGTGAAGAAATGTCAGGACAAAGTCATGTCAGAGGTGAGATCAAAATGTTTTCAAATGAACACGTTTGTACGTTTTATTAATCAGCGAGTATAACGGTAAACCTTTCTTCGGGTCTCTGTTTGTTTGTTTGTTTGTCCAGCTGGTGAACGGAGGCGAAGACGTGCTGGTGTTCTACAACGACCGCTCCTCGTTCTCCGTGTTGCTGCAGATGATGGGCTCCGAGCGAGAGCGGACAGATGAAGATGGAGCGCTGGCCTACCACAACATGCTTGTGGAGCTACTGGCTGCCTGCACCGAGGGCAAGAACGTCTACACTGAGCTGAAATGCAACTCTCTGCTACCGCTGGACGACATTGTCAAAGTTGTCACTGATGTCCACTGTATACCAGAGGTAAGGCTGGACAAGTTCATGGTACAGATAAAAATACACATTTTGTGAAGTTATTTTTGCATCCTTGGGTACATTGTTTTTCTTTATCCCCCAGGTCAAAACTGCTTACGTGAACTTTGTGAATCACTGCTACGTGGACACAGAGGTTGAAATGAAGGAGATCTACACCTCCAATCATATCTGGAAGCTCTTTGACAACTTCCTGGTGGACATGTCCAGTGTAAGACTCTGTCAGACTGATACTTTTCTCATGACATGTCGAAATACATTGAGGCTTACTCATTTTCTAAATCCGTTCACTCACTGCGGTGTGGTGTTGGGAGGAGCTTGTTCAGAAGTTTACTCCAGTTCGTTTTTTTGTATTTAAGGTGTGCAACACTACCACAGACCGTAACCATGCTGATTTGGCCCTGGAGAAGTATGTGACAGAGACGGTGATGGCCATTGTCAAGGGTTTCTTCAGCTCAACTTTCTCTGTCAACCACTCCAACCTGCAGGTACTGTTTTTCACCTCTGACAAGCAGGGGAAATGTTCCCGCAGAGAGAGGCTCACTCGTGGCATGTCCAAATCCTTTGCCAACTTTTAGCTACTGTACAGTAAGATGATTTGATAGCAGACTGCCACTTTTACTGCACCATCACCTGGGACCTTGTTGTTTCATTGCAGACATTCGTATACGTCGAGCAGATGCTTGAGGTGTTTTACTCAAGAAGTCTGGCCTAATGTCTGCCATCAGATACAATATTTCTCTACACTTATGCCACTTTCAGAAAACAATATTCTCTCTCGCTCTCTCTCTTGTCCCCCCCCCCCCCCCCCCATTAAACAGACAAACCAGTCCGTCTTCATCAAGCTGCTTCAGTCTTCGTTCAGGATCTACAACTGCAACTGGATCAACTCTGCTCAGAAGGCTAATATTGAGAGCTGTATCAAAACGCTGGCTGACGTTGGTGAGTGTTGCTACTGTCCAGTCTTTGACCAATGATGGCGATAGAGGCATTCAAATGCAAATCACCAACAAATGTATTTATTGTGTTGATTTTGTACACCGACATCCAACCCTTCGTGTTCTTCCCCAGCTAAAGCACGGGCCATAGCCATCCCAGTGGACCTGGACAGTCAGGTCAACACTTTGTCTCTGAAGGTCCATAGCTACATGGTGCAGCGAGCGGCCAAGGACTGGAGGACATCTGCCCGCACACGACCCCGCAAGGAGAACCTGGGTGGCCCTGACTACAAGAACATCATTGAGAAGCTCCAGGTGCACTTTTTTTCCCCCAAACAGGACGAGTAGTCTACAGCCACACCTGCACGAAGGCATGGCAGAGCTTTGAGCTCAATGTTAAAGTGTTGGACCTCATGGTGGTGCTAGATGTAAAGTTCAGGATCGTTAGGTTATTACAATCATCTTGAGGAGGGCATGGATGTCATGACCAAATTGTATGGCAATACATCCAAAAATAACATTTCACTTAACAACCAAAATTGTCAACCTCATACTGGCAATAGAGGAAAAAGTCAAGTTATTAGGTCACATCCTCTGTGCACAACATTTCATGGCAATCCAGCAAACATTTGTTGAGATGTTTCAGCGCTGACCAAAGTGGTGGACTACCATCCCTAGAGCCGTGCCGCTAGTGTGGCTAAACAAAGAAAATACACAGTCTAAACGTAGAAGTTTACGTGGGCTTTTCTAAATGATTTTGAGCAGAATCATTCTCTACAGGAGAGCATTTGATTGAGCCTTTATGTGTGTCGGTCTTTGATGTACAGGGGGTCGTGTCCCTGCTGGAGGAGCAGTTCAGTCCGAAGGTTCAGGCAGAGTTTTCTGTGCTGGTGGATGTTCTTCACAGCCCAGAGCTGCTGTTTCCAGAGGCTGCTCGGTTGCGCTGTGAGAGCGGAGCTTTCATGTCCAAGTAAGTCACACAACCTGTGTAAGGAACAAACACCTACACTAATCAGGTACTATTATACTGCGTGTATTCAGTAGTTGTGGGGGCTTTGGAAAAGAGTTGAAAGTCAAGAATATTTACACCAAAAATATATTTGAAATTATGAATGGAACATTACAAAGACCAAGATGTAGCTTTAAAATAAATAATAGTAAATATGTAAAGAACAAACTGCGGTCAGTGGATTACTCAAACTAACATGTTAGATATGTAAAGAATCTATAGTTTGATACATCAAACCTCCAGGAGTTATATTACTCTGCTGCTGTCTGACCTCGCCGGAGAGCAGAATTCACCTGTGGTGATCAACAAAATATCTCTTTTGATTTGACTTGTGAGCCAGTGACTGCATTAGTAGGACACCATTTTAAGTGATACAGCGTCTATCTTTTCTCTCTGTCAGACTGATCAAACACACCAAGAAGCTTATGGACAAAGAGGAAAAGCTGTGTATCAAGATCCTGCAAACACTCAGAGAGATGATGGACAAGAAGGAATGCTTTCAAGAGGCTGTGAGTACTTGACTCTGAACGAGGAGAATTTCACATGAAACATGGTTTTAATTGTTGTTTTTCACTTTTAGAAAGTAAAACTTCAGAATTCCCAAGAAAATTGTATTGGTTTCTCACAATCTCACTGTTACATAAAAAATGTAATATTTTCTGTGGATTACGCCCTATCTTCAAGTGCCAGCAATGCTGTACTCCCATCAGCAGTGCGGTGTAGTCTTTGTTTTCTCCCAGGTCTGTCGGCCCCGAGCCCAGACTCCCCTTCATCAGTATGCTGTGGGTCTTTCTATGTTACATAACACAGGGAGGCACTTGAGGACACACTCACACTGAGCAGGAGAATAGGTGGGAGGAAGTAAGGGAATGAGGAGGGGGGGGGGCAAGCACTGAACAAACAAATCAATACTGCAGCGAGTATGGGGGTGGGGTGGGGGGGGGGCAGCATATCCTGCTGCTGCACCCCCCCACTCAGCCAGAGGCCTGGAACGTGAATGACAAGAGTTGATAGAGGAGACTGAAGGAGGTGGCTGTGTGTGTATGCTTGTGTGCACCAAGGGGGGTGGAGGGCGAGGGCCAAAAGAGTCCGGTATGTAATCACCTTTGGATGGTTTTAGAAAAGTTTGTTCCAGCAGGTGACACTGTGCAACTCGCACGGCACAAAATGAGCTGCTCAAGTCCAGACTTTAAAGTGAGAAGACAACAACCCAAAAAAAAACACTGTTGTTCAGAATTTCTCACAACTCAGTTTATTGAACTAAACATTGTCCTGAAGTGAAGTGGGAGAAAGCGTGTGTTGCTGTCCTCTGACCATGTGGGATTTGATGCAACATGATTATTATTTGGCTGACAATGCTGTCTTTAAAGGCTGTTACTGTTGCACCACAACATATCACTTGTTGGAACATAATGCATGTATGTTCCTTTACCTTCTCTTTGATTGTAATTGCATTAGTAATACTGTCAAGACTACCTTTCTCAATATAGTACATGGCAGCCAGTGTCACTTACAGGAGTCAGACTTTTGTTTTCCTTTTTTGTGTTTGCATCTTTGCATCCAAGCTGGTGTTTTTTTTTTTTTTTCTTCGAAAAGGCAAATTATTCAACAGTTTTGTGGAATGAGACAAACGAATTTAAAGTACAAAAAACATCACTTTTTTTAAAAGCAGCTCAGCGCATTCGAGCAGCCAGACAGTGCGGTACCGATATGTGAAATGTCAGTTTGTGTAGGTGTGAGTGTGCTCAAGCATGTATTTGTGGCCTCTCTTTGTCATATCCCTGTAGCCCTGAGCGTGGAGCTGCAGCCTCACTGCACAGGAGAGAGAGAGAGAGGGAGAAAACGATTGATGGAAATAATGAGAGAGGGACAGGCAGACAGACAAAAACAGAGGGAGAGAGTGACAGCATAGGCAGCAGAGGTTGGTGGCTCCCCTGGGGTGCAGTGAGTGGGTGGAGGAGAGTGAGAGATGGAGGGAGGGAGCGTGAATGAGGGAGGGAGGGAGGGAGGGAGGGAGAGAGGCAGCCATGTGAGGAGCCATGTGAGTGGAAGGGAAAAAAAAAGTGGGCAGCGGCTGCAGGGTGAGGGATTGGAGAGAAGCGGAGTCTGCTCAGTCCATGAGGAGACAGGGCAGGGGGTGCACTTACGTAACAGCCTGCAGTGCCTGAGCCAGCGTCACGTGGACCATCACGTTCTCCCTCCCTCTTCTGTCCGCTTGCTGCCTCTCTGCTTTTGCCCCCTCCATGCTTTGTCTCGGTCCATCGCATTCTGTCTGCCCGCCTGAGTTATTTTCTATCTCTCTTCCCTCTAGTCCCACCCAGGCTCTGCTCTTTGTTTGCCTGGGTCATGCCAGGAGAGCTGGTCGGGCAGCGGAGGGAAGAGTATAGAGACGTGTTTGCTTACTGCTGCACTGCACTTTATTGGCTGTCAGATAACGGCAGATCCATAAATGTTTTTGCTCCCACTTGCCCTCCAGATGTCTTTGGTGACGGGTTTTTTCAGGATAAAAGACTTGAAGAATGATACTGTACCATAACTATTTACATGGGAGAAAATCTGTATAAAGTACCATTGTAGACTTACATTTAAAATATGATCCCATCCAATGCAATTTATCACGAAAAGAATAACGCTGGTGTTACTCTATAGATGTCTGATTGTCAAATCCCATGAGAAAACAATAATGCAACTATTAGTCTCAATACTTTCTGACTTCCCTACCCTGTCTGTGCTACTCGGCTGCAGGCACATTTGTTGCCACTGAAGACATGAATCTTTAAAAGTGGGTCACAAATACACAGTACAATAATACTATGTACAGAATAGTGTAATAGTACGAAAAAAAAAAGTATTTTCTTAAATCGCATAGGCACTGTAGTATTTCACAAATGTTAGTCAAACATGACTGAATTATGCATTTATTGGGGCCGATTTTCCGCTGTGGATTAATACATGTTCGATGCGGACAACGTTGATGGCCCATAGCACAGAGGAATAAGTTATGAGGGTTTGGATACACCACTATATAAGTACTTATAATAGTACTTATTGTTGATAATAAGAACATATAGAATACCAGTAGACTTATCAATGGCACAAGTTTATGTTTTCTTATTTTAGAACTTAGAATTTTAGGTTTGTTGTCATGTGTGTATCTGCATTCAAGTGTCTTCTTGTTCACAGATGATTAAAAAGCTAGTTATGTAATATAAATCACTCTCACACTCTCCTCCCTCTCTTTCACACTCATCACTGTCATTTACACGCTATCTGTCTGTCTGTCTGTCCTTTCTCTTTCCCGTCCCTCTCTTTCTGTCTTGCTTGCCAAGTTTCACACCACCTGCCCAAGGCAAAGCAGATTTACAGATTACCACCCTCTTGATACTAAGCACATCACACAGATGCATGTAGACGGAAAGCCTTGCTCAGACACACACACACACACTCCCAGGCATGCAGTGCCCCACTGGCTGTCCCTGCGTGAGCTCATCCTGCAGGGTTTTCCCGTGTTGTCTGTGTACTGATGGGAGTAGTGGAACATGGCTTAGGTTCATCCACATGGAGCGGGTCAGGCAGGCACAGGGCTGGATAAGCTCACTGATACTCTTAAGGTTTGACCTTTGACTGGATTCAGGCTGACACAACATCAGTCAAGTCAGAAAGTTGGAGTTAAGTTATCTAGATCTGGACCCTGCAAAGACTAAAAATCTGGGTGGGACTCTCTGGCACAGCACTTAACTGGTTTGAATCCTACTTGAAGGGCCGAGAATACTTTGTCTGTAGCTGATTACACATCAGAGCTGACTAAAATGACATGTGGTGTTCCCCAAGGTTCAATACTGGGGCCGCTTCTGTTCAACATCTACATGCTTCCACTAGCTCAGATTATGGAAAACAACAAAGTGTGTTATCATAATTATGCAGACGACACACAAATCTACATAACTATGTCACCAGGGGACTATAATCCCATACAAGGGCTGGGTAACTGCATTGAACAAATCAACAACTGGATGTGCCAGAATTTTCTTCAATTAAACAAAGATAAAACAGAAGGAATTGTTTTTGGTACCAAGGACGAACAATTGAAAATCACCGCTCAGCTTCAGTCACTGATGTTAAAACCCACAAACCAAGCCAGAAATCTAGGTGTAGTTATGGATTCAGACCTCAACCTGAACAGCCATATCAAGACAATTACAAAATCAGCCTACTATCACCTGAAGAATATATCAAGGATTAGAGGATTTATGTCTCAACAGGATTTGGAAAAACTTGTCCACGCATTTATCTTCAGCAGACTGGACTACTGTAACGGTGTGTTTACAGGTCTCTGTAAAAAATCCGTCAGAAAGCTGCAGCTGATTCAGAACGCTGCAGCTGGAGTCCTCACTAAGACCAGGAGGGTGGACCACATCACTCCAGTTCTGAGGTCTTTGCACTGGCTTCCTGTCCAACAAAGAATTGACTTTAAAATCCTGCTGTTGGTTTACAAAGCACTGAATGGTTTGGGACCAAAATACATCTCTGATCTGCTGCTACCTTATGAACCATCCCGACCCCTCAGGTCGTCTGGGACCGGTCTACTTTCTGTTCCCAGAGTCAGAACTAAACATGGAGAAGCAGCGTTCAGTTTTTCTGCTCCACATATCTGGAACAAAGTCCCAGAAAGCTGCAGGTCTGCTGAGACCCTCAGCTCATTTAAATCAAGATTGAAGACCTTTCTGTTTGCTGCTGCCTTTAATTGAACCACATTCAATTCATATATTCATCAATTTCCTGCATTTCTGCATTTTACTACGGAATTTTATTTCTTACACTGTTTCTTTGTTTTTAAATCTCCTTTTCTTTTGCCTTGTGTTTTGATGCTTTTAATGGTTTTATGTGAAGCACTTTGAATTACCTTGTTGTTGAAATGTGCTATACAAATAAACTTGCCTTGCCTTGCATGCCTTACATTTTCATAAATATTTATCTAATGCCAATAATAATAATAATAAAAATAATCATAATTATATCTGTTTTGAAAATTGGCAATCTATTTGTCATGACTGTTTTACTGCCTGGTCCTTTCCACCTTCCTTCCTTCCTTCCTCTGGCCCTCGCTTCCATCGGTCAGGTGTCTGTTAGTTGAGTATTATGTGTTGGTTTCCATGACAACGAGGGATTAGCACATGTTGGTTGTCTGTCTGGTCTGGCCGTGTCTGCGCACGGGGAGTCTGTGTACCCTGTGTAGAAATGCCCTCAGACCAGCCTTCCTAAACCTTTTAGCTACACAAGCCGCGAAGAGAAGAGACGCCCTGTAAAAAAACCACCCGTAACATTGTGATAGTCCTTGACTTCAGGCCCTCGTGCATCTGTGGGCCACGATGAATGAGATTAGTTGTCATTGTCAACAGTGTTTTGACACAGTTGACAATGACAACTAATCTCATTCATCGTGGCAAGTGAGTTTGTGCATGGAGGCACATGACCGGCGACAGGGAGAGGATGAATGATGTGATGTGCGGCTTGTTGTTTGGACGGATTGCTTCTAGCTTTTGTTAAAGCACAAAATAACAGAATATAGCTCTGCAGTAAATACCAATTTAATGTGTCATTTTATATTATTATCTCTTTCAGTCAATATTCATCAGTGTCATCGTGTGACTGTTGTTCCTCTTTGCCAGTTTTCCTGCTTTTGACATTTGATGTCCATCATCATCAGTTTGAGACTTTTCCCTTTGCCACATTACAAGATTTAGAAATGTTTGTAACTGATGCACTGGCATGTCAGCTAGCAATTATCCCTCTGTAAGGTCCTTTATGTTGCTGTGGTAACGCTTTTATGAAAATAGTGACATCACTATTAAAGCTTTAAATCTGTATCATCTGTTCACTTATTGAGACCATTTATTTGGGATTGACTGAATTGACGTTGCATCACTAACGTGATGTAATGTAAAGAAATTGCGGAAGAAAAGCCTTCATACTCGGGAACATTAATGTCTGCACAATATTTTGTGGCAATCCATTTTTGGGTTCTTATATTTCAGTCTGGACCAAAGTATTGTCTCTCTTGACAAACGGACAATATTGCCATCCATAAAGCATTGCCAGCAGCGTGGCAATGCTTCAATCCAAGCCAGCTAACACAGCAGGGGCTATTTCATTGTACGGTGTTTCTCTTATTTTGTCCACCTTGCATACATGCTTGAGTACCAGTGAGGCACACGAAACAAACAACCCTCGCTTGTGCCTTATCAGCTAACCTATCTCCAGCACCACAGTCTTCTTAACAAGCAACACGATCAGCACTTAACAATGTCAGTGAGTCGCATGTGACACTTCCATAGTGAGCCCCGCCAGCTAACAGTCCAATGATCGTTGTTTACGCTGCTGTTCTTGTATTTCCCTGAACCAGTCTCACCAATTGCTCTCACATGTGGGCTTAATTTGTTTTTCCTGATGTGCTTGTTTGCTTGGCGAAAACATTTTACGTGCTGTGGAATTGCAGCTTGAAATTATGCCGGCACATGACGCACGTCTCCGTGCACGAGTGTCTCCGACAGTTTTATGCAAGAGCCTTTTGCTGCAGAGCTACCTGTAGTGACTGTGGGCCAGGAAACCGTTCTTATCCTGCAGAAAGGGACATCATTGGACGGAGGAAGAGCAGAGACGTGAAATGATTCTGTTTGCCGAACTCTAACTTAGTTGAGCGGCATCGCTTAACATAGCTTAGCACCAACCAGCATTAAAGTACATTAAGAATAATTCACTTTATGCTCAACAGTAGCAGCATATAACTCACCATGGCCATAATCAGGTCAGGTGTGAAATTCTGGTGGAAAAATATCAAATGAGTCCAAATAAAAAGGTGTTTTTTTTTTTGCAGAAAAAATCTCCAGCAACTCTGCAAAAAACTTAAAAAATACAGATGACATGACTTAACTATCATCAATGGCAGCTACAGCTCTGCCTGTGTCCTCACCCTCTCTCTCTTCATGTTCCCAAAGTGCCTGTGCTAAAACAGCAGGATGTGTATGTGTCTTGATTTCCTGATTTTTGTCCTATTCATGAAATAACTCCCTTGGTGAGAAAGCCTTGCAAAGCCACATTGATATGGATATGTATTCTATTACAGACTGCTCCCACTTTAAGCATTTCATTTTCTCTCCAGTTCCAAGCTGTGGAGGAGCTCACTCCTTAGAGACAGATGAAGTCTTTGTTAGATAACGTGCAACACATGCTTTAATACTGTGCTTAATCAGATAGAGTTTTACTCTGATTTGAAGTATCGTGTGCTAACTACAACAGCAATAGACGATAGCGTTTCAGTTTGAAACTCCAAACTGAACAAAGTGTGTTCACTGCACATTCTGGGTGACCCAAATGTGGCTTCCTGATGCTAAAGTTGTTGGATGTTGCTCAGCCCTCACATGGCCTTCGGCGAAACTGTTCTTGCACTGCGTGACGGTGTACTTGATCAGTGTTCTCCACTATTTACAAAAGACACACACCCAGAGTCCTCTCGGGTTTCTGTTGCGAGAAAAAGTAAAAAGAAAACTATTGCCCCCCCCCCCCCCCCCCACCCCGATTGTTTGGGTAACATTGTCCTCCTCTGTGTCCTGAGTCTCTGCTATAAGCAACCTTGTCTGACCTGAGCAGCTCAAGCCTCCCCCACCCGTTCCTGACGGTGCCTGTCTTGGTTCACAGCTGGTGCTGCCCTCCGCTGCCTGTGATAGTTATTAGGTCCCCTAAAGAAGCATAGGGCAGGCTTTGTCTTTGTCTTTTTCTCATTGCATCTCTCCGGAGTCGGAGAGATCTGCAGACAGCAAAGCTGTGAGCTGGCTGGGGGGAGGGAGGGGACAAGAGGGGGTTTGAGGATGCCTGAGGTGGGGATCGGCAGCTCATCCCAGCTTGGACACCAGAGCCGCAGTGTGGCGTGCCTGTGCACATTTTAAAACACCACGACTGTCTGCTCCTTGCTGGGTTTTGTTTGTTCCTCTCCTCCTCTCCCTCACCCCCCCCCCTCCCTCCCTCCTCCTCTTACTTCTGTCAGTTCTTCTACCTCTATTTCTATCTCTCTTTCTTTCGCTCTCGTGGCTCTTACGTCACCTGACTAGAGTTTTTTCTCGTCAATGCAGCAGCAAGCAGATGAGTCAGGCTGGGCTGACTCTCCTCGTCCACCATCCTGCCTCCCCTCTCCTCGCTCTCTCGCTCTCGCTCTCTCTCTGCAGCCCCAGCCAGCAGACTGCATTGCCCAGAACGGAGGCGAACAAGAGCAAAATCCTGTCACCCCAACTCTAGTTTCAACTTCCCCCACGTAGTGTTTCTTTCACTGGTGTTTGAGTGTCGCACAAAACCATCACGTCCTTGAACACAAAAGGGGGAATGTTAAGTCAAACACGATTCAATCTGCAATCAGTCAAAGAGCGTGCATTTGGATGCGCTGCCCTGCAGAGCGTAGTGCTAGAGTTTGCAGTTGCACTGAGATTGTGTCCGTGTATTACTGTGTGGAAATTAGAGAGGCTTGCTCAATGAAACCTCACCTTCAGCTCGAGAAGCGTGCGAGTGTGTGTGTGTGTGTGTGTGTGTGTGTGTTTGTATGAGACAGCTCAGCCAGACAGTGCAGGCAGACAAGTGTCTCTGCTGACTGCAGATGAGATGGAGTGTTTACTGACACAGGGAGCATCAGCCGCACGTGCTCCTCCACAATCCTTCACTCCTCAGTGCACTTGGTTTGAGGCTCTTCAGCTGGACTGTAACCGGGCAGCCTTTTGTGGCAAAAGCATGGCGGTGCCTCAACTCTGTCTCATCATTTCATCATGTTTAAAATATACTATCAATAGTGAATAGTGAATATTTATCTGAGATAATTCAGTTTCTGTGCCACATTAAAGTTCCGCACTGTTTGCAATCCACATGCAACTACTGTAAACAATGCTAACAAAGGCAGATACACAATTGAGTCATATTAGGCTGAATACCAATTAGCAGTATGTGTCCGCTTTAATAGAGGTGTGACAATCACAATAAGGGAACTTGCAGAGGGACAAAGAGGCCAGATGTGCCTGAATGTTTGGTGCGTCAGTCGCTAACACTAAAAAATGATGGAATGCAATTAAGAACAAGGGTTTTAAACTCAATGACCAGCCGTTTTTCTGATTAATCAATAAATCATTTAGTGTGTAAAATGTCAGAAAACCGTTTCTCAAGATGACAGATTTCTGAAGATATTTGATTTGAATTGAAAATAAAAACAGAGAAGCAACAAAAAGTCATATTGTTTTCTGTTTTTTTCTTGTTTTTGTGTTTAGTTTTTTTTAAAGATAATTTCTTGGAGGCTCTCTTGCTTTTTATTATAGTACAGCTGAAGATGGAGAGAGAGTGTGCGACGTGTTTTTCATTTTTACTTGATAAACAACTAATCTATTTTAAACGATTAATCACTTGGATCAACACATCGGTACCACCAGAGTGTGACCTTCCATCAAAACTGTATTTACTGCAAAGCTCGAATGATTTCACGCATTTCTGTTATTTTGTCCACCGCCTGTATCTCAGGGTTGATTGTCCGGCTAACATGTTTCCATGGAAACCACAGGTGGCTCCATTCATCCTTTTGCTCAACCCATCAATCGATCAGTTTGTCCAACTATTCATCCATCCATCCATCCTTCCTGTCTGTTGATCAATGATGGTGGTGAGGTGTCATCACAACAAGGCCATTTGAGTTGTTAGGTTCCCATATAAACTGTTGACCTCCCTTAGTGTCCATACATTACTTTATGTGCCATCCATCCATCGCTTCCTGCACAATAAAAATAGGTGGTGACGTGCACAATGCATATCATCCACCTGTCAATCACTCTTCTTCGATTACACAACCACCACCACGGGGAGATTATCTCCATGAGTCCTTTAATCTCATTTCTGTTTGTCTGCGTCAAATGTCACGAGAGATGCACAAAGATGTGTGTGAGAGAAATAAACACAGCCCTTAAATAAACATGTAGCTAGAAGGAAGCTGGTTCTGGTTTTCTGTGCATAATGCAGATGAAACATCGTCACACGCACCAGCCACAAGCGTGTGTGTGGTAGTGTGTATTTTTTCAGTTGGTATTCATTTTGTCAGTTTATATTTCCGTCTGTGTTCTTTGTCCAATCACTGAGTGCAATTTCCAAAACAAAGAAGTTGATGACAAACCTTCAGGATAAAGAAAACATTGATATAAGATTTCAGAAAAGACGATCACAAATTGTAACAAACCGTAGGCTGAAGAGTGTTGCCATACATTCTGTCTTGACTGCCAGTATATTCCATACATGCTTAGTTAGACTCGAGTTATTGGACAACACTATTGTTGTCAGGCTTCAATTTCTTCATCCTGGAAGCCATCGCTCCCATCAAGAAAGAAATGCATCATTGGCTGACGGTGATCATTCCTATTAGATGACAGATGAAATCTGCTCAGCCCTCTTGTTTGGAGGATTGAGTGGATTTCATGCCAGCGAAGACACCAGACCATAAATGTTCTCTTGGATGAGACATTTGCTAACCGTGTCCTTCATTTCGATAATGGAAATGCTACTTTTTCACAATGAGACTAAAATGTGAATTTCCTAGTTTGAGGCTGGTACCTTCTCAGACTGTGATATGGATTTAACATCATGATTTCTCTCTCCACAGGGAAACGAGTTAAGAAAGATCCTCCTCACACGCTACTTTGGAAATCAAAAGCTTCTCTCCAAGTCGGAGCTTGGGAGTGGAAACAGCTCATCTGGCGGCTTTGTCAAGCCGTCATCCGGAGGTACTGAAAGCCCAAATATACCCAGTAGACACTGCGTAACTGCTTACTGCGGAGGAAACAACAGCAGCTAACTTGACAGCTTCTGAGGAGAAGTGCTGCTTGACAAATGCTGGCAGACTTTGAATCTGGCGAAAGCAATTCCTAAAGAACCATGTAAAGATAAAATGTGTGTGTGTATATATATATGTGTGTATTTAATCTCTGCAGGAGGTTCTCCCGTGCTGGACTCTGACAAGCCAGGCAGTAGTGTGGTGGAGATCCAGTGTCTCTTGGACAGTGTTGGGGCATCAGAGCTGGTGATTGATCTCATCGTCAACACCAAGAATGACCGGGTGTTTGAGGAGAGCATTCTGTTGGGCATCGCCCTTCTCCAGGGCGGAAACACACAGATACAGGCGAGTAACGCAGACGCTCAAATCATTTTATTTCCGTCCACATTAATCAGCTAAAACCCAGAACATGTTAATTAAAAACCCACAAATTCTGATTTAGAATTCATGTTGATTACTTCTGCTTCCCACACAGAACTCCTTCTACAACCAACTTTACAAGCAGAAGAAGTCCGAGAGGTTCTTCAAAGTTTTCTACGACCGCATGCGTTTGGCCCAGCAAGAGATCCGAGCCACCGTGTCCGTCAACATGTTTGAGCTCAGCTGTAGAAAAAGGGACGATGACACTGACGTCAGCAGCATCAGGTTGAAGAAAGGTAGAGTCAAGTAATGATTTAACCTTTGAATTATAACCAACACACCGCGGCTCCTTGGCGTCACTCTCGGGTGTGGCCGACACATATTTGTCACTTCTGCTGTCTGGAACATGCAACAAACCACTGTCAAAATGAAGCTGACAGTGCGGTTCATATAAAGGTAGCCACCTGGATAATAATGCTAGATGTACCTAGAAATACGCATTTAAAAGTGACTGGATGAAAAGCCAAAATATAGGCTCAAATATACATTTTAAAACCTTAATGCTTTTACAGTATGTGTGGTCCTGAAGTTTAGCTCAAGCTTGAGTTTCAACAATAGTGGTGTATAAATACAGAATGATCTTTGTTGCTCTGCTGACTGACTGTTGTTGCCAGTTCCAGCAGTCACATGTCAGGGGCCATGTGACGGCCCACATCACAAGCCTATCAAAAGGCCATTGTGTCAACATCGGGTACTTTCACGCTACAGAAACACAGTCAATAGTTGCCAACTTCTCTTGTGTCTTCTTCTAGTATGTCTAGAATATCATAGAGACGGCTGCCATTGGTCATTTTCTGAAATGGTAACCTTTTTGCATGTTGCTTGTTTTCGCCCATCCGTTTCCAAAGACATAGCTTGTTTAAAATGTGACTATCCTGTCCAATAATTCAACACTTAGTCAAGTTTTTTTTGTAAATATCTTTTTATGCCTATATGCTGTGCTCTAGGGAAGGACTCTGGGCTTCATATGAGGGAGGACATGCGAGGGCAGCTGAAGGAGGCCTCCTCAGTCACCTCGAAGGCCTTCTGCGCCTTCAGAAAGGAGCTGGATCCCGACCTCGAAGGCCTCGGCCAGAACAGTGAGATAGTTGGGACAGAAGAGGTTTTAGAAGAAACTCAGATGAGCCAAGCCATCACCATCATGAAACCAATCCTGCGTTACCTTCAGCTGCTCTGTGAGAACCACAATACAGAGCTGCAGGTACTGGCCCCCCTTTTTGTTGAGAAAGAACCTTGAGGTACAAGTGCTCTTAAATTGACTGCTGATCGACTGTTTTTCTGCTCTGAATCCAGAACTTTCTGCGCAACCAGTCCAACAAGACAAACTACAATCTGGTGTGTGAGACTCTCCAGTTCTTGGACTGTATTTGTGGAAGCACCACTGGAGGCCTCGGGCTACTGGGCCTTTACATTAACGAGAGTAATGTGGACTTGGTTCGCCAAACCCTGGAAACCATCACAGAGTACTCCCAAGGCCCATGCCATGAAAACCAGGTGGGTGGAGGATAGCTTAGTTTGTAGTGGACGATTTCAATTTTTGAACACTAATATGTTGGCTGGTATTCCCACATACAATATCGTTATCAGTTTGGGTTTACCATTGATTGAACACTGTTCTTTTCTCTCTCTGTGTGTTTGTCACACACAAGCCCATCTTCTTCTGATGTATTTCATTTTTATCTGACGTGCATTCACTCTTAACTATATCACTCTCTTATTTTTTTTTTCCAGAGCTGTATAGCCAAGCATGAGTCTAATGGCATTGACATAATTATAGCACTGATTGTCAACTCCATCAACCCCCTGGGGAAGCATCGGCTGGACCTCGTGCTGGTGCTCAAGGTAAGCAGCAGGTGACTCCAAGAGCTCTGGGAGGCTGCTCGCCATGACGCACAGGCATTGAAAGCCATTACTGTAGCGACACTTATAGTTTGCTTTTATAGTCGTAATTGCCTTATAGTGCAAGAGAATGGGAGCAAGATGACCGGAGGTAGTTTGACCAAATCCCCGGTGTTTAAAAGAGCAATATGGCAAAAAGCGCATGTTTTAGAGAATAAATGGAGCCATTTTATTCTTCAGAGAGAGTTCGGTGTGACGGCTTATGTTTGTTGGCTACACATTATATCTAGCTGTTAGACTGCTGAACTTTGCAATCTTACAAGTCAACAATAAAATCACAACAATCAAATGGTTTGATTCTGCTAAAAAGTGCATCCATCAAGTCATAACTTCCTGAATTACTTGCCTCTGTAGGTTGTAGTTGATCAAAATGTTAAAACGCTCATTGGTGGAGCTTTGTGTTACAGAACAATGCCTCCAAACTCCTATTGGCTATCATGGAGAGTCGCCACGACAGCGAGAACGCAGAGAAGATTCTCTACAAGATGAGACCCACCGAACTGGTGTGTGTGTGTGTGTGTGGCAGCATGTAAACCCTACACGCCTGCATAACTAGGTCCCATGTAAAACTGGTTTGCAAGTATCTGTAAGTAGCAGTAACTGTTCATAACTTTTGTGCATCAGGTGGATGTAATGAAGGAAGCCTACGCCCAGGGTCTGGAGAGCAAGGAGGACGAGGACAGTGTTGGAGACCAGATAAAGCCCAGAGACGTCGGACACAACATCTACATCCTGGCCCACCAGGTAAGGACAACTGCCAGTGGCATTATTGCATTTCCTCTCTCTTTGTCTGTCTCCCTCAGAACCATGCACACACTTTGTGTGTGTGTGTGTCCGTCCACATTGCATGCTCCTATTCGAGTGTGTCTTCTGCACTAAATGATGGAGGACTGCTCGTCTGCCAGTTTCTAAAATTAGCTTAAAGAATGTGACACTGGTTGTGCAGACAGGTAGACTGTAGGTGTTCACTGAAGCAGGCGGTAGTCACTGTATCACCAAACAAATGTGCTTTTTGCTCGTCGAGGGTACCAGCGGTAAAGAAGTGAGACGGTGTGTTGTGCCCCTGAGAAAGTACTTTGATCTTGTGTCTGCCTTTCTCTACAGTTTATGTCAGTTGGCGAGGGCAGACCAAGTCTAGCTGGTTTTCACTTCGGCCTCTGTAGAGCAAAGTGTCAAACAGGCTGTTTTTGTCCAAACAGCAGACTAGTTTTATCATCACGAGGAAGGTTTTTTTGACTGTTCAACTATTGATATTTCTTATCTTTTTTTTATTTTTTTATTTTTATCTCAGAAAGTGAAAACACACACACACTTCGACATTATCTTATCAAACATTTTTGAAGATATTATCTGGAATTTGCTCCTCAGGGCCGCTGCTATTCATTGTAATCCGTGTGTGATATAGGTAAGTAAGTAAATAAAAAAAGAGTGAATGATAAACAGTTGCTTTGAGGAAATGCAGACAGTAAACTACTGTGGTGGTATGCCAGTGTCACACAGTTTTTTCTCCTGCTCCCAAGTGGCCTTAAAATCAGTTATTGCAGGTTTAAGCAACCAATATCACCGCAGTATATACGTGGAACTGGGAGGAATGGTGATATGTATAAGTAACATAATTGTCTTCATGTAAAGTGTCTTTATAGTGTAATGTACTCCCTCTACCGTGACCCGATATCTGCAAATGTACACTGTTAGTTTATCCTGTTAGGGAGTATATTAATTAATCCATTATTTGGCTTTTTGATTTTCTGTCTTCTAATTGCCATGCCAAGTTGCAACCTCTTGTTTTTACTCCATTAAGTTTTCTGGTTTGTACATATTTAAAGCATCGTGTCACAATCGTGTTGTCATTGTTATTGACACAGGTCTTGATGATGCCATATGCGTAAAACATTCAATGACTGAGTCATTTTGTTTTTGGATCCTAGCTGGCCCGACACAATAAGGTCCTGCAGCAGAGCCTGAGGCCAGGGTTGGGGGTGAGCTTGGGGTCTGGGGTCGACCCCGACAATGAGAAGGATGACGCACTCCATTACTATGCCAATCACACAGCTCAGATAGAGGTAAACCTGGTCCATTCATCGTCTGAATCTCTAAAACTCTAAATACCAAGCACATCACATTTTTCCTATCTCTCCATAAACCAATGTATAACTACAAACCCGTAATGAGGATTTACTGGACATCTATTTGCCAGATTGTGCGTCACGACCGCACCATGGAGCAGATAGTGTTTCCGGTCCCTAACATCTGCGAGTACCTCACGGAAGAGTCCAAGGTGCGCGTGTTCACCACCACGGAGAGAGACGACCAGGGCAGCAAGGTTAACGACTTCTTCCAGCAGTTTGACAACCTCTACAACGAGATGAGGTGGCAGAAGAAGATCCGCAGTAAGTCTTTACAGTCTGAATACAGCGCTTGTGAAATAATGATGGTGGCAGCAGAAGCGGGCTGCAGGATGGTAAATCATGATGATCATCCAGGCTGTCTGGTTATTGTTTCCAGAATAAATTGAAAGGCCTGTAGCATCTTTATGTGCTGAGTTTGTGTCCCCGTGCTGATGCTTCCTGGTTTGTTTGTGCAGGAAATAAGGCTCTGTTCTGGTTCTCACGACACATCTCTGTTTGGGGGAGCATCTCCTTCTACTTGGCCTGTCTGCTCAACATCGCTGTGGCTGTATTCTACCCCTTTGGTGATGATGGAGACGAAGGTGAGAATTCCTTATTTCTTCTTTTTTTTAAGAGTTCAAAAAGCTGCTTCAGGTTTAGGGTGTCGGTAGCTCACTGTCTTACCGGGACAGACATTGTTATTGATATTTGTAACTCCAGTCAAATATCCACTGTGAGAAGACGTATTGTTTATCAAGACTTTATTTCACTGTTCGCATTTGAAAATGGCCCTCCTATGTCACCTGAGGCTGTGTTTATTTAAAGGTATTCCACACCACACAGGTGTTTTCACTTATTTGCCTGATCACGCTAGAGATGCACTGATATTGACATCAGATATTGGTCTGATACTGACTCAAGTAGCTGGATAGAGTATCTGTGATAATGGGCAGATCTGCTATCGGATCCCATTATTTCAATAAATAACAATTCAATACATTTATATCTATGTATTTATGTGTTGCATTTTGTTAGCAAAGCAATGTTTAAGTCAAGCCTGATGTTTCCTTACACATAAAAGAATGACCCCAGTCACTTCCACACTCATGTAATTACAATAAGCTCTATTGTGCTCGAGATGGAGCAGTGATATTATATGAGTTTTGTTGTTCATCGTGTGATCAAATGTTGTTGTTTTTTGTTTTACTCGTGAAACACTCAAACTGTTAAACTGAAAGCCTCTTTAATCAATAAATCATCCGGACACTGCAGTTTCTTAAAGAATGGCGAGCTGCAGTTGTGGGGTTTACAGTGCAAGCTGAAGACGCTGGTTTGAGTGATGAAGTTGAGGGTCCCAACGGACTAATGTTTGTCATTTTAAAGTGTTGCCTCTGATTGCGCTAAGTGACGCTTTTAGCTCAGGTGAATAATTCATTTGAGGAATGCCACAACGTTTCAGAGCACTGACGTGCGGTACCTTGTTTAAGCTTTATTCTTCTCTCCAGGCACCTTGTCCCCCTTCTGGAATATCTCGCTGTGGGTGGCGTTGGCGCTGTTCACCGCAGTACTTCCTGTCATGCCCAAGCCGTTGGGCATCTTGTTCTTCCTGGTCTCCCTCATTCTACGTGCTATCTACACTATGGGCCTCGGTCCTGCTCTGTTGTTGCTGGGTGCTGTCAATGTAAGTAATGGAAGATTTGAGCCAGTGTTATTGGGGCACATGTCCCCTCTTGCCTCTTCATACATCAGAGCATACATAAAATCATACATAAAAAAGAGAAGTCAACAGACTTCTCTTTTTTTAATCCCTCAACCTTGTTTTCTTCTCTTTCAGCTTTTCAACAAGTTAGTCTTTCTTGTAAGTTTCGTGGGCAACCAGGGGACGTTCACCCGAGGCTACAAAGCAGTTGTTCTGGACATGCTCTTCATCTACCATTTGGGCTATGCCATCATCTGCGTCCTGGGCCTCTTTGTGCACGAGTTCTTCTACAGCTTTTTGGTAAGAAATCTCTCGCACACTTCAGGTCCATGACAGTGCGACAAGGTGATCAACGTACTACTTCAGAGATAAACATCCTGATTGTGCGAACAGTTGTTCAATTTGCTGATGACTCACTGATGTTGGTCTCCCTCCACAGCTGTTTGACCTGGTGATCCGAGAGGAGACGTTGCTCAACGTGATAAAGAGCGTGACCAGAAATGGCCGCTCTATTATCCTGACTGCTGTTCTGGCCATCTTCCTTGTTTACTTCTTCTCCATCATTGGCTTCCTCTTCCTCAAGGACGACTTCCGAATGGAGGTGGACCGCCTTCCTTTACCAGGTCAGAACTTCTAAAGCTGTCAAAACACTTGCATTGTTTCATTGCGCCGTGCAAAGTGAAGGGACGAGACCCTGCATGTCCAACAGGTTCTACAACGTAAAGTGGACACAAGTAGACTCCTGTTGCTTGTTCACAAGCCGTCCTAGCACTCTAAGACGCTGCACGTATAATTGCGATGTCCCTGGTTTGAGTCCGGGTATGAACTTCTGTTGCATGTCATCTCCCATCGTTCCCCCCTTGTTTCCTGTCAGGTCTATACTGCATTAATTGTGCCTAAGATACGTTAGGAAAAAAAAAAAATATATATATATATATATATATATATATTTTTTTTTTAATTATATAATTATAAATATTACTTTTTCTCGATAAAAATGTAGAATCAATATTTGTATGTACACAATCTCCACATCAAATGTTTATGATACAGTATACTGTACATACAGGCACATGTTGTGAACCACTGGACAGTGTAGGTGTGTTAATGAGGACAGTCTGGAAGACGACCTGCTGCACCTGTTGCATAACCTGGTGGCCGTGCCATCCTGTGTTTTGCTGAAACCAGCTGGGTTCACGCCTGTCTGTCTCTTTGCTGAGGCACAACCGGGGCTCCATCACAGCTGAGGAGCACTCTGACCACACTTGTGCTGCCTCGGGGCTGTAGCCCCTGTGCCCCGTCTCAGCCTCCCTGTCCCCTGTCCCCTCCACTCTTCTTCTTCTTCTTCCTCTGCCTCCTGTCTCCCAGCCCTGCCCTCTGTCCTCCAGCCTGTCAGGGACGAAGGCCCTTTTGGAGACACTCTGGCCCGGGTGAACAGTTCTTCTTCTGCCTGTCTGCCCGAGCCTATTACACTCAAGCGCAGCTCCTCTTCCGCTCAGGGCTTTACCGATGTGCAAATGATTTGTTCAGGTTCTTTCAGCAGCCCTTCACCGCCCACCCAGCAGCTGCTGCCTCAGTTTACATAACGTCTGACGACATTTTTCTTGCTGATTTTACCGGTACTGATGAGAATTAGCGGGAAGGAGTTTTAATGTCTGAGCACAATTTAATCATCTTCTTTCATTTGCAAATTATCGTGCTGTTATCATTAATCAATCTCACATAATTTCCCCGTTTTACTCTTTCTTTTTTTTCTTCTTCTCTAAAAGGAAAAGGGGATTTATTGAGTAACAATGGAGTTGCTGACTCGTGTATGAAAGATAGCTGTCCTGTTTCAACACCTAAAAAGGTTCCTGGTAAGTTTTGATCAAAATCAATTTTTATTTTCTATTATGAACTGCTGGATGGAGAAGTTTTAAGATTCTGTGGTTCTACCGAGGTGTATAGTTTACCTCTCCATCAGTAGTCAGTCTCTGAAAGGTTACGCACACGCACACGCACGCACACACACACACACTGACACACACGCTGACACACACACAGGCGTGCATGCATACAAAGAAACTTGATGAGGCAGAGGAGGTGACTCGCACTCCTCTTTGTGTCCGTGCATCTCCTTTGATCACCTGCACTACAGGGGCTCACACGTGAGCTCATCCACATCCTTCACCTCCTCTTCCTCCTCTATCTATTTACAGTACATGTACATTACAGATGAGACATGAATAACATGTTTTTCTGTTTTATACTCACATTTGAGGAGACAAATTTAGGGTATCCATTTGATCTTTAGTCACACCATAATTGGCTGTTCCCATGAAAAGGAGTTTTATTTTCAGCCAGTTATGAAAGTCAGATAGTTTTTTTGTGAACTTGAGTGCTCCTGAAACCTTTCACACACACTTAGCTCAATTTATTTTAGTTCAGTTCAGTTACATTTAGATATATGGGTTGTGAGTTTTATATAAATTGAGTCGATCCTTTAGTCTTCAAATCAGAAGAGTGATGAAAAGACAAAGTTACTGTAAAAAATGCGTGTTGTATATTTTGTAACACAAATGTAGATACTGGATAGAAGCCAATACTGCACATTTGACCTTGTTGTCTAATGTTTTATGCATTTCCCATTTGATCTACGTGTGTCTGGTTATAGATGATGGGACGGAGCGGGTGTGTGACACTCTGCTCATGTGTATAATCACGGTTTTGAACCAGGGACTACGTAATGGAGGAGGTGTGGGAGACATTCTCAGGAGACCCTCCAAAGAGGTCAGATGGTGTTATATTCACTTATTACTGCGTTTCGTTTTAATTCAATTACTTGTAATTATATATATATATATATATATATATATATATATTATATATTACATTTGTGCTGCTTTAACTTCTGTTTCACAATTGTCGTGATGGTAACGTTAACTGATGCATTTTCTCCATATTTTGCCTGTAACTGGACCATCCAGGAGCCTCTGTTTGCGGCTCGAGTGGTTTACGACCTTCTGTTCTTCTTCATCGTTATCATCATCGTTCTTAACCTCATCTTTGGTGTCATCATCGACACCTTCGCTGACTTGAGAAGTGAGAAGCAAAGGAAGGAGGAGATCCTGAAAACCACCTGTTTCATCTGCGGTGTGTATGGCTATGTGGTTCACCTAATACTGTATGCAAATGACAGCGCAACGAAAGAACAGAATATTTAGAGCTAATGTTAACTAAAGGTAATCTCTTGCAGGGTTGGAGAGGGACAAATTTGACAACAAGACGGTGTCCTTTGAAGAACACATCAAATCCGAGCACAGCATGTGGCATTACCTCTACTTCCTGGTTCTGGTGAGGGTGAAGGATCCGACCGAATACACCGGCCCTGAGAGCTACGTGGCCCAGATGATTGCGGTCAGTAGACCAAACATGCATACTGTACACACACAGGAAATAATCCCTCAGTACATTTTGCAATGCAGTTGTATGCACCTAAAAAGTGCATCACACAAGCTGCTCCATCATCAAAAATACTGTAGCTTAAGTTACAGTGAAGCGCTTTAATTTTGTGTTTGCAAGGTATACTAAGGAAGGCATTGCACTTTATTTTGAGATGACAAACCAAAGCCACAGAGATTTTGTTAATTTTCCATGAATATGTGGACAAACTAACACATTCATTTCAGCCCCTAATTCATATTTGGCTGGCGAGCCGTACCAGACAGCATACAGATGTCTCAGTGTTGGAGTCTTAAAGTTTTGCAGCCTTCCTTACTTTGCAGACTTGCACAGTGTGCCAGAGAAGCGTGAGACTCTACAGCAGACGAGCGATCGAAAAATGAGACTGAGCCTCTAGGCCTGTGCCAGGCATTACAATTTATTCTCCTTCCCCCTCGCTGCTGGAGGGAGATGGGTCTCTGTTCTCAAGGTAGTCTTCACTATTCTGAGCTCCTAACCTGCTGGGACACAGTGTGGTTAAATAGTAATTAAACCCAGTCCAGCTCTATTATCATCAATGCACCAACTTTGACACACAGACAAGAAGTTGAAGGATGTAAGGGCAACTCAAGGTGTTGCCGTTAGGTTAATATATTCAAATGAAGCCTCGGAGTGTAATGGCACATTTGTGATTAACATTTGGCCATGATGGGCATTGTAAACAGGCGACAGACATTGAATTAATATGCATCAGCGGGTCTTCCAACAGGTCGACTCTCTGATGCGAGGCCATGGTATTGCTCTGTGATGGGGTAATGATGAGTCAGGAATTCATATTAACGCCTCCTATCATGCTGCAGAGCAGAAATACACACAGGGGAAAGCACACTGCAGCCCTCGTGTGTTCTATAATATTCTTTCGTGATTCTCATAAAATGGGGGAATCATTTTGAAAGCCCCTGAAAAGTTTGAGGTTTTCTCAACCGTTTTGAATATTCATGTCTAAATAAGGAACAATTAAAGGCAGACTTGCTTTTTAATCATCTACGGCCCTGTAACTTATAAGAAGCAGCTGTTTGAGAACATTTATTTCCACAGAGGCTATCCTGTTGCAGGACAGATGTTAGAGTGAGGGTTTCTGGCACAACTTGCATGGTTCATGAAAAAGGGAAAACAGTTGTGACAATGGTATTAACTCTGTTGTCAGACTAAAATGTATTTGCTTGTGGCCTCTATCAGAATCAACATGCAACTCTTTACAAAGACTTTTACATTTTTTAAGTTAAAAAATAGACAACCATTCATTTGCATCTGAAAGGTTGGGGCCCTACCAGTTGGCAGAATATCTCTGTCTTTACTACCTCGATTTTTAAAGTCTCTGGTTAGTCAGACAACTTTATGTATGTCCCAACAAAACAAGTGGAGGTGGCTCCGCAGAATCTATTCATTCCATGTGCAAAAGGTGGCATAACACAAAAGAAAAGTGACAAAAGGAAAAAAAAACATTTCAGCAACTTTATGGAAGTGTCATACTAAATCGATAAAGTCGAGAATGATCTGCTCACACACACAGTACATCTCTCTGGATGAGAGACAGAGCAGTGGTGCATTGACAGAAGCTGTAATGAAAAAAAACAGATGAATTAGAAAGTATAGGAGTCTGTGATCATGCTGGGCTCTGCAGGAGACTGCTCCATCTGCCCTCACAGCGCTGGAGCCCAGAGTTTGATTTGATGTGTAACTCGGAATAAGTGTGTGCCTTTCAGGAGGTTGTTGGTAAAAGAGTTGAATACCAATGACCACACACACACACACACACACACACTGGCCGTCAGGATGAGTGCATGTGGTTGGGTAGGATAGAGTGATATGGTGAAAGAGTAGGATCGTGTTACACTGAGTGTATGTTCCGTTGGTGTGTCGTGCGTGTGGATGGGAATTAGTGTGCTGGTGTTTGTGTGTAAAATCATGACAGCGACTGCAGGCCGAGCAGGTATTGCAGCAGCCACAACGCTGTTGCATAACCCATCTCTAGTGGCCTGCTAATAGCTCAGCCCTGCCTGGCACGTGCTCCCCTGTCCCTTTCTCTCTCTAACACAGACACAGAGTCGCCGTCTTCAACCCTTCATCTCATTCACAACACGCATGTAACACGTTGTCTGTAACAAAAGCAGCAACAAAAGTATCACAGTGGAAAAGGTACTACTAGCAGTAGCAGCTGCTCTTTAGAAACTGCTCAGCTGAATAACTTGTGTGTGTGTCTGATGACTGTGTAAGTGATACTATCTGCAGACTCGTCTGGTACACTCACTGTGTGCTGTGTCATTGTATCTCTTGACACGCGACTTTTAGCTTAAATTCCTGACCAAAGTGCGCATTACTTCATGAAAGGTAAATAATGTATATTCCTCTGGACACAGCCCAAAATGCAAAGAGCTACAGTGATGTTTAATTAAAATCCCAATAAACATTGTAGTTTGTTAGGTATGGTGAGAATATCATCACTATAACATTGATGCCACTATAGCTACAGGTAATTTATAATGAATTTATTTATTTATTCTTCCTCCAACATTTTTAAAGTCTGATGTTTTCGCAGCCCGTTGTAATCTCTTCAAATGTCTTATTTATTTTATGACAGTGAAAAACCCAAAGGTGTTGAATTTGAAAATTAAAATATAAACCGAATACTCACATTTTAGAAATGGCAACACTAAAGCCTTGACTCATTCAGACAGCGCACAGTGCACTACTGTACAGTCTAATGACCAGCAACGACACGTAAATGCGGCAGTTCGGATTCTGTACAGTCACTGCTTAACTTTATATCGGAGATCTATCGATGGTGCTTCAACCAACGTGAGAGACTTTACGCTCAAACAGGATATTGCGTTCACCCCTAATAACGTCTCTTAGGTCTCGTTATGGAATCTTTTTGGTTACTTCATCCATCAGTTGTGGATGACTTGATGAAACAAGCTTCAGATAGTCCTCCGTTTCAGTGACACTGAAGCTTTGTCTTTGAAATCACAGAGCCTTCGCTGTGATTTTTGATAGTGTTTTTGATGCTGTGAGAAAGGAAACGACTTTTTTTTAAATTTTTTAATGTTTTGGCCCCTTGATGCCCGAGGCCCAAATTAGCCCGAGATTCTCACGCAAGCTCTTATAGAAGGACTCGATTCATACTGTGTAGCTCAGCAGTCATACTGAATCAGTCTAACTGCTTCCCCTGTAGTCAGGGATGGAAAAAGTATTCTAATCAAAAGTAAAAAGCAGTCAAAGTGTTAAACAACCCAAATACAAATGCAGTTAAGACATAAAAGTCAAATATACACGTGTCCATTTACTTTGTTACATTTGATCACTATAAAAGGGCCAATATGGCATCCTGACTATAAGCTTTCAACATATATAGACCCCACTGACAATCTTTCTTCAATTCAGTAACGTTGTTAGAAGTGGCAGATACTTATTTATAGCTCAGTTTCCTGGTTCTGTTCATGAATTTCACAGACGGTGAGTTTAGGTTCGTAGCATCAGTTGCATGATATTCCAAGGATGTTAGTGTGGCCCTTAACAAAGTGTGATACATAAGGCAACAAAAACACATAAGCCACACACCCCACTGTCCTCTCCACCCCATGTCCTCAGCGTTTCACACACTCCCTATAGTCTCTTCTTATATAAGAGTAGGTGGGAGAATACCTCACTTCTCCCACTGGACTTAATGTGGTGCCAGTCAAAACCCACTCTCGGCACCTTTTTAAGTCATTTTTTTCATCGGAAGAACGGGCAAATGAATATTACATAAGATCAGCTGATGGCAGTCTGTCTCTGTGAAACCTACCTCCCTTTCGAGAGCACGCGTGTTGTAAAACACACACACACCCTTGCTCTCAGTCTGCTATGTACATATCCATGCAGATGCACGGCAACAGTACACACACCCACACCTATACAAACACAGACGCACTTAAGTCCATTACATAATGCCATAGGTTCCTCTTGCTCACTGTGTTCTCGTGGCTTCATTGCAGATGGTTTGCTCTGTCCACCGCGCTGTTGGAAAAACACATGATACACAAAATGTCTCAGTTTGCATGAGAGCATGCACACACACACACACACACATTAATAACACGATACTCCCAGTTGTGTTCGTGATAGACGACAGTGACTCATTCCCACATCAACAGTGTGCCTATATGGAGTGGGTGAGAATTGAAATGCTAGTAACTGTTCATTTAGTGTATGATTGCTATCCACAGTATCCAAGAGACGGCAGTGCTGCTTCAAACATTTTACACTGTCAAGTGCAAAACAGAGAGCAGCTTCCATTCTGATTGAATGTTGAATATTAAACCTCCACGCCTGTCTCCAATTACCATTACCGTCTCTGTTTACTCTCCTCCTGCAGTCTGGCTTTAGCGCTGTAATGCTCCATGCACGTCTATGCAAATCCGCCTTGCCGTTGTTTGTGCCAACGTAGTGCTGCGGCCGTCTCTCTTGCCCTACTGAGTCAGCTTTATTTGAGCCTTTTGTGCCTTTTGTGCCTTTCACCTTTCTCACTGCTTCTCTCACATCCCATCTCTCCTCCCAGGAGAAGAACTTGGAGTGGTTCCCCCGTATGAGAGCCATGTCTCTGGTGAGCAGCGAGGGAGACAACGAGCAGAATGAGATGCGCTCTTTGCAGGACAAACTGGACGGCACTGTCACTCTGGTGGCTCAGCTGTCTGGCCAGCTGGCTGAGCTCAAGGATCAGGTACAGTGCCACTTCAGGCCGTTTTTCATGCTGTGGTGGGAAAAGCTCTGGTCTGAGCACTGTGGTAGTCTGAACTGAATGCCTGATGCCTAAGCTAAAGAAAAGTTGAGTAGCATCGTGTTTTAAATGCATGCTGTTCAGCCAACTGTATCACATGGACTGTGAGCTTCACGTGCTACCTGATCTTGAGACTCTTTTCACCTCAAAACATATACAGGGCAAGTGATCACAAGGAAGAGTCTCATTTTTCTATCCATGTCTTTACTTCAGTTCAGTGACCTAGATGAATTCTATTAGATCCTTGACGCTCCTGAACGCTCCATCTGTGACGATCGCATCAGCGATCAACGACTGATTGCCGCCAGTGTGCCTCTGGCTGTTTGGATGACTAGCTATGCTGCTGCAGTGTGACTGATCACGCTCATCACCTGCCTCCCCTGCATGTGATTCCAGTCACAGGCCTGTCCTTGTTCCTCTTCTGCCAGATGTGTGAAAACAACTCCTACTGGGAAATAAAACCAAAAAAAAAGCACCTCTCTCATCCACACTAAGCAGTTCAGTCTGTAACATCTCTCTGCTGTGTTTGTGTGCTGTTGAAGTGCCCTCGAGCAAGACACCGACATCTTATCTCTGAATCTGAAATAATACATAGCCTGCAGTTGACCAAAACTACAATATAGCTTTAGTAGTCTACACTGACTAATATGGGGTTAGCGAGGATGTCACTCCACCTTTATGATAAACAGAAACTTTGAGCTGCGAGGGAGTTGAGATGCGAGGGAGTTTACGCAGGCCTAACCACAGCTCTGCAGTCACGAGGGGAGGCCTGCAGGTCTCACGCCAGCGCAACTCAACGGTTTCTGACTGGGTGGAAAGTGCTCCTGCAGCGCCTTCCTCATTACCACCTCTGCTGACCTCGGCGCTTTACACTATCACAGCTCAGAGTGTGTTCGTGTGTGCTGCTATTTGTGCGTGTGTGTGGTTTTGTTTTTTAGAGTTTTGCACAGCGTACTTGATTTCCTTTAACCTGCATTTACAGTTTATGGGTTTACAAAACCCGTGGCCTTCATTTCTCACGTCTTTATGGCACTAAAAACACCACAAATGTAATGGTGTGGAGAAACCGTCTAATCTGATTCATAAAACTTCTCCACCACACTTTTACAACATTCAACCTGCAGGTAAACCGTTCTGCACAAAACATGACAGGGTCCTCGAAAGGAACTTTCCATGGGACAGTCATAGCAGCGGTTGAACAAAGCGATGTGCATACAGCTGTGGAGAGGAAATATCTCTTTTATAAGACATCAGTCTCATGTTTTCTTCCCTCTCTGTGTCCTCCACAGATGACAGAACAGAGGAAGAACAAGCAGAGGCTTGGGTTCCTGGGTCCTCCTCAGCCCAACCAGCTCAACTGAGATCCCCACTGAGGGGCTCAAACGTGACACGGTGACGGGCAACTCGGCTGCAGCTTGCAGTAGAAACGAGCTACAAATGCACACAAACTACAGCCTTAAGAACAATACATGGGCATATTTTCAATTCCTGATGTCAAAATGCAAGAGGAAAGCAAGGGTTGACACAATTTCTTTGACATAGTGCCTTTTCTATGACACGATCACTGCGTTATGGGATTCAAACTGTGCCTTATGAGCTCTCTCGGCCACTAGGAGTATGCTTTACTCACCACCTGAACACACCCTCCGACAGAGGAGCTCAGCCCTGTCAATGATTGGCCAGGCACGACACACATCTGCCAGCGTAGTGTTAGTGTGCCAGACAGAGCTTGGGGGAAATGTTATGTTTTACCTTTTTAGATTTCTGATCGTATTTATGACAAAATGTGCGAATCTTAGCTGGAGTAGTATTTTGGTGTCATGCTGCCTTACTCATTAACTTTTTTTAAACAGTACATTGCAACTGCTGAAAGTGCACTTTTATTTTTTTTTAAGTGCAAAAATGTAAGCCTGTAACTGGAAACATTGGTTAGTTGGGATATTATATTTGTGTTTAAAAATGCATTCGCTGCACCATTTCAGTTTAAAAAAAATATATTTCTACAGAGTATGTGAGTGTATGTATGTGTATATATATATGTGTATGTATATATATATATATATATATATATATATATATATATATCAGAAATGTGAATTACAAATCATGATTACCTGTGCAGAACTTACTTGAAATTTCTTTTAAATCTAAATCGTATATTGGTACATAATGTAGGAGACTGAAGATGGTAAGATTACAGTTATTTGTTACAATATGAACATCATGACTATAGAGATGCCAATACTGTAATATTTACTGTATCTGCTCATATCATCTTCCACTGTTTCTTAAATTTTCATTTTATATGTAAATCATAGTCTCTTGGAATGCAATTAAGTCTGACCTTGTGTTTTAAAGTTGCACAAACTAATGGTAGATTGTAAGCGCATGCACTCAATGTTAACTGTCCTGTGACACTTTCTGTTTAAACAAAGTGTATAATACATTGTGTTTTATGTGGTCAGATGTTGTAATAAATTTGTAACAAGACTTTCTAACAGAGTTGAGCCTCAGTCCCTGTTGTTGTTGGGGATGAATGAGCACTCGAACTGACCCCCTCTGCACCCACACACACTCAGTTTACTCACACTTGTACTCTTCCATGAAGGGAGTGCAGGACAAAGGAATGATCCTGTCTTCTGGAGACAGGATCATACTTCAACTCATGCAGCAGGGGTAGTCATCTAATGTTAAATTCAAAGTTGCCGTCACTGTGCTGCTTTTGTTAATTTCTTTAATGCTCATCTTTACATTTAATTCCAGCTGATTAACAGATTCTAAACCAGAATGGAATTTAGATTTGATATAGACCGCTAAATATAATTGGTAGTTAAATGAATCGTCCAGCATCTGCCCTACAAGTGGTAGTTGTACAAATGCAAATTTGACGAAATGGACCTTGTTCAATTGTTCTAGAAGTCTAGAAGATGTGCAAATGTTAGCAGTTACTGTCATTGAGCGCTTCTGTCTGTTGAAAAGGCTTCCCTTTGCAATTCAGTGTGTAAACTCTTAAAGAAATGAAATTGCCTTTTTCGTTGTGGAACATTAGTTATATTAAGGCCTGTAATCCGTTCACAGTGTATGTAACTTAGCTTTCAGTACTTGTGTGGCAATGGCTAAATCAAAGCTGTGGCTGGTTGATTGTATGTTTGTGCTCGTGGAACATATTTGAGATGATAAACGAATCACAGAAAGGCCTCAACCGCTCTTTTATCCCGTCCAGTAATTTACCCTCTACAGAGAAGCCCATCCTTCCTGGCTTCAGTTCACTGTTTACGCTGGCAGGCCTGTATTTTCTCCTGCTGCCTGTGACAGCCATTAAAATTAGCTCACGCAGTGCCATAATGGTGAGCAGCTGTCACTGCGCAGCCAAGGAGGGTAAAGGGCATTACTGCAATGTATTGGACTCGGAGAAGGAAGAGAGGGTAATACCAGGACCGGCATTACTGTCTGGCAAAAGTCTTATTGCCATAGTGTGATACGAAACAAACATGCACTGCTTCGGTCTGCATCGCTTCCTAAACAGACCATTTCATCAGCTGAGATACATTTTGATGCTTTTGATCATGGAGACAAAATGTTTAACTTTGTTCTCATTGGCAACCTTTGAAACATTTTGGTCGTTTTCTTTTTATCTCTTTGCATTCCACAGTCAAGAGTCACGTAGTGAGAGTGAGAAAGCACCCAGAGAAGGTCAATAAATACATGGCAATGTCCTAAACACCTCTGTGGCAGAAGGCAGTGCTTTACCCTGAGTGAGTCAGGCGATCTGACTTTGATGCACTGAGAGGACTAGACCAAAAGCACATCTAGCAGGAAAGCTCATGTACATTTAAACTAAACTATATATTTAACAAAAATATACAATTGAAGTTGTTTGCTGCATAATTAAAATACTGTATCTCACATACAGTATTTCATTTAGTTTAGTTTGCCGTTTTCAAGTTGCTGTGAAAGTTGTTGTAATTTCCGTGAATACACATATTGATCTTCTGTCTTCTGCAGTCATTTCTAACAACTCACAGCAGCGTCAGCCACCAGAATCTGATATCGTTCTGGGTTGTTTTTTTTGCCTTGAACGATCAATTGGCCACACAGAAAGTAGTTACTCCGGAGGAGGGTGGAAGGTCCCTTCTCACTGTCATTTTTTATAAATAAACATGCCCCTGTGATGACTGGCATGTGACTTCCTGTGTCTGGCTGCAAGATTGAGCCTTTTGTAGTCACATGATGTATCAACAACATCACATGTATGCAATATGCATTGTGTTTATCACACTGTAGAAGCTCAAACTACATGTACAGTGTGAGAAATGCAGCATTAAATAGAATTAATACATAATTCACACAATAACACATCACTTATTTACACATCCTGGTGATTCTCTGCTGATTGTTATACAACTGAGCTCCATCCTCACTGGGAAAAAAAAAATGGTGATAATATTTCTCAAGTAAAAAAAAAAAAAAAAGAGCTCTCATGAGAGAGCGATGCTTGAGGACCTATCAGTCACTTTGAGCAGTTAACAGTTAACTTATATGATACGATCACAGCCAGGCTCAGACAGAGACGCTGTTGTCTCTTGGTGATGTCACAGATCAGTCATACATTTGGACTCTGCTATAACTTTAAGTACTATATAGTTGTTAATATGGATGGCAAATTCATTCTTTATGCAGGCCTTACCTTTAGATTTAAAATGGTTATGACTTGGAGGCTGCAGAGATAGAGATGTTCACTGATTCTCAGTTTTCACAATTTCATAATAATGTTGTTAAACACAAAAGCAAATCAATTTATTTGCTAGCGATTGACCTTTTGGTCTGAATTGGTTGCTATATATAAACAGCATATGTGTGGTGACGCAACAATAAAAAGGAAACCGACACAAAGATTTGTATTTGGAACCAAAAACAGTCTTGACTTGAAAGACAGGCATCTGTTTTTCTTCCAAATGAAATGTTCCTTTCACAAACGCCACATTCTGTAAAGAACAAACAATATTTCTACATCATCCCCGATCAATCAACCTTTTTCCATCATTCACAAAATAGATTGCACACTAATTCCAGCCTCCCCTCTGGGTGCATGGTTCATCTAATTTGCTGCAGAAACTGCCTCACGTTTACCTTTGGCTGCTCAGCATGTCGGCCTCTAGACTGCTGTCAGCAGCTGAGATGAGAGGAGGAATAAAATAAAGCTGGATCTGTGCACAGGGCAAAGCCTTTTGAAAATACTCATTTGACCTCTTTTGCTCATTCCTATCTGAATGAAAACAACTGAAATGTGTGCAACACAGTGAGATGATTGAGTTGCCTCCATCCAGCTGCCTGTCTGAGTCCCCCTTTCCTCACCCTGACCCCTTCCCCCCTCCCTTTGTGACTCCTAACAGGCTGTTTGAGTCATGCTGGCTACTGGCCTGGCGTCCACCTTCAGTCTGGATCCAGTCTCATGAAGTGTACCCTGCTCATCTTGTGTTACTGCTGTCAGGAGATGTTTTTAATGTTTATTTTTGGACTGTTTGGAGTATTACAGGGGTTACTTTTATCACCTGAAAAATACTTAACTGTTGTTTTTCATCAAGGATTTTATGCAATATTTACAGAGCTGCATTACTTTGTATGACAGCAAATAAACCAAACTCGTAGAATTTAACTACCTAGTTGGTTTTAGTGTGTCAAAACACTGAAAATAAGTTTAGCAGGCAGCTGCAAATTACAGAGTCAAAAACTTCAATGTAATGTTTAAATTGTAAAGTAATATGTGCTACTGCATTTAGACAATTTTTTTAATGTTTTATTATGTGAAAAATGAAAACAAAGCTTGAGGCATTGTCCTTTACTATTTGCAACTAGAAACGTGTAAAATTCCTACACAAATATTTTTTTTTCAAAAACCAGTTGTTCAATTCATCTGTTCAAGTTACATTTCATAACGTCTGAAAATGGAAGTATATATATGGTATCCAAAATTTGTGCAAAAAGCCATTATAGAACAGCTACCACAAAAGATTAATATAAACTGACATCAAAGAAAAGACACGTTGGCACACACCACGAAGGCAAATGTCCCTCGGAGTTGGCATTACCCTCCAACCTGATCTTCGTGATCAGAGTCATCCCATCAACTCTTTCATCATCGTGTTAAACCTTCTGCCACTGCTGGGAAGAGGGAGAGACAATCTGAAGGCCGGCGAAAAAGACCTGGTAACGGTGCTTCCACATGATGAAGGCACCGACGGCACACACCAGTGCTTGGGCCAGGTTCAGCACGATCTGGAGCAGGAAGTAGATGGGAAGCGTCCCAGTGATCCACTCACAGTCGCTGGCGCCCTCGTAGGTGAAGGTGCGGGCTATTGGGTCATTTTGATCCAGTTTGCACACACAGTCCACTGCCACCTGCTCACAGCTGAAGCCACTGGTCTGTGAATGGTGGTGTCCAGCAAACGACATAGCCAGAACTGATACGACCAGACCGATTGTACACATGATAAAGTACAGGATCTGTAGAGGGCAGAGGACAAGTCAGATGTCAAGCACTTTTACCTTGAAAGCTTTGATCAGAAAAACTTTTCTTGTCTTCAACTTGTGTTTCTTAAACTACAAGTCTGGCTCCTGCTTTAGTCTGTTGTCTCATGGTTAAGCCAGTGCCAAAACTGTAGCTTAGAGACAGACATGCTGGCTCAGTGCCTATGGCAAGTTGAATTCAAAGAGATTACCCACAATGCTACACGGCAAGGCCTGACCCTCAGAGTTGCAGCCCAGCTCTAAGCACAGAGGAGACACATGCAAGACTGCCCTACAGCTAAAGCTGCTTCCCACCTTCACTGCACGACCTGCGAGTATGTTGAACAACAGAGAACGTCTAAAAATACTCAGAGGCTTTATGTTGTTTATGCAATGGCCCAATCTCAACAACACTAAACCTTTATCTTAATCCTTCGCTTATATAACAGGAGCTATCATTCGCTGGTGTATTTTGCTCTTAGCAACATGCTGCTTATGGCATTATGCAACTGATGAGCGGTGCTCGGTTTTAAATGGCATTTATGTTCATTTTGAAACATCTGTGAAATCTGGAGTGTGGTTGGTTGCAGGGAAATGTATGTAAGGCAAAGCAAGGCAAGTTTATTTGTGTTGCACATTTCAACAACAAGGCAATTCAAAGTGCTTCACATAAAACCATTAAAAGCATCAAAAGAAAAGGAGATTTAAAAACAATGTTTCAAAACATTGATTGAAACATTAAGAACATTCATTAAAACACTAAAAAGCTAAAAAAAAATGAATAAAAGTTGCAGTGCAGTTTAAGAAATGTAGCATACACTAGTAAAATGCAGAAATGCAGGAAATTGATTAAATAATATCCTTAAAGCTGGTTCAATTAAAGGCAACAGCAAACACATAGCAAACCCATTTGATCACTGAGCTTTTTGAATTAACGGCATCATTAAATTAAAGCACATTTGTTTTTAGCACAAGAGAAAGTATTTCATTTGGCTTCATCTTTTGATACAACAGTACTTATGGATTAGAAAGTAAGGAAAAGTGCAGTGCAACAGATTGACTGTCATATTTCAACAAGAAAGAAATATGCTTTGTATATTAAGCAATACATTAAGAAAATCCCTGTTATTTTGGTGAGTGAGACAGTCTGGTAATATTTAAAACGACAGAACACATACACATTTTATTTCTATCATGCATTTCTGCAAAGATCATTTTGCAGATTAGCTGCACTTCAAGGCAAAATACAATTGAAGTGTTTTGAAACTCCATCTACACAGCGTATGCATGGAACCTGGTATGCACACGCGAGCCATACAGAAAGAAACGAACAATGGAGGACTGATTTTAATTGCCTTGAAATTCCAACTGCATGTGATCTGTCGTGCTACTAATTAAGCTATACAATCAAGTATGATTAATGAATGCATTCGTTCACTCGTAGGAATCCCCACAGAACTCTGAACAAGAATGCAGTGAAATGCCTTTCTCTCGATGCCATTTACAGCTGCAGCTCCTTAAGAGCAAGTCCTCGAACAATTGCAGTAGCTTGGTGAGTAAAACATTACACCTCTGCAAAGGTCTCGAAAATACACTGACCCATCTCATCATATCTTCACTGTAACTAAGATTTGATAGACCATTTGTTCAATTCAAAGAGACATATTGTGCACTAATAGGGGAACCTGATTTCACTCCATACATGGCATGACGGATTGTCATTCACAAACTGATTTGTACACTTTCACTTCTGCAAACAATGTGTAAGATAAGGTGCATGGACCCACCTTGCCAATGAATTGCCCAGACGTTCTCTCGTCAGGGACGTAGGTGATACAGTACAGGATGAAGCCCAGGATGGAAACCAAACACAGCTGCAACAACACATCGGAAAACAGTTTGATTCGATTCACTCACTCATATCAGGACAATGAAATGATCAACATAATACTCGTTTCAACATCAACAAAAATGCAATTACCCCAAGCACTTGCCCCTTGTTGCTATTATATATATCTACTGTATGTTGCACAGTATTTATGGAAGCCACAGTATAGAAACAAGCATCTTGTTCTAGAAAGTATTTTCTGGCCAGGTTTTCAGGGGTGTCTCTTAATATTGCATGATTCAGCACTAAGCAGTCATCCGATTACATTACTATCTCTCTCTCTCTCCCTCCCTCCCTCTCTCTCACACAGACACGCTCACGCTCTGTCTCTTCAGTGAAATTGGAGTCTTGTGACTGGCGTGCAGCATCTTATTTAAATGTTTTTCTCAGGTTTTTAAGCACTCAGGATTATCTGGAAAGTTCTTGATGACCTCAGTGTTTTCCACTTGGCTGAATCTCGTGAGGATCTAGCTCGGGATGTTGGTGTCCAGGGATGTTTTCGAGAGCAGAGATAGGCTTGGATAGGATCCAAACAGGACCAACACGGTTTTTTATATAACCAAAATGTGACCTTAAATCGTCTTCCGAATTATGATGATAGGTAAAATGTACGCTCTTCTTGTTTGACAATAAACATTTCACAGAGACAGTTAATCATTGTTCACAATTAAAACAGCAAAGAACCATTTAACACTATCAATTAACTTACTTGAAAATCTTATTTTTCGCTTCAACTGCTTTCAGTGCGTACATGTCCACTAACATTTCAGTTACTTTGAGCTTACCTCTTCTCTGACACTTCAACTGACAGTTCAGCTGATTTCACTCTTACTCCTCAATAATTCATTTAATGGCACTTCAACCCAAAATCAAAAATTCATATTTTTCCTCTTACCTGTAGTTCTATTTATCAATCAACGTAATACTACAAATGCGATGGCAGTGGGCCGTAGGTTTAATCACCATTGTGTCACCTCATTCAGTGATAGATAATGACTTAACAGACAACCTCTTAAGCCCTAGTCCTCGGAAAAATGAATAAAAATAACATGAATCAGGAATACCTCTTTAACCATAAGGCTGCATATGGCTGGTCTCCTTTTTAAGGTATTAAGCAAAGGAATATATATATATATATATATAATCCATTGTAAGTAAACTTATTTATATTACCATTCAAGAGCAAAAAGAGATGCAATAACATTTTTTATCCTTGCCTGTATAGGCTTTAATACAATTCCAAAGGCAAAGGCCTATCATCATTAAAACCAAAATCCCGAAGATAATGATGCTCTGAATGATCTGAATGGCTTCTCCTACTTAGTGCTACAACTGTGACTGTAAATACAACCTTTATAATATCATTTATGTAGATATACTGAGGCTGTCTCCGTGTTTTGGCCATGTTTACTGGTTACACGTGTCCACAAACATAACTATTACCAGTGCAAGTCGGTCAAACTTGACTAAAATGGCTGCTGACTCCACAAGGCTGAGGCTCACTGCGACTTCCTGGCAGCCCAGGCTGTACTGTTGAACTGGAAGTAACTGAAATCTGCTGTTTTTGGCGAAAATAACATATGCCTTGGTGAGATATTTTGGCAAGAACATACAATTATTAGTTTGACATCTCTTACTAACTGGGCCAAACTCACATGCACAACCAGACCTGTACTGGTGTCTGTTATTGTATGTTGGTACAGCTGCACTATTGTATATCTCGGCTGATGTGCACATTGCTGTGGATAGAAATGTACCCATGGGGACAACAAAGTCTAAAGACTTCATAGCTAATAGCGTCAAGATGCGTTTAGGCTCGGGATTTCCAATTTCCAGCGACATCAAACATTTTACTGTAGACTGACGATTTGTGTCTAATATTGTTCTTCGATGTCGAAGGAGTTCAATTAGAATCTTTTAAATCATTTCTTTAAATGTATCAAATTAAACTGCAACTTCCATACAATATTCACACGCAAATATTTTACATTTTGAGGTGATGAGGTGTGAGAAAGTACAGAATGAACATTTCACAATATGACATGCAGGGATTTGCTGGTTTGTCTCATCAGGCCAGATGTTCAGCATTTGTTGGACATAAAAGAAAAACAACAGAAGGTGCAAGCAGGCAATTGTGACTGAGACGGATTGTAGATTGAGGCGTATCCATCCAGGTGAATGTGACAGATGGAGACTTATCAGAACATGACAATACCAGTGATTTCCCATGCCTACAGTCTAAAACAGTCTGGCTGCAAGTGGTAAGGGCCAGTGTTGACATGCAGTGTGGTGAAGCTCGGACAACACATTGAGGAATATGGAGGGTCATGCAGAAGTATCAGGGTCCATGCAAACATGTGAATGTATAGTGGCTGATGTTAGAGCGTAAGGATGGAGCTTACAATGATTCCAGCCCAGTGTGGCGTCTCCCTGGTCAGGAGTGAGGGGCTGATGGCCAACATAAGGAAGGCCACAACCATGACGGCCACCCCCAACAGCAGCTGGAGCAGGGCGATGAGCAGAGGGAAGCGACAGACTCTGCATTTGTGTCCGTCCTCTGGCGCAGGGCTTTCATCTCTCTTCTTCTTGCCCTCCTTCTTGTCTGAGGAACCTTTCTGCCCCTGCCCCATTTCTCCACTTTACTTTACACTCTTTTCCCTTTCTGTGCTCTCGACTTTTGCTGTTGCAGTGTTTTGGGGTGGATGAGCCTGCTGTCTCTCTCTCTCTCCTACCCTTCCCCTCCCTGCCATGGCCTCCTCTCACCATAGCCCAGCCTAGCTGCTATTTGGAAACAGAGAAGGCTCTGAACTAATATGGAAAACATTTGGACTGGATTCCAGTGCCACATATAGAGCAGGCAGCATACTGTGGAGGAAAGGAAGAGGAGGGAAGGGGGACAGGAAGTCACAAAGGGGGATTCCAACATACGACTGTGAGAGGATTTCACTTGTACTTACATTAAAGGCAAGAAAGGGAGAATACAGAGGCAAATCAGCAGGTATGAGTTAATGAAAAGCCAGCGCAGAGGAGGTCACACTTCATTTGAGAGCCGAAGTGATTGGATCATTCTTTGTCAGCAGTGTTACACAAGAGTGCCATATGCTGCCAGCCAGAAAGAGTCACGTGACTTACAGGAAGAAGTAATGTAATCAAAAGGCATGTGAGGGCATTAGGGGGGCTCAGATTTGAGTGTTTTTGAGCACTTAAATGTTCTCAAGAGGGGAACAGGTGTCACAGACAATCAGATTACCTTCCTGGAGTCATTTATTCAACTTTTATAATTTGTAAAACCACATTTGTGATGGAAGGTTCTAAACCGTGCTTACTTTTATCACGAGTGAATATAGCAATAACAACACAAATTGAGTGACTTTGAATTATATTTGAGATATTTGAGGATTCTTTGAAAATGTAGATCAGACAAATCAAAAAGTCAAAGTCACAAAACCTCATTTAGAAATGATCACCCCGATCTTTATTGTATTATTATACAAAGACACGCAGATGAAGGTGGGAGAGCAGCACCCATGCTGAGATTAATAAAGAACCTCGACGCACGTGTTTGAGCACACAGTTGGGTCGGTGCCATGGTTACTGACAACGCAGCTTTGAAAGGCTGGAGATGTATGAATAGGTTACCCTGCCCTGCTCCGGGCAACGACATGGAGTGACGGACGCGCACGAGTCATTTCGCATTTCGAGTATTTGTTTACGCCCTGACTGTATTTACTTCAAATGAACCTCTATGTTATCAGTGTATACTAGCATGCATTGTATTATGTTATGGTGAGATCAGGAATTCCCCTGTTGAAGTCTTGTTTTTATAATTAACAACAGGAGAAAAATACAACGTTTTTTGTGTTTAAATGACGGAGAAGCATTTTGGGACCTCTAAAGTGTGAATGTGTGCTAAATAGTTTCAGGATTGCTGTCTAATTGTTGATCACATTGGACTTTACAGCCTATTCAGTCACTTAAACGCCTGCCCTCTCAATAAGACAAGCTCGAGGTTTATATATCAGCACTACCGTTAGTGAACTGATGATTTTGTGGCTTTGTTTGTCCCTCCTCGCGCCTGTGCGCTATTTCCCCTTCTACATTTAGCACATGAATCACGTTTTAGCACCCAGGCCAAAAGTATTAAGACTACATCGCTAAAGGAAAAGCAGCGATAGCTGCTCTAACACAGAGGGGGTCTAATTACCGGACTTTGTGCTGGTGCAGCCTGCACGTGAGTCGGAAGCTGTTCCCTACCGGAGGCGCGCGTGCGCTCTAACCACAGCACCGACGGCTTTGCAAAGTGGCAGCTCAGGGAACTATAGACATCAGTCTAACGTGCAGCTCCACTGGAAGACACGCACTGTGCATCATCTCCCTCAGCCGTCCGTGTGTGGGTCGTGGAAATAACAACCATTCCCCAAAGAAGCTCAGGAGCAGCAGAGAAGTGATGGATGAAAGAATACCGCATTTACAGGACAGACAGTTTATGGAGCACGCAGAATTCTTGGGGTGAGTGTCGCTTTTGGCAAACTCTGTCAAACTCTGTCCGATAAACTGTTATGACAACCTGGTGAATAACCGGACACTTTTCTCTTTACTCTAGGGTGGATTACCCTTCTCTCTACATGTGCAAATCCAAAAGAGGAATAAAACGAGAGGATGGTGGGAAGGTGCGTGTGATTTATTATACTAAGGCAATAATTAACCAACATTTGTGTGTGCATGAAACTCATAAGAATATGCAAATACTTGTTTTTGCCAGCAGGACGCATACAAGTTACCACACCGGTTAATAGAGAAGAAGAGGAGAGACAGAATCAACGAATGTATTGGCCAGCTAAAGGATTTGCTACCCGAACATCTGAAGCTGTCGGTGAGTTCATGGCACTACAAAACGTTTTACGCGCGTACCGAACCTGGTTTTACAAGACATGACAAGTCGTAAACCAACTGAACCTTTGTTTTTTCTCCACAGACGCTCGGGCATTTGGAGAAAGCGGTTGTCCTGGAGTTAACGTTGAAACATTTAAACGCACTGACTGCTGTCACTGAGCAGCAACACGAGAAGATCATTGCTTTGCAGAATGGTAAGCTGAACAAACCCGAAGTTATAGAAACGTTTACACGAAACTTTTTGTAGTCCTTAATAGAGAAAGTCTGTTTTTACAGTAGCAGAACGTGGACGTGCATGGAACAAAGGCGCATATAGAGGATAATGCGCATTTTGAGAATACCATAACAGCATTTTAAAACGTGCCATCGTCACGCGCCCATTTTATCTGGTCATTGGCTTGTGATGTGCTACAATTTAAAATATAATGATCTTGAAACTGCATGTTTCGCAGGGGACCGGTCTATGAACTCTTCCATACATGCAGATCTGGATGCGTTCCACTCCGGGTTCCAGGCCTGTGCCAAAGAGGTCCTGCAGTACCTGAGTCAGTTTGAGAATTGGACGGCACGAGAGCAGAGGTGCGCGCAGCTCATCAACCACCTTCACAAGGTGCTGGCGCAGTTCCAGTCCGGCGCGCTGCCGCTCCAGCACCAGCTACCCGCCGGGGACGCACAGGATGGGCACAAAGCCGACAGCCAAGCTAATTGTGTCCCGGTCATCCAGAGGACCCAAGGCGGGGAGCTCAACGAGAATGACACAGACACGGACAGCGGATACGGGGGCGAAGCTGAAAAGAGCGACGGCAAAGATAAAGAATGTGAGTGCAATAAGGCGCAGGGACCCAAGGCAGTGAAGATCAAGCAAGAGTTTGGAGATGATCGCGCTGCCAAAAAACCAAAGATGAACTGGCCTGGGAACGGGTTAGGGGGCACCGATCTGGCGTTTATGAACTCTCTGATGGGAATAAGCGGTGTGGGACAGCAGACACCCATTTGCATGCCTTTCTACTTCATCAACCCCTCGGCCGCGGCGAGTTATATGCCTTTTTTCGACAAAAGCAACATTGAAAAGTACATGTACCCAGCGGCGGCCGCCCTGGCATCCCCGTTCCCCTGGCTGTACCCTGCACACGCGTCAGCAGCGGCGGCCGCGGCTGCTGCTGCCGCTTTCCCCGGCTTGTCTGTGCAAGTTGGAGCCTCTTCTCAGTCCAAGGACTTCCATAGTCCAGACAGCGACGAGTCACACGAGGCTGAGTTCGGTTCGCCGGAGGAGCGCGAGGATAGTCCCGCGAGTGACTACGGGGAGGATGACGTGGCCGAAACGTCCCAAGAGAGCAAGAACAGTCCTCATGATCAGTTTTCTGCTTGTTAAACGGGCTAATTTCGTTGCCTGTGTTACCTTTCCGTGCATTCTGCTGAGGAGTTAATGTATTTCCTTTTTTTTTTTTTTTTAAGTTAGGCTAGTTATAAAACGAGGTTTCACAGAAGAGGTTCTCTTGTACAATATATTGGCGAAACAGGGGACAGTTGTGACTGAGTGTGCCTTTTGCACTAATGCTAGATTAGTCAAACTAAAAGATTATCGACAATGATTGAAATGAATACACGGCTGTTGTGCTGTAGTTCGTTTTTTATCCTCTTTGATAAAATATTTTGAAGTGGCAGCATTGGTGCCAACACTTTGAGAACTACAACAGTGCGCAATATCCCAATCAGCGTGTCTCTTTGGATGTATGAAGTTGCAACTGACCCTCTGCCAAGGTTATTAAGAGCTTTGCTGACTCTGACTGTAAATATTATTACCTGGAAGACTGATTCATGAACATGTAAATGGAGCTAGAAAAGAAGTGACCCCGGAAGTGGAACGCCCACAGTAGGCTACCTCATCCCCAACTTTGCATGGGGTAGTCTGATTGGGAGGCATATGACTCTCCCTCCTAAAGATAACAAAAAGATTGGCATTTCCATCATTAACAATACATTCAAAGAACAGCTACTTTAACATAATTAAGATGATAAATGGTGAATTATGGGAAAGGTATTATCCCTGGTTGCCCTCAACTCATTTTACACATTTACAGAGTTTACTCTGGTTTCATTTACTTGTTTATTCTTGTGAGGAAAAAAAAAAACGGCAATCCCAGAAATCATTCAGAATAATTGAAAGAAGAAACCCTTCATTTACAAGGGGCTGCTTGACCTGATATTGTACGCCCCCTGAATGAGGCATTTCAGCACCGATGCGGTGACCTCCTGTACCTCCAAGAAACATTGTAGGATAGCACCTTATAGATCTTTGATATTGAATGTACCTGTATTTTCCCAGCTGTTAAAGTTTGTATGTAGGATGATCTTTACTCTTTGAGACGTAAAGTGCACTTTTTCTGCTCTTACTCTCCCAAACAGTCACCTCATCATTTTGAGAGTCAATCACTGTAGTTCTCTTAGAACCTTTTTATTGTGTTGAGTTGTCTTGAAATAACAATAAAAAAAGATTTAATTTAAAAAGAAAAAAAAGCGAGCGAAACAACATGCTTCGTGATGATTTCATGCAGTAAAGTGGTCATTAAGTCATTTGCCAGATTTGACAAAACATTGCTTATTTCTGTCTCTTTCAAAGCAAAACGATTCAAATCATAATCAGATTTGAAAAACCATGGACCCCCATGACACACCGGACCATCCAAGAGTCTGAGTTATACGCTATCATTGTTTAAAATCTTGCTTTTCAAATATTTTACAAAGGTGGGAAAGAAGCTGTGGTCATGTGACCATCACTTATGATCATTTAAGTTTTAGGAACTTTTAACTTTATGTTGGCCTGTTTTCTATGAGATTAATTCCTGAAAGTATATTGATATTCAGCTTTTTTAAGTTTCACATGTCACCGAATAAACAGATGATTTTCATTGTATTTTGCATACATGACATTGCTTTTGTAGTTTACTTCAGCTGGTTTTGCCTCAAATCTGTTATCAACTGTTATATAAAGTGGCATGTGTGTCTGTAAATATTTTTTTGTGAATATACCATAAAGTATACATGTCTACGTCAATGTTGTAGAAGTCTATGGATTTTTTAAAAGATTTACCTGAGCAGCTGTTGCACATTTCGTTAATGCTTTACACATATGCTGTTATAAATTATTGCTGATGAGTTGTAAAATAAATATCAAAACTAAACTCTGCAGGCTTCTTCTTGTTTATCACTTATTATGTTTGTGCCCATAGTCCCACAGGTTAGCACACGCAGGAGAAGTTCAGTGAGTATGTTTGACACTGTTTAATTAATACCTATATGTAATATTTGGGTCGTGGGAAACAATACATACTGTAAGACACCAAGTAATGTATGCACAAGACAAAAATTTCACACTTTTGTGAATTAACAATACTGAAAGTTCAGTACATGAAATGTATTGTTACTAAGCCTCTAATCAGCTGACAGGTCACAGCAGAGGAATGTACAGTGTACAGTAAGCCAAGGCTTTAAAAACATGTCATGTGATGACGAAGTGAGATTACACTCAGTCTGTACAGGCTGAAGAAAAACAAGGGGCCTCCTCCCAACTTGTCAAGAGACCTTAAGCAGGATCAGGTCCAGTCCTTTTTGTTCCCATTAACCAACTTACAGCAATATTATTTGAATCTTTATGCATAATTTGAACAGCCTCATAAAATGTAAGTGTCTGACTCTATGCTTTCTAGTGATCCTGGCAACAATGAAGTCCATTTACTGCCAACTGATGCATTTCAAGGTTTAGAAAGTCAAGCATGATGCCACAAGCCCCCCCCCCCCCCCCCCCATTTCCTTTTAAGGTTTACTTTTTCTTTCTATTCACGAATTATATTAAGGTTCTGTCAGTATCTTCACTAACCAGTGAGTGCAACTTTGAAAGTTTAGGCAAAAGCATCTCTGCCTTTTTTGAACCAGACACCATCCTCTACTAAACCTCCCGTGAAGCCAAGTAGCATTGTTTAATTGTATTAATATACATTTTATACGCTGACAACATTTCTTTATCATTTCAGGCTCCTCTCCTAATTCTCTGGCAGCCATGTTGTGCTCATGTCTCTGACAATACTGAGCAAACGTCTCCATCTGCTGGCGAAAAGCTTGAAAAACATGCAGAGCAGTGCAAGTTCCTCCTCATTTGCATCCACTGGCAAACAGTTACCACGAGCGGCAGTCGTGACACATTTCATTTTGTCAGAGGGTTTATTGAATCATGCAATTCATGTCATATCAGCAGCCAGTTACAGCCATACATCTGTCAACGCTGTGCAGTATATTAAGGCAGGGACAAATAAAAAACAGGTTACAGTCGACATCTTAAGAGTTTTCTAGAACATACATGGTTGTAAACAGTGACCACAGCTGCGTCTCATCCCCGGGTGGAAAAAGCACACAAGTGGTTTCTTAAAGGGAAAATCCGCTACAATATACAGGCTATCATAGATTAAGAATGTTACCTCCTTTAACTGACAAAGAGAGAGACAAACTGGAGTGATGATGTATTGTGTTGTGTTTTTGTAGATGCTGAATGTTGCTGAAAGGGACTTCTCTTCCGTATCACATCAACGCTTTTATTCCTGGGTGACGGTGCTGATATAAACCGGTGAATAAAGTACACAGTGTGTGTTGCATGATGGAATAAATCAGATTAAATGTGAATGCATTTTACAGCATATAGTATTATAGTGACAATAATACAGTAGCAGAGTGGAAAGCACTCTCAATATTGTTCTTTCCATTTGACGTTTCTACAAAATACTGACAGATAAAACAGGTCGTTTCCTCTTTGATGCTGTGCCGTTGCCATTTCTCTCTGTGCAGCCACGTGGCACTAATACATCTAGCAACAGCTGATCTAAACTGACTAGGATCATTGCTTCAATATGTCTACTAAAGCTTTACTGTACATTATTTGAATACAACAACTGTGGAATGAATATAAGGCACTTTGATGTGATTAGCAGCTGAGCTACGACCTAAGAGGGGCTTCATACCGTGGCTATTCTGACCCTGCACACACACACACACGTCGCTTTAATCACGGACTCACTCTCACGCTCAAACACACTGTAGCTGTAGCTATCCGTTGTATTATTACATGCCACCAGATTCAACTATCTGATTTACTGTTCTGTGGGTGCTTTGCACATCCAGATATGGCTATATTAACAACACAATCATGCAACAAGACCTGCTAATCTTTGGCCATCAGTCCTTACAGAAAAAAACAAGCATAATACATTTGGCAAAAATATACTGTGTAGTAATCTTAACAACAAAAAGCTTAAGAGGGTCATTTGCACCGTTTCATTGTGCAGGTATCACTGCATGAATGAGGGCACTGCATTTTTGTAACTGTGAATGCACCGCTTTGGAATAAAATATAACAATTCACGAAATAAAGCTGAAAAGTAAGAAAACATTTACAGTCGGCAATCATTTTGGTACATACACACAGTAACATTCTTCAGTCACAAAACTATTAACCTTTTGTGCATAGTTGTAACATGAACAGAGTCAGAGCAACAGGAATACATTCTGATATGCAAAACAATAGAATCTAGACAGGTTTACTATAGTGGATCCTTCATTACTGATATAAGAACCAGACGTTATGCTGGGTAAAACATACTCACTACAGAAATTACATATGATTTTAGAGATATATTTATTAAATTCACATACCAAGATTCTCAGGAATAATATTCAAAAGGCAACAGTTTTGAATCATGATGCTAGTGAGAAAAGAATACAAATCATTCAGCAGTTACTAAAGTACATTAAGTGGATATGTTTATAAAGGAAGTCCACAACAGCCTGATGTAGAGAACGTCCTAATATCTCCAGGGACTGGACTTGGTGCTGCTGCTGTGTGTTTTTTTCCGTCGTTCCTTCCAACCATCTTTCATTCCCACCCAAGTGCTCCACGACTTCCATTTCAAGTTCAATATTGTCCCTTCACTTTTTGAGTCTTTGCACCCGAAGGTTGCCTTCAGGTAATTGAGACAACAGTGCATAGTAGTGTGCTACTGAGGTATCCTGTACAAAGATATCCACTTACAAATGTGTTCCGAGGTGAAAGGACCTCTGGAAAGGAGACATGACGTGTTCCCTCGTAGCAGAGCTGTCTCACACGTAGATCCCCTCTGGATTCAGGCCGGAAGTGAGAGGGCTGTGGAGGATCCGGAGGTGACTGGACATGTGGTGCGACGACACCGGACGCTTCAGGGAGCCAGTAAGGGGAACTAAATCTGAGAAATGAGAAATCATATGAAAGAGAGAAAATTCAAAACTTAACTTATTTAAGTCGAGTTCAAAGGTTTGGTGCAGAAAATATATCGTCAGATTAAAAACAACAACAACAAAGCCCTGTGGATGCTACGCGATAGCTCTGCTGTGGTGCCACCAGGGGGCAGTGCCGAGCCATGCAGCGAATCATCAGATGCAGTGAATTTAATGGCCAGGTACAAAAGGCGCTGGCTGATTTCACACACATGAATTGGAAGGTTACTGGAAGGACATGAATACTCAATTCATTACGTTTCATAATTTAAATCCATCGCTGTTAACTTTAATAACAAGACCCACTGCTCTAAATGATGCAATGATGAAGTATATGTCATGCAATCAGAAAAATTAAATAAAAATGGGCTCTTTGTTGAGGTGACATATTGAAGTTAAGATTGTGTTTGAACCAAAATCAAATCAAGTGGGTGTAAAAAATGACATGAGTTTTTAAGGCATTGGGCATGGGGAATATAACATTATTCATAGGGATGGTGGGAGGTTGTGGTTTTATTTTTTAAGTTTGTACATTTTAGTGTCTGTAGATAAACTTTGTTTTGCAAGTTGGATGTGCAGCTCTTTTTGTTTCAAGCCTAATATTCCAGGCTGATGGTTGTGTCCCCGGTAACAACACACAATGCACCGCTCTAGCCTGACCTCTAACTTGCTCCTGGAAGTCAATCTTAATTACTATTACTCACTATTATGTTATTGGTACGATATTACTGTGAAGTTTTCAATAACCAGCTGGCCGACAGCTGATGTGGATCGTCTCTATTTTAATGTGACAGTTCTCCCATTATTCAGTGCTCTTAGTTTATGTAGGTTGACAGAGCTTTGGTCCAAAGGGCCCATCACGGACACTGCTGGGCATGTGACAGAGTGACGGCGTGATAGAAGGATTGAGGGTTAGACAGAGAAAGTAGGGTGAATGAATGATGCCAGGTCGGCCTGTATCCAGGCAGCTGTTGGCATGGAGACTATAATTGCCACTGGAGTAGGTAAAAACTAAAACTGTTCTCTCCGCTACCCCCTCCCGATTTCCTCTGTCACAATCTCTCCCACATTCACACACTCACACTTGGACACTAAAGCTTAGTCATTTTCTCTCAGCAGGCGGTCAAGACACGGGGTAGAAAAATAATAAGTGCACTTTAAGAAAAAAAATAAGCCATGTCTCGCCTGTCTGAAAGGCAACCAAAAGGCAGCATTTATCCTCAGACAGCATGCACTTTACCATTCAAATAAGTTGTAATACTCGTCTTGGTTCAGACTACCGGTAGTTCAGATCAGTTAAGCCTCGGTTGTACACAGACTACTGCGGACGTCACTGTCTGAACAGCTCCGCGCGGTGACAGCACAGTACCGGTACGCAGATGTCCGCACAGAGCCTACGCTACACCCTCTGATGACACATTTTACATCCGGCGGCCCCGAGTGGACCCTCGCATAAACATGGACGAACAAAGTATGAATTTGGCCGTAGGCTTATCTGACCCCGATGTCACCGACTACACACTGCACTGCACCGACAAGGTCAGTTTTGTAATGATTAAAATGTTTTAACATGTCCTCATATTTTCTGTGAGATATGTTGCTGTTAGAAAATTCATTTGTACGGGCGTCTGGATGTCTGAACACCTACTTAATTTCAGTCAACAGCAAGAGATGCCTAGGAATACATTACACGATATATACTGTACTCTTATATTTAAAGCATGTCCTGTGGCACGAGTTCAATCTTTAACTCCAATATTCCTCAAGAGAACAAAAATACAACCATTCAAGGTTCATAAGAAAGAGACATTACCTATAACATGGCTGCTGTGAGTACTTTCATCCTCACTGGGTTCGGCCGGCAGCACTGTGACCTTGGTGCCGGTCTGCTTAATGAACTGCTGCAGGTTAACCTGCCTCAGCTCCTTGGTCAGCTGTTCCAGCTCGTGCTGCATGTCCTTCAAAGAAACAGCATGAGAAGAGGGAAACGTGGGAGCGTTACCAATCGCTTCCAACTGACATCTACTGGTACAGATTAGACGTGTGCGCGCGCGTTATAGTATACGGATGTCCAGACGCTGGCAATATTACTTTAAATCTCCAAGTCCTTTATCATAATAATATTAATAATAATAATAATAATAACTTTATTTATATAGCACCTTTAAAACTGAGTTTGCAAAGTGCTTTGAGAGACAAAGCAAGGCAATAAAGCAACAAAAAGATCAACAGTGAGGCCCAAGAAAGCAAGACAAACTAAAGTAAAGTACACCCTGATAAAACAGTACAATAGATGAAACAATGAAACGTTACCAGAAGAACAAACTTTGTCAAACTCAGTTAAATTGACATCAAAGTGACATTCCTCGAGACAATTTACAATATTTCAGACAGCTCTCTCTGTAGCCATAGATGGCTTCGTATAACTTCAATCACAGTTCTCCCCAAGACTGGTAAACAGACTTGGAAGTGTAAAAAAGACTGGCAGGGATTCAGCATCACTGCGAGGGACGATTCAGGTGGACAGAGGATTAAATGCATTGTTACTGATGGATGGTCTCCATCACCCTGCAGCACATGAGTGCATACGTCTTACCTGCAGTTTCTTGGTGCCTTGTCCAAGTGACCTGTCCACTGCTCTGCAGCTGCTCTCCAGCTGGACAGCCTGTCTCTCCTGGGCTTTCAGCTCGGTCTTGGCCCTGAGCACCTGGGACCGAGCCTCTGCCTCACTGACCCACTGGGTCTCCTGCCGCTGCTTCTGCAGCCGCTCCTCTTCCAGGCCGGCCGCCACACTCTGATGGGGCAGAGTGACACAGATGTGGAAAAAGAGGCAAGGCACCAACTATAATGTATAAACATCACTAGAACAACGATGTTGAAAGAGAACCAAATTATTATTCTTTGATTTAGCTATAATTTGATCCTTCCCCACAAGTTGCGACTAAAACACAGGATGTTTTGTTCAATATCTCCCACACATAGCACACCTGTACCATTGACAGCTTTTCTTCAATCTCCATTTCACAGCCCTGCATGCGTCCTCTCAGCTCCTGCAGTCTTTCCTCCAGCTGTCTCTCACTCTCCAGCTCAATCTGCAGCTCAGTGGCCCAAAACTCCTCCTCCTCCATCTCCACGTCATTCTTCCTCAGATGCTTCTCCAACCTCATGATCTCCTCTATCAGCCCTCCTCCTCCTCCACCACCTGGGTCACCAATAAACCCTCCACCTCGCTCCCCTCGCCCTCCAGCCCAGGCCTGGAGCTCAGCCTCATAGGCTTCCAGCTTCTTCTCCAGCACATTGAGAGTCTCTCTCTGTAGACCGACCAGTCGGACCAGGTCTTCCATGCGACAGGCCCACAGGCCAGGCGATGCAGTCCCGATGGCAGGTCTTGCATGGTGGTGAGTCCCATCATTTCCCAGGAGGAGTCTTCGCTTTGCCTCGGCCTCGCCGATTCGGCCTCCGCTCAATATCTCCCGAAGGCCTCTGGGTGCACCGCTGAACGTCAGAGACTTACGTCGCGGTTCACGGCGGCGGAGGGAGCGATCATTGGGATGTCGAAGCTTTGCAAGGGGAGGCAGGCTCTGCCGGTGCAGCCCGCGTTCAGGCCCCCTGAGAGGGGGTCCTTCTGAGGGAGGTCGTTCAGTCAAGGAGGGGCCTGTTCGATGCAGGATCAGCTGGACATCCCCAGCATACTGGCCCCAGGTGTTCAGAGAAGCCACAGGGCTCTCATGAGGGGCTAGGTGACGCTCCGTGTCACGCCATTTTTCTACCAGAGTGTATCTCCCAGTGCGACCTGTAAAAAACAAATTGTAACACATTCTTATACTGGTAGATGGTTGTGCCAAATTGCAAGGATTAAGACTTTTCTCTAAAGCTTCTGAAAGCTAATTTGACCACTAAAGTGGTGAAAGATGCAACCATGATGTACTGGCATCTTACCTAGCTGTTAAGATAACATTTTAGCAAAGATTCCTTACACATTGAAGAGGGTACCGAGCAACATTGTCATCCTGTTGGAGCCATGTATCTGGCCATACCAGATACACTCTGGTAGAAAACATCCACATTTCGTCCAGCTTGTCTGAGTGTGGTTTCTGACAACAGCTCACAGTGATGTTATAAGTGAGGTGAGAGCCTTAAGTCTCAACCATGCTGTAACGTGAGCTGGAAAACAGAACAATCAGCTAAAAGAGGCTAAAAGCTGCAGTGTTGGGTGTTTCTCAGTGGCTTCAGCACCACGAGCAACCTTTACACATCACATAAGATTCAATGTTCATCATGAATAAACTGCCTAAAGCTGTTTGGAGGAAACCTAGACACAAGACGTAGCGTGTATACAGAAACACCAAAGTTCTAAATCAATATTGATGTCTGATCATTTAAAATGGTTTATACATCGTTAATGTAAAAAACTGCAGTGGAGGGGGCTTAGAAGTGCTGCTTTCTCAGTTTGGCAGGAGACCGGGCGATGAGTCAGACTTTCCCTCCTCCTACCCTGCTCTTTGTGGGAAGTGATGTCAATACAGTCTGCTGAAGTGCCTCCGTTCCTGGAGGAGCCATATGGGAAAGGGGGGCGGGGGGGGGGGGGGGGGGGGTGCTTCATTCCATGAAAGTATACCAATAAAGCCTCTGACTATGACCCACCGTATCCCAGCAGGAAGTCTACGTGTAGGCCAGATACTCAAATACTACTACTTCATAAGTTTACCAGAGCACCATGAAAGTGAATTTCATGTTAACTAACTAACTAATGACGCATTACAGGGGTGAGAGACATTTTTATATCAGCACTTAGTGATCTTTTACGACCATACCGAACATGGAAGTACACAGTCAGATCAAACTGCTGGTAAGGCAACACACAGAGGGTAGTGTTAGCACACAGGAGCGATGCTCTGGTTTAAAGTACGCCAAACAGCCTGGATTGTCTTTTCTAACAAAATCTAACTCCAATTCCAACCAACTCCGAGAGTGCAATTTGGAGAAGCAGTTCAAAAGAACTAGAAATCACGAAGTGACAAAAAAGGCTTTGGATCAGGAATTCAGCAAGGCAGATGTGGACGTTGTCATTTAATGTTCCTGGCAAAACAAACACCAGAACGTCATCCAATGTCAGCAGTGTGACTTAATGAACCAGAAGTATACAATCCTTGGGTGTACACAACGCTGATTGCCAAACAGAAATACTGCTTATTGTTGCTAGCTAGCTACCAATGTTTTAAAACACTGCAGTTCTAAACATCTTGATGCTAATTAATTCATATATGTGAGCACAAAATATGACGTTAGCTAAGACTAACCCGAAGATCTATTAGGTGCTTGTGTGTAGCAGTCAATCTAGTAACTGATGCACTGCATTGAATCTCCTGGGTATGAGTTCAATGGACCGAGCCCCATTCATAATAACAGAATCCAGTTTCACTTGTCAAATATACAACTCAGCAGAACGTTTTTGAACAGGTCTGTTTGTATCTCAGCTGTGCTTATGTGTGGTTTGACGGTAGAAACGTATCTACCTATGGCCTGTGCCAGAGCAATCACCACTTCTTGGCAGGTGGTTGTCTCAGTGACCCCACAGACGACCCTCTGGACTCCATCCACCCAGACCTTGAGCTCCATGTTGGGTCAGAAGCGATGGGGCCGGTTGTGGTGTGTTTGCCCCGACATTATTGAAGGCTCCAGTGGTGCAGGGCAGCTGAAGCCCCTCTGGCTACTTTAGTGGGGAGGAAACACACGGGAAAACAGGAAGCGGTTAGTCAGGATGTGCTCAAGGCCACAGTTACAATCTTCAGTCGCCAAAAAGGATAAAGTCTTGACAGACACACAGAAATGCAGACAGTTCCACTTGCGGTTTTGCTTCTACACAAGTTGTCAAATAAGCAGAAAACATAAGGTATAGACAGGCTATTTTAGCAGTGGCCTATGGTAAAAGGATAGTCTAGTTAAGAATGGACCGGTACAGCCAGGCATGCCAGGACCAGCTGGCCATAACGCAGTTGTTTTGTTCTTCTCTATGAATAGGTACACGTCTGTTGGGGGTGCAGGAAGAGTCTGCCAGCACATTCCCAAGCCCAGTTCCTGCATTTGTACAACGAATTACATGGAAACAGCAAAGACAGAGCAGGAAGATTGACTCAGTGACACAGAGAGGACAGGAACAGAGAGGGATGAAAATACGATCAAAAAGGAAAAAGGGAGAGCCAGATGAAGCAGAACTCCCCAAGAGGGAGTAGAGCAGGGTTTTGTATTTGATGTCACGGGTGTGTTGTCCTGTAACATATGTAATATAGTTATGTCCTTAGTTCCTGACTGAGTTATTAGAAGAGCAGCCAATACTATGCTACAAGTACAAAGTTAACAACATATATTAGAGATGCACTGTCTTCACAAAGCTTGTCTTGATATGATAGCTGGCTGATTGCCGGAGCATTTTGAAGATTCACAGAATCAGCTATTACATTATCAGATTACCAAAGCGCACATTAAAAATGTGTTAAACAAGTAGTGACATGACAGAGTATATGAAATACCCATCAAGGGTGGAGATCCTTCAAAATGTTCAAGGACAGTTAACTGACAGAGAATGAACGGCATCTCCCCAGATCTGTATCACTCTCCATGGATCTAACCTTCAATGCACCTACACTACTGTGTCAAAAGGTCCTTTTGTTCACCCCCCAATTACACCTCCCCCAGCCCACGTAGTCCCTGTGCACATTCACAAAGGCATCCACACCAGCCTGTCTTATGCACCACAAACTGCTTTTCTGAATATGGTAAAAACATAGGAAGTGCTGCAAGGTAACATTTGTAGAGTTAGACAAAGAGATGGCGCTGCAACGAATGATTATTTTCACTGTTGATCATTATATATATATTTTTTTAGATGATTGATTTATTGTTTGCTTGAAGTAAAAAATCCCCAGCCAGGGTGACATTGCCATATTGCTTGTTTGGCCGGACTAACAACAGTCCAAACCCCAAAAGTGTTACATAAAGCAGCAACTCAGCACATTTGAGAAAGTTAAAAACAGCATGTTTCCTTGTAAAATGACGAAGATCATAAATACGATTAATGGAGTTTTAAAAGTTTTTAAATTATCAGTCAATTGCCAAACCAATAAATCCACTAATCGTTTGAAAAAATTTAATTTAATTTAATATATATTGTAAAGCCAAAGAAATAAATCACAAATTTGCCTCAGAGATCTTTACAATCTGCACACGTACGACAACTTCTGTCCCGGGACCTTCACCCTCATCGGTACAGAAACAATTCCCCCCGAAAAAAACCTTCAACAGTGAGAAAAAGCTCTAAAAACAAACAAACAAACAATAAAATGTCAGGCAGTTGTAAGACATTTTGAGACGCAGATTCAAGTGTGTGTTAAGTGCAGAAATGCACAGTGTGCGTCTCATTTTGTTTACATCTGTGCGTTTGTATGTGTGCGAGTGCCACCTTTGTCTGTGGACTCTTGATCACTCTATTCTTGGCGTGTTCACAGCTAGTTGGAAAGTGCTCTTTCATTCAGACTGCCCTTAAATGGCAAGGAGGGCAGAAGGATGGAGAGGAACAGGAAAATAGTCTCTCTCACACACACACACACACACACACACACACACACACACACACACACACACACACACACACACACACACACACACACACACACACACACACACACACACACACACACACAGCAACAAAACCCAAGACCCAAAACACTGTCACCATTTTGTTTAACCCTTTTTCCAGGGGGATGTGGAAACAGTAACAGGGACTGAGTGGGTCTTGATGCAAAGCAGGCATAGTGGATCAGGTTTGGATATAACGGAGGGGGAAGGGGAAAGTGCTTAAAAAAACACTACCAACACTGAGTCAGAGGGATTTACAAGGACCACTGCATATACTCTACGTTGAATTGGCGTTAACAAAAATTCAGTGATCTTCATTGAAACAACCCCCACACGCAGAAGAGAACATGCTCAAACAAAACACTACATTTCACGTGTAGTAAAGACAAGCAGACTGGCTGATTCAATGCCTCTTCCTTGCACAAGCTCAACAAGACTCAGCGGGGCATTTATAAATGTCACTTGCTCTGGTCCAGACTCGTGACATTTATATTCGTTAACATTAACACAGAAAACCCAACTGACGATACGTGCACAGCGGTGCGGGGCAGAGTGCCATCCTGAGCTCTGCAAGCTCCACTCCTCTGGCCTGTCAAAAGCCACAGCCTGGGGAGATGCCCGCTCCCTGATTTGTGCAGCTCATCTTATGCCAGAGAGGCATTTCACGAGACAGAGGAGGGCTTACATATCTGTGAATTCTGTTTAAGCTCAGTTGAGACTTGATCAACTGAACCAGACTTGATTCACAAATTTCCCCCTGGGGATAAATAAAGTACATATTCTCTCTCTCTCTCTCTCTCTCTCTCTCTCTCTCTCTCTCTCTATCTCTCTCTCTCTCTCTCTCTCTCTCTCTCTCTCTCTCTCTCTCTCTCTCTCTCTCTCTCTCTCTCTCTCTCTCTCTCTCTCTCTCTCTCTCTCTCTATAAACTGCAGCAAAAACTTCAAACTCTGCATGACTCCAGAGCATGTTTGTTTCAGTCTTGTAATGCTTCAGTAGTGTTGACTCAAGATTTGTCTCAGATCAGTGAGGTGTGTGAGCAGCCTTGAGCAGCCTGCCCGCTCGGCTGCTGATGACAGTTCTCCAGGCCTACAGGAGCACACTGAGCTGGCAGGAAAGGGCCCTCAACTGGCTGCTGGTGTAAACAACTCACCATATGGTTCTGTGGGTGTTCCATCACGACCAATACCCTGCTGTAACATGCACGATGAAGAATTACTGTAGGAGTTTCTGCTGGGGATTTACAGTATGTGAAGCATCACGAAGTGCCTCGTGCAGTTCAGCAAATTGGTGAACACGGGAGTATTTGAGGAAAACAAAATGGGTATTCAAAACAAAGACTGAGCTCGACTCAGGAGAAAGCCCGCAGGGCAGCAACTGAACCTAGTTGAGAAAGATCACGGGAAAACACAAACGTTCCAAGTACTACCTCCACGAATCGACACTATTGCAACCTTTTTCCTCATCAAATTTGCTGGCATTGTAAGTTTGAAAGAATATATATATATATATATTTATATATATATATATATATATATATATATTTAAGTGGCTCATTAAAACTAGTAAGTAATTCATTATAGATTGCTGACATGCAACACTCCCCACGCTGATGTTAATTAAAGACAATGGGATACTTCTTGCAGACGAAAGCGACAGCAGTCCGTTTTAAACCTTCTTGCCTATTGCCAACCAAACTTTAATTCAAATTTCACTCCATGTAGAGCAACGTGCAATTACTAGAATTTTTTAGCTTTGCTGTAATTGGTAACAGATCGGTTGTGAAATACATCTCTGTGAGCCGCCAAAGACAGATGCTGGTTTATTGTGGAGGCGCTGGTGGTAAATCGGTTGGAACTAACAGGAGAAATCTATTTCCTCGCTTTCAATTCCTCCAAATTGTCATCAAGTTCTACAGCCCGGTATAATCCCTGAGCCTAAAACAAACTGGGGAGGCAACAGTGGAACATAGATGTAAGACAATGTGACAAGATGGGGCCGCTGTGGTTAAAAGTTAAGCGTCTTGCAGTGTGATCCAGATAAAGAAGCTCATTATCTTCATCAGTACGCCAGCGTGGAGTTCATACAATGCCCTCTCCTAAACATTATGGAGTGGGGCAAAGACTGTCGCATGAGACAGGCCTTGTTCCTGTGGAGTGGAAACTGATAACATCCAGGCTATGCATTCCTGGGCTGTGAGAATGCAACGGGCCATAACTAAGAGACAAGAAAGCGATGGGTCCGCCCGCTCGGTGGCAATGACACTTCAACACACTGCATTCAAACGAAAGTGTGTTTAAACTGGATGAGTATTAAAAGCTTGAGTTTGTAACATTCTGAACAATTGAAATTCTTAAGTTTACATGTCTGAAAAACAAAATAGGATGTTGTAACCTGCTTCTTTCTCTGATATTAAACTATTAGGCGCTGGAGCAGCCTCCCCCATTCGGGAGGTCAGTGCTGGCAGAATCATGAACATCTGGAAGGCATGTTCGGCCAGCAATAATGCTGCCTTTGTTCCCATGCCATATTCCCTGCTCGCTAGCCAGCTTTGAAGAGCCAGCAGGGCGGGCAGCAGGCTCCTTCAACGGGGCAACAAGGGGCCTCTAGCCAAGGTTTACATGTTACAGTGGTGTGCAAAACATCACCTGGTGCTGAATCACACTCTTGCATGTCAGCATTTTTAGAACTGATATGGTTTTACAGCAGCAGCTGAAACTTTGTAGTAGTTCTTTGCAGCCTTCATGGTCTTCATGGTGCGGTGACATTTCCAAATGCAACAAGGAACACTGAATTACACGAGTCGATTTTTAGACTAAAGCTGTCCTCTTCCATCAAAAGTGTAAGACATAAAACCTTGACTGAGTGCAACAACTCCACAGGTTGGTTCTGCTACATATAGCAGAACAAACGTTTGTAAGCGGTGCATAGCACTGAAGCTTTACGCAGAAAAAGTGATTTCAAACTAGATTCTGCTGTGATTACTGATGTGTAAAATATTTTTGAAAGCAGGAGAGCTCATAATATGTACAGAAGATGTTGCACCTGATGAGAGACAGTGCTGTGTGAAGGGCAAAGCAACATTCAACAACATTTTTAAGTGAATGTTTTACATCCAAACATGATAAGATAATAGGCCTACTACAAGGTGATACAGTCCGAATCATCCGAGGACACCGAAAAATGCATTTAACTGATCTTAAGCCTCACACTAGCAGATAAAGACACCATTAACAGCAGTATTCGCTCGATATCTCGGCATCTAACAACCTGAAAGACATAAGACATTAGCATCTTTGAGCATTTAGTGACAATGCCCCTCCGTCTCATACAGTTGGTGTTGACTGGGATGAGGCTGGAGAAATGGCGATAATGGGCTGTAGTGGGCTCAGAGAGTAGCAGAACTATTCTACTACAGAAATGTTTCCGTTATCTCAGCCTCACAACTACACCGGGATCCGCCGCAGCACATTTAGCTGTTATTAGGGATGTGTAATGGTCTTACCTTTAAAGCGCAAATAGGATTCACCTCAGTGTTCCCTATCCGAAGTGAAGTTTAGGCAGAAAACACAGGTAAAAGGCGTCAATTCAGCAAAATGTGTCCTTCTTCACCATCGCCCAGTAAATCACTTCCAACGAACTGCGACAAAGTATCGCTTGGCTGCAATAAACAAACAACTGAATAAAAGGCTACAGACGCGTTCAAACACAGATAATTGACGCTCTGGTCCTCTATCCGAAAGTTTGTGTCTGTCCTCTCTGTGCGTTAGTCTTTTGCGGTCTCGCCAACAAGCTGCGGAAAATAACCCTCCACTCGTTTCATTACTCCTGCTGGTAAATACATCGCATTGGAACTGGGACACCGCAAGGCATTGTGGACTGTTTAAAGCTGCAATACACTCTGAAGGGGCGAGGGATTGGGGTGTGTGTGTGTGGGGGGGGGATCCCATTATCAAAAGTCTCATATATAATGAAATTTAGATTTGAATAGAAATGTGTAGATTAGCTGCTTGAGTGCTTTCTGGATGTTCTCTGACAGGTTCTTTGTTAATGAACAAGAGGTGTTGAGAGTCCTGGAGGATGTAATAAAGATTTAATAGATTTAGTGGAAGTGGTTCATAAGCTGCGTTCAGAGTAAATAAAGTTGTGCACTGCATTCTTTTGAAGGTACTGCAGAATTACAGACTCTAAAACTATACCAATGACATATCATACAATTGTAACACATACATTTGAAATTAAAATGAAGACAAATACCCTGCAGTTGAAACGCAGTAGCATGTTTCCGATCATATACGGATGCCATCAAGGCAAGGTAGGATAGGTTCCATGTGAAATGGAGAACACACAAACTGTCATGATGCATGTATTGGATAGTTATATGCAGTGGCGGCTGGTGGAAAATGTTCTAGGTCGGGCCATCTTATCAATTTCAGCAAACATCCCAGTGTGATTTAATGCAAAAAAAATGTAAGTATCAAACACGCATTATTACTTGGCAGTTAAATATTTAACATGTATTCCAACACGAAAACAATCAGTAAATAACACTTATATAATATAATATAATATAACATGTTTATTTGTTGAGATGCCCCTATGGACCTTGTTATAGGAGGTAAAGATCAGGAGAAGTAAACATGAAGTGTTATTATGAATGCTGATGTTAAATTAAGCTATGATGAGTTCTCACTCTTAATTTAACATCTCTATTACATGTTGATGCCTCCATGACCACGTTAAGCAGATGAGACTGAGGACAGCTGTGTAGAAGAAAAGATGTACACTTTGTCTAATATGTAGCTTGACAGAGTTCTCATGTGTGTCCTGGTGTTCTCATGTTTCCTTACCTCCTCATCCCTCACTCCCGTAACTGTCCGTGCTGGATCCGTCCCCGTTGTTTTAAAAAGCTAAATAAATTATTAGCATGACGTCATCCAGCTAGCCAAACCTGTCTGGTGTACAGCTAGTGAAGCTTCGCATGTAGTCTGCTGTCTGATTGTGAAGTCAGGCTGATCTGATATCAGCTCTTTGGCTGCAGAATCTCCGCCAAAGTCCTCCTCTCAAACGGGTCTTGGAGGAGGAGTGCTCGCGCTGGCGCTCGCGCCTGTAGAGACTTCTCCTGACGAGAATGCGCAGCGAGGGGGGCCTGATCGTTCTGGCCCCAAGCTGAATCTATTTGAGGGCGCTGATTGGCTAAATTGTATGTCACTCATTTATATCTTGAATCAGCAATTGGCTAAACTGCTTCATAGACCCGTCTCTTTTGGGCCAAAACGATCAGGCCCCCCAAGCTGCGCGTTCTCAGAGTGTCGTGCACACAGACAGAGAGCACGAGCAGAGAGCACGAGCAGAGAGCACACAGGCGGAGAGGACGAGCAGAGAGCACACAGGTGGAGAGGACGAGCAGGAAAAGCATATATTTTGCGCAGATATCATATTTTACACACATTACTGGGTACATTCCATAGTTCAAAAACATAAATATTGACAATTTGTATAATTTATGATTATTATAAATTCTTTTTTTTTTCTTCTTTTTTTTTGTATGGCTCATGGTGGGGCCATGCCCCATGGCCCTCTATTGACCAGCCGCCACTGGTTATATGAAACCACCACATTTGGTAGCATGTTTTTTTTTGTTACACATCATGAAAGTAAGTAATGTAAAACACACAATATTTTGCTCACTCCATACTTCCAACATCAGACCCTACTTGACTAAACAGCGGACTTACACTGGTAAAAATGTAAAAATAATTATATTTCCACTTTACCTGACACAAAAATACATCCATAAACTTTTTGCAAAAGATATAGATGAAGTTAAAACATACAGCGCATTCAACTGGAGCAGCTGATGGACCTTTGACAATGGGACCATGCATCAGTGGAAACATACTGCCCTCTTGTGACCGAAAATACTTTCCTGTTTTAAAAACATGTCAGCTGGACGTGTCTCTAAATATGATCTTTTATCATCCATGTGGTCGGTTTATGAGCGGTGTAGTCAGCAGGTTTAGTGCTCTCTAGTCATCATGTCTGGGTAAGGACGATAGGCCTTGGTCAAGATTAAGGTTTTATTCAAATGAAGTCTCTTCTTACGGTTGAAATATATTCTTCAATTTACAGAAGGGCATTTTATGTAAGTGAAAAAAACGCTTTTATAACTTCCATTTAATCAATCTCGAAACTATGCCATTATAGAGCCTTTTCACGGCAGACATTTTACCAGCAGGAAATCACAGGCCAAACTAATGATGTTAGTGATGGCTATTCCTGTGAGTCATCATGCCTAGAATAAAATGGAGCCATCATTACAGTTATCAGGTACATCTTTGATTTTACTGCTTTGAGATGTCAACAAGTTTTACTGTTGTAAGATAAATAGTTTCTCATGTATATTCTATTATCTGTCAACGGACATGGTGTCAATTATTTACTCTGGCTTTTATAGTGATTTTATACAAATGCTCTTCTTCTAAGGCAATTCTGTGCTTGATATATAAATTGACTGCTTGCATTAAAGTTGTGTTTATCTTTTGTACCAACAGGTAAACCTAAAGAGAGAACCGGCCCATCAGTAGGGATACGAGTCCCAGATTATATTCACACTAAATTCCCTTTTGCAAACTATAACTGACAGTAAATTACATTTGTGATAGTAATGTGTCTGTCCATAATGATAAAATAATGAAATAGAAGATAGGAATCTATTCTTGTTCATGTGTAACCTTTCTTTCATTTATGTACATTGTATTTCACATACTGTTTAAATGTAGTCAGACAAATGCACAGTGCATCTATTTGAGATGTAGATAAAATAACTGGTACCCTCTCACAAAATAGGAATATCAGTATTCAATTATTATTATTAAATCTCTAAAACGATACAATAATAACTAATCTCTGCATACAATAAGTGTTCGTTATAGACAGAAGTGTAAGCCTCTCCACATTTCAAAAGTATAATATTTTTAATGAAAACAACTCTGAACCTAATTGTGATTTAAATTAGCCTTCACTTCTTTATAAAATCTCAAACGTGGTTTCAGTAGAGGCTGTACAGATTGGAGAACTGCTAGACAAGCCAATAGTGACCTCTAGTGTCTCTGCCATGTGATGTAAGACATGCGTAAAAACAGTGTATCATCTTTGTTTTGTATATTGTACTCTTTTATACAGCTTATATTTTCTGTATTACTGCTACAGACTAATATATTTCACGGATAGTATCGAATATAAATCGTAGGATTCCTGCGACTTTTAAAATAGGTATTCCCTCCAAAAGACCCTAGTAGTGAAATAACTACGTATCTACCAACTGTATAAAATGTTAATTAATGTATTCTTCATGTATTCTGCCCTCAGCGGCCTTATTCTCGAGGTTGTTTTTGCTTTGGGCCTGTGTTTTGTTACTGAACGTGTATGTGTTGATTATGCGCATTGTGTGCGCAGGAGGCAGCCGCCTGAACACGTTGGCAAACTGACAAGGGATTGCCAAATCATTTCCTTGCCTGGGAATGACGTCCCTCCAGCACAATTCAGTTATATTTAGACCCTATATATAGTGGAGTCGCCCCCTAGGCTTTGTTGACTCTGCAGCAGGCAGCAGTAAGGGATCACGATACTGAGAGGAGACGTCCTGAAACGGACACAATGTGACCTATATAGTTACGATGTTGTTTGTGATCTTTAAAGCATAAATGTGAATCACTCTGTCTGGTTTCCGATGAGATTAAATAAAAAAAACGTAACTTTTGCACATAGACTGCATACCTATTACAATAATCAACAGAGGCAACCATGGTTCATATAAACCTACTGTTTTAAGTCAAACCTGCACAAAACAACAGTAGTATATTTACAGAGGACACAATACAGAGTGTTGTTTCCCACATTGCGACACAAAGTTGGATGATATGACCCAAACCGGTTGAAATCTCCAGCTATGCTTTCTGGGTAAAATGCGCCCCGGTATCCGCCCATATTCACTAAAGGAGGCCAACCTGAGCAGCAAGGCCGGACGCTGGATCAAATGGAAAGTTCAATCGATTAATTTGCCCACTTTTTTCGCATGTTCCTGCTTGCTTCTGATACGAGGTAGACTGACTTAAATGCGGGCGTTTCGGTGTGAAATAGGAAATGCAGAGATCGTGTGAAACGAGAGGATTATCAGCTTGACTTATTCGGTCGCTACTTCGGACGCGGAACTCCACTCGCTAAAAGGTAAAACAAATGGATACAATTAATGCATGCGTGTCGCTTTGAGGTTTGTTGCAACGTTGTATTCATTAATTTAGTACATAGGTCAGTTTGTGTGCCATGTAACCACTGAATAATATCATTATAGTGGGAGTATTCATTTTCGTTGGCAGTGCAAACTACGCCCAATTGTTAACCTACCGTCTGGCCCTGCAATGCAGACCTTTGGGTTAGCCTGTCAATGGCGGCTTACAAAATCACCACTTTCCCCCCCTTTGAATGAATGGTACCGAGTTTGTCCGGGCACACGGTTACAAGCAATGCTGCGTTAATGAATTACTCTTTGTATGTCACATGAGACTAGCTAATAAAGGCTAACGCTAGTTAGCTTATATTTTGAGGCTGTGGGCGAGCTCCAATGCTAAGCTAGCCGCCTGGTTATTTAAACACAGTGCTCCGAGGGTTTCTCGCACAACCAATCTGGCAACCCTGAGGGCACAGACCCGTGGATTTAAATCAAATTCCTTTCGACTTTTAAGCCTGCTGTGGGTGTTGGCTGCTTGAACACAACGCAAGGGCTTTTCATTGAAAGGCCTGCTTTATCCTCGGTTAATTCACATAGGAGGTGAACTGTTGCATAGTAGCCTTCTGTAAATTAGTTCAATCATTTAGTGGCACATTTGTCCGTTAACGTTAGTCCTCACCGTGTTGTCTCGTGGAGTGATGCTGTTTGAAACATGTGGTCGTCTTTTTGGGAATAAACTTGTCACCGTTAAATATAAGGGTAGCGGTATACAGTGCCATCCAGACGGTGTTTTAACAAGGCAAACAATAGCAGGGACAGTCATAGTTACAGGGAATTATTTTTTTCCATTTAAATCCTGCATCATCATCAACTTTACCACAGTTTGAGGCATCAAACCGCAACAATGAAGGTGAGAAAACTGAGTTAACTTATTGTTGGACTACACATGTAACGTTACTGCATCCAGTCATTCAAAGTCTTGCCCTGCCCGAAAAGAGGACACGTTATGATATTTTAACAGGCATGGCAAGCATGTAGCAGCCAACTTTTAAGTGTTGCTTGCTGAAATGGTCTGCCACATTGTCAGTTGTCTTATCTGTTTATGTAACGATAAGATGGTTTCCTAATGGACAGAACAGCCTTTCTTTGTATATGTAAATCACAGGCGGTGTTGGGTAGAATATCTGAAATACAGCGGAGCATTTTAGGTGTAGTAAAAGTCTAATTTTAGCAGCCAAATACCTATCAAACCACATTGTCGGTTTTGTTTGTCTAGAAAAGGCCAATGCTATTCAGCGGAGCTCCTCCCTGACTGCAGGCTGTGCAGAGCTGTGAGCAGTGTTGTACTGTAACTTGTGTGACAAGGCCAGCTGCCACTATTGACGGGTGCTGCTCCACAAAGCCGTCAGACAGCGGAGAGCCTCTCGGTAAAGTGTCAATTTTGGAGCCTTAATGTCATGGATTTGTGCCTGTGGTTAGTTTCTGTTGTGTGTGGCTGCTGCTCAGAAAACACCACAGTATGTGTGGCTGGATCCAGACATTTGATTATGTACACTATTCATTATTCATACCTTTTTATTTTACTTCAGTACCTGACGATTTGTGACGTGAAGCTTATTTTTGTGTCATAGAAATAGTTAAAAGATTTTTGCAGCATTTTGATTGTAATTTTGAGGCCTTCTGATGATTTTAAATAGCAAGATTTCCATAATTCTGTAGCAGTTTGTCAGTGTTTGTATTCCCTTATTTGCACATAGTCTCTTTAATGTTCTGTGTGTTGTGGTGGTTTCTTCTGCAAGCTTCTTGTTGAATTTTTTTTAACATGGTTTTCTAAATGAAAAGCAAAATAAACACGATGGCATGAAATCTATTTTCCAGTGACTCAGCAGTGTTATTAAAAGAAAAGTGTTTTTCCACACAAGGCGGTATTTGTTGTTCTCTGGACGTTGTGTTGATACATCAACGGTCTGCCAACCCTGAGGATGCAGACATCCCAGTGAGCTGGTAGCGTGTCAGACTGGAGTTAAGCAAATAGTTAATTGACAAAATATTTTTAACCATCCACAGCAGAATATAACATCTTAGTGCAGAGAGGTTTACATATCCCAGAAGTTCCCTTCCTTTAAGGCGTTGAGGGTGCCCCAGATGAAATGATGCTGTGCCAGATGACTCTTTGGAAATATCTTGAGTATAATGTGATTCATGTGATTTCTTTTCTTTATTTTTTGGTCCCACAGGTGAATCATGACAGAATATAAGCTGGTAGTGGTGGGAGCTGGTGGTGTTGGCAAGAGCGCACTGACTATTCAGCTCATCCAGAATCACTTTGTGGATGAATATGACCCCACCATTGAGGTAAAGAAACTGTGTGTGTGCGTGCACGTGTATGTGTGAACGCGCTTGCTCTCAAGTTCATTACTCTGTCTTATCGTTTTCTATGTTTTTCGTTATGGGGCAGAACAATGAGAAACTCCTTGCAGCAGGTTCTTCTGGTTTAAGTCTTTAAAAGGTTATTAAGAAACAGGTTTTTAATAACTTTCCATGCATGCCTGCTCTCTCACGGGGGGGGGGGGGGGGGCCTATGCTGCTGAGTAAACACAGTCTCATTATGATGTCAATCCATTATTTATAGGCCGTTGCAGGTTAGAGCTCCAGTATAGATTATTCTAATACAATACTACTTCTGAAACAAACTCTACTCACTGGATCAGACGGTAATTGTTTGTGTTGGATCCGATTGAGTGTGGCGATCAGTGTAAGGAGAAGCTGGAGTGCTTCGCCACAGTCGAAATTAAGTCTGGAGGTCTGCTGGAGAATGGAGTGACCTACTACAGCCAGAGTAGAGAATAGGCTTCAAATGCAGTTCTGTACGGTCTTTAAGCAAAATCATATCGATACAATCATGTCACGATGAAGCAATGTAGATGATCCAGTTTGCTTATATGTTATGTATAAATCTACATTACTTGTCTTTATTGGGATATTAATTGATATTTTGATGCACTGTATCCAGCTAGATGTTTAAACCCACTCATCGTGAGCTTAAGTATAAAGAAAATCTATTAATTATTGAGTTCTGTCGTCCACAACCCGTCTGTTATTCTTTTTATTAAGCTGCTATACGGACACTCGGCCCACCAAATCCAATAATTCTAATCTCTGTCTGACCTCCTGTTCCAGGACTCGTACAGAAAGCAGGTAGTGATCGATGGAGAGACGTGCCTGCTGGACATCCTGGACACTGCAGGTCAGGAGGAGTACAGCGCCATGAGGGATCAGTACATGAGGACAGGGGAGGGCTTCCTCTGTGTCTTTGCCATCAACAATACCAAGTCCTTTGAAGACATTCACCACTATAGGTGAGCTAAGAGACTAAAGGCTTGGAGGCTTTGGACTCAGTGTGACGGTGGGGTTTTAATCGCAGTTAAACGGGAGAATATTTCGTGGCATCCTTGTGGTGTACGGTGATAATTCTCTAATCACAATGTCAGTCTGGGAACCTCTAATGTACGTCTTTCTCCTTCTCGCTAACTCTTTATTTCCTCCCTACTACCCGTTGTCCAGAAACGGCCAAACTGCTCAGAAAATGATACATTATTAAACAATAATGGACATATTCTGACTCTGATTATGAACACATTTTACATTGCCATTGGAGTATTGCCTCAGTTAGAATTATAATCCAATGATATCTCTATTGTGTGTGTCAATGTCCAGAGAACAGATAAAGCGGGTGAAGGACTCTGAGGACGTCCCCATGGTGTTGGTGGGGAACAAGTGTGACCTCCCGTCCCGGACAGTGGACACCAAGCAGGCTCAGGACTTAGCACGCAGCTACGGCATTCCCTTTATCGAGACCTCGGCCAAAACCAGACAGGTGAGAGTCCATCTCGAGACGGCCACGCCCTCAAGACTCAAAAGAGTTTAGCGTTTCAGTCTGTCACTAAACTGCTGGAGTATTCAACGACAGGTTTGTAGAGAGTGTTGACTGCATATGGTCTCAGGGATATTGGCTTGATGGACACAGCAGTCCTATAAATTTCACTCTGAAATCAAATTTTATTCTTCCAGAGAGATTTGGCTGACACGTGTCCATCACAAGAAAAGTTAAAGTTTTGAGTCATGTGGTGCTGTTGATTTGTGTCCCATCTAATGGTCTCTTTGTTTTATAATGTTGCTTGGAAATGTCTCGGGAAATTCCCTGCTCATCCTCTTTGGTTGATTTCTTTTATTTTTGGGTGATAATGTAACCATTGCATGCTACTTTGTCATGGATGTATGAAATAATATCCCCATTAAAGCCGTCTACAGAGGATCCTGCATTATAAATAATCAGCAAATCAGTAAATGTGTGTTAAGCATGAAAGGACAAACTGTCGGTAATTTCACAGGGGTTAATGATTCTGCTTGCTGGTTACTGTGACTGGGTGTTCTTGGAAGATTTGCCACGGCTCATCAAATGGGGTGTGTGTCGTGAGCTTGGCCGTAGGTGGCTGGCTGACTGACGCGGTGCTCTGTAAACACATCCTTTCCTGATCTCTCTGACCTGGGGGTGAATCACGGCTCTTTCTGGTGCGGGGGAAATTAATGACGCAATGATCAATTTGTTACAGATCTGTAATGCCAATAATTCACTATCCACACTGTGCTGCTGCTGTTGGACCAGGGAACATTTTCTTGCACTGAAAGCTGCCTATTGTTTGCCAGGTCTTATGGATTTCATCTGACTTCTCTGGGAAATCTCCCACTTACAGTATAACGCACAATCAAAATATGCTCCTAATGCATGCGCCTCTTCTTTATATTTGGCAAGACGGTCAGTGATACTCCACCTTAATCTTTTCACTCACCCACCGGAGGCTGGAAAGGTGTCTGTTTTAAAGATTACAGATTGGTTTTTAGTTAAGTGTGAGTGGATTCCTACGATGAAACATTCTCAAACCACTCCTGCATCATAATACACCGCCACCTTTATGGTCCCAACGATTATCTTCTTGCCAAAATACAACTAAGTGCACTGCTTCTGTAAAAGCTTCAAAGAGGGCTATAACATGACTCCTTTCATTTTTTTCCTGCCACGAAAACCATTGGAGTTCTATAAACCCACTCTTCCTCGAGAAGAGAGGAAACAGAACTTTTTTTCATGCTTGAAAAGGAGTCGGTACACAGCAGGTGAGTTTGATATTCACAAGCTAAAGTTTGGGTGGAGTATCACTTAAAAAGACAGGCCAGACAATGCAGGGAGACCCACCTCAAAACATGTGTTCTGCTTCACTCCTTTTTGTATCTGTAAGCTGTAACACATGCACCCATACAGTATGTCCTCCTGTATTCCTCAACATTGAGGGAAGTTGTGTCTCTAATGCTGCAGAGAGTGGAAGATGCCTTTTACACTCTGGTACGGGAGATCAGGCAGTACCGGCTCAATAAGCTCAGCAAGGAAGAAAAGACTCCGCGCTGTGTCAAGCTTAAAAAGTGTGTTGTGATGTGAAAGGGGTAAGTGTATGCAGCCGCGCGCCCATCTGTGTGTGTTAGTGTGTGTGTGTTGGTGGGGATTGTGGAGAAGGCAATGGGAGAGGACACGCAAAGAGAGCTGTTGCTTTATGGTTCTCAAAGCCAACCTGCTGGTTTCTACTGGGGCTGTGGTGGAGCTCTAACGAGGCTGAAACAGCTGATGAGTTCTCCCCTTTTCAGTGTCTGTGTCTCATCGCTGATAATTATCTCACGCCGTTTTCATACTGGGTTTGGTTTACTTGAGTCTGAACGTGAGTTTGACGGCCCCCCCCCTCTTCTGAACTATGCCGGTCTGCCTTCACACGTTGTACTTTTGTGCTGATCCGGGGGTACGTTGCGTAATTCTTTCCTCATCAGGGTGCAGGCCTTTCCCTTATTCCCATAAGGAAGTGATCACGGTAAATCATTTAGATGTGTGCAAGCAGGCAGTTCCACGTGAGCATGATTGAAGTAATACAACCGTCTGACAATTTTAAATAAACAAAACACTACTACCCCCACCAGTAAGAACTCTAACATGGCATCATAGGTTCTGCTCACACACCAGTGAGGTATTTTATGTCCTTTATGGAAAACAATCCCCCTGTAACGCACAGGTGTTTCTTTGAGAAAACAATTGCTTTCCAACTGCACACAAGCCGTACTACAGTTGGCGTAGAACCAATTAGACCGCCCCCGTGAGGTCGACTTGGTCTGCACCTACGTTCAGAAAAGGGCAGTTTCCAGGCGACTGTTCCCAGATTCGGGCTAAACTACCAGTGTGAAAGTGTCCCGAGCTGCTGAAATCAACATGAAGGAAGGTGTGTGGGCGAGGGAGCCGGCGTGCGTTATTAAAGGAGATTATGCAAATCATGTGCTGATGTTTCCAAGGAGGATGTGGTCCAAGAAACTGGCAGATATGTTTTGAACAAAAATTGTGAGTGTTTGTGGGTGAAGTGTTTTGTTTTGCGGCCCAAGTCTCTTTCCTTTCCTGCTGTCTTTGTTTTCACAACCTGAAGTGACCTCAGGCTCTTTACGCTGCAGCTCCTTGCAGACTCATCACTTTAATTGCACTCGACAAACTGTTGTATTCACGCACTTGCCTCTGTGTGGCATTGACAGACACTAGCTGTATCTACATGGAGCCTTTTTATTCACTAATAATCAGAATAAGAGCTCAGCAGGAATTTAAAAGCCTCATTTTAACACCTCAATCAGAATAAATTGGCTCGACTTAAATCCAAGCGGAAGTCGTGCCACTCTTCTATTTGTTGCGTATGAGTGTTGCACCATCCTTTTTTATATTTATCAGTTTTGGGGCGATAAACAGAAGGCTCGTCTTCTGTTTAATAACTCTTTGCGAGTAGAATATTTTTATACTTCTATTGTTGCTTTGGCACAAACCCACAGCAGTAAACCAGTATTGGTGCCAATCGTTGGTGCAGGTTGATCTTTTTTTAGGTTTGCGTGTGTTGGCAAATGCAAACGGGAGAACTTTAGCGGCCATTTAAACATGCAGTGGGAGTCGTACATTCTGTTTGATTACATTCAGCGGTACAGAAATTGGCTCATGTAACTGCAGCTACTGTCAGTGTTGTTGTCTGTGGGAAGACTGAGGTTCACTCTGGAACACATTGATGGTGTTTGGTCTGTGCTTCATTCAGCTGCGTCGCACACAGCCTGAACTGGATTGAGAAATGCACCTGCACTCTGTGTGTGTCATGCTGATGTACACTTTGACTCTTCTGGTTTTCAATTGGGGGAAAAAAAGTAATCCAAATAATTCAACTAAACGGTCATAGATATGGAAATGTTTGATGACAAATACTAAAGTTTCTTTTGCAGTAGAACAAGTCAAGGCTACACATCAGTTTGATACCAAAGAGTGTTGATTGGAGTTTAATCGGTCCCAATAATGTTTCAAAAAGAGTGGAATCACCCTTTAAATTCAGCAAATTCAACATTGTCAATCTGTAAATGGTTTCCGATTGTATAATTTGTGTATTTCACATATTTTTTTTTTTACGTTGGCAATCATTGGTATTGTGGTGTGAAAATACTAACCTGACACTCAATAATATATTCTTTTTATTGTCTTTTTTTCCCAGGGCGTTGACGATGCCTTTTACACATTAGTGAGAGAAATCCGGAAGCATAAGGAGAAGATGAGCAAGGAGGGCAAAAAGAAGAAAAAGAAGTCCAAGACAAAGTGTACACTCATGTGAATAATCGCCCCCTTTTCAAGACAGACTAAAATAGAACTATGTTGGACAGTTAAAGTAATACATTTTGTACATTACACTAAATTATTAGCCTCTTTCTCAATACCCACCATACTAAACCTGACCTGTTTCTGCCTTTCTTTTATTATTTGCTACTTGGACACCAATAAGCTTTATCTTCAGTTTAGTGCCAGTTGCCCACATGTGTTGGTCCAACATTTAGATTTTATAGGATGATTTGGATAATTTTTATATACCTATAGAGCTGTAAGCTAATTGCATCAAGACTCATGTTTGACAAATTATTCATTACCAAGTTTTGTTTTTCCCCCTAACTTAAAGGGCCCATGGCCTGTAGAGGTTCTGTAAAGCCCTTTCAAGTCTGGGATGCCAAAGAATGATTCTTTTTTTATCCCGATTCTCGTCGACAAACCAGCTCTGAGGACCAACATTCAGCCAGATGAGCACCAAATGTCCCAGCCACTGTGTACTTGCCTCCTCTAGGTATGACTTAGTTATTTCACTGATTATAAGTATGCATGCAAACTCCTCTCCTAATATTTTAACACCCTAATTAGCTATTCATTCATTTTGCAATTTGTCAATGCTTTGTACTGTGTGGGGAGTGATTTCTTGCCTTCATGAAATGTTTTCTTTTCTTTTTGCATGCAATGTGTCCGAGACAACACGCGTATTGCAAACGTCCTCTGTTTAATGCATTTAATAGAGCCGGCAATGAGGAACTTTAACCTAACCGGATATCATACGGTCTTGGGTTTTTTTTTTTAATGTTAAATAATCACTGCTTGCTTTTGTGAGTAAGAAACCAGCCATTTTAGCTCGATTTAATGACAAATTCAAAGTTGCAGATTTCTGGATGATAGAACGAGACCAGCAGCCGGGTTCTGTGTTGGCCAGAGGCTTCTTATGTTGCAGGGATTCTTGCCTTGCGATGGCTACCATCGAGCAGCTTGTAGGACCTCACTGGCCAAATGTTGCCTGCTTTTCTTTACCCTGAGGCTCGACTGCAGGATTTGTTTAATTTATCACTTTATTGCTATTTGTTACAAAAACAGTTCAAGAGGTCTCCTGTCAACATAGTCACCATCCAGGTGTCTTATTTGACCAGTGTGAGGACCGTCTATCAGCTCTTTACTCAATGTTTGTTAGGTTTTCAGTTTGAGGACAGTAGCTGGCCATAGAGGTGTCCTGCCTTGCACATTTTCCTAAGCTGTGGACTCGTTAGTTGTTTGGACTGGCTAGAAAGCAGCTTTCGGGAACATTTCTCCTGGTGTGGTGTCACAGAGGTTGTTTAAAATGTTGTCCAAATGGATTTTCAGATTCTTCCTTTTTGCCGAGCTTTTTTGAAAGAGTTTTTGGATTCATTTTTCTTTTAAGTGTTTAAATTGTTGGGTGGGCTGCCTTTCAACAGAAATGATTGTCCAGCAAAGTAATTTGTCATTTTCTCTCACAAAGCTTGTTTGTCGTGGTGGTGTAACTGGAACTGATGTTTGTAAATGAGGCAGTAATTGCCATGAAATTGGTTTTTAGAGAACATTGTCTGAATTTATATTAAAAAGAGTCCTATTTTCTCTCCGAAGTCGACCTGTATTTCCGAGCTGTTCCCCTGGGGTTTTATTTGCCTTCCATGTTTGCATTAGGTGCTCTATTTAGACCGTAGAAAGACACCAGACAACATTGACTTTGTCGTGTGTGTGTGCGTGTGCGCTCAAGAAACAGACACGATGCTGTTCCAGGAGAGCAAAGGTATTGATACAGAAAATCCAGACATTATACATTTTGCTTTTTGGGATTAATGAATTTTGCCCCAGTTTATTATTACCTCTTTTTTTCCTTTAAGTAGATAATAACTGTTGATGCAATTTTAATTACGAAACCCTCTCTTGTTAACAATACGGTTTCAAAAGTAGTTTTACTGAAATGTTTGAAATGTTCCTCTTCCTTTGATTGCGTGCCAACAGCTAATTTCTGAAATGTATCATTTGTACCTGGATCATATTTTAACAACCTTTGTATAGTTGTGATGCTGAAAGGTGCATATTTTGTAAATTGTGCTTCATGTTGTTGGTGTGTCTAAATGAATGTTGCTTTAATGGAGGTTCGCTCCACTCTGTGTATGTGATTAGAGAGTGTGACTGGGTCCAGGTCTAGGGAAGTGAATGAATGACCACTTTACAACACACCTGTTGTGGGCAAGTGTAGAGTGGTGGTCTGATCTCATACGAGTATTTTTTGCCATGAATCTCACCACTCCTATTTAATGTGTAATAAAGAACAAAGTAAAGAGGAACTGAACTTTGTCTTTCTTTCTAAAATTGTCTTTTAGATTTTCATTCTTTTTAAAACACTTTGTATGTTTGCTCCTGCCACTGCTGGAGGACGTGGTCACAATTATCATATCGAGACTAATGTGCAGTATTATAAGCTGAGTAGTTTGAAGGAGTTATGTTTCCTTATTTCTAACTCTAGTATGTCTTAGAATGATATCGATGTTGCCCAGCAGGTGGTACTGTCGACTCATTTTGACTGAAAGACCTCACGCTCTAATAAGGGGCTGTTCTACCAGCTGCCCACAGTGAGACAAGATTAAGCTTTAGCAAGTCGTGTATATTTTCCAAAATAGACCAAGAGGAGATATTCAAAGTGGCTGTTTTTGTGGTGTATTGTAATTAAATAACTTGTCTATCAAAATAAGACTCCATAATTGAGGTACTAAATCATCTTATTACTGTCATTTAAGTTGGTAAGAGCTTAAATTCCATGACAACGCGGAGCCCGATTAACTAATACGTCATGAATATTTCATCATTGTACCGCAGGTTTCAAAGGTGACTTGTTAAACTTTATGCTGCAGCTGAACAAATGGGACCAAACTCATTCAAATTAAGAAAAGAAAACAATATCAGCTTAAACATATTTTTGGACAGGATCACATAAAACATGTAAAAACAGCAGTGATCTGGAGAACGCCAATGTACGTGAATGATTAAAAGAAAAAGTACAACACAAACAAGTCAGAGGACTCATTTCCATTGAGGTTCTTGTTTTAGATGTAGAGGTGAGTGCATGTGCGTACCTGCGAGTGGAGATAGTGGAGTATGGAATAAGCAGCATATAAAAGCACAGAAAAACAACATAAAATATCCACATTTTCCTGTGACAATAGGTTAATTGATGAATCTAAGTTGCCTGTGAATGGGAATGGTTGTCTTCTGACCTGTCCAGGCGAGGACCCTGCGAAGGCAGGGTGCATCCTATGCCCAATGATGTGTGCTGCTTCTACAGTAAAGTAAAGCAGCCTATGTAAAACACAAGCTCAGCATCCTCTGTCAAACACAGGGTTAGTTAGAGTGAAGTTGTGCTCACTTTCATATAAATATGCAATTTCTTGCTTCTATTTTCTGCATGTTAACAAACACAGAATATTCTCTTGGTCATTTTTGTTGTTTTTTTACGTTATTTATGTTCCGTCAAACAAAGCAAGGCTCATGGTCAATTAAATTAATCTTTTTACTGACTTGCTTCACTTGTAATATTTAGACAGTGTTTCTTTTCAACAACAGTACAGGGAAGGTCTTATACCTACAGTATAGCAGCTCAATATGATTATAAAAGAGCTGTTCAAAATGATGTGAAACAGACTACAGAGAGTTGGCAAAAACATCCTGTAATGCAGGAATGGCGCATTACAGTACTATGATGTGGCTGTAGAAATCTGTGTTACTGCTCCTTCAATTTGAGTCCGAGAGCTACTCTTTCCTTTTTGTTCACCATTTTCAATACTTTTTATACTAACATGATTATTTCTGTTTAGATTTTCTTCTATTGTGACAGGGACACCTGCGGCCGATCTGCGTTTAGTTGTGTCTTATCATTAGTTATTCGTAGGCTGATATTGAACATTTTACTTGCATAACAGCAAGTAAACAAAATTTGCTTTATTTAAAATGCATACCTTTTTATTGTATCTGTACATTGTGATTGTAAAGTCAAACTGAAATTGCCTGCATTTAAACGTTCCATTTCTTGAATCGTTTCATAAACAAAATCATACCAGCAGAGACAGAACAGCACCATTGTCAACACATTTGTGGAGGTGTTTGGCATATTCTATCCATGCTGGGTCTTTTACAGGTCAACATAACTGCATTGGCTCAGTTTCATATAAAATCTCTCCCAACGAACTCTTTACAGCAACAGTGACAGGAGTTGTCCTCTGGCTTCAACATGCAGGCTTGTGTGCTGGAGGATGTGCTTGTTTAGTCATATTCTGTGAAAGGGAATGTCATGTAGCATCAACTATGTGATATTCTTCTTTGCAGATTTCCAAGAAATAAATGCCAGCTGGATCACGACCAGAGACAGGATACATGCTTCAGAAGGACAGGCCTGTGTATGTGTCATATGCAGGCAATGGATAATTGGCTGCAAAACAATGCTTTGTGTAGAAGCAACCTGCAAAGCTGTTTTTCTGTTTTGGTTCACTGGCCAAAGTTGTTTATTGGTAGTTATGATGATAATTAATGAATTCATTGTATGCTGTTGGCCAATTGTAAATTAAAAGTGGCAAGTGTTAATCTGTGTTTTTTTCCGAGTAACTATCTGAATATTCTGTTTACTTTATAATTATTCTACACTGGAGAAGCACAATAGCCTTTTTTAAAGGAAGTTAAAGTGTTTCCAAACTGTTGCTGTGAACAATAAACGATGTTAAGATATTGTGACAAGCTCTATTACTCTTTCTTCTTGAACAATGGGGCTACGGCGCCTGCCACACTAGCAGCCAAGAGTGAAAAAGAAAGAGATCTAATGAATTATGCAGAGAGAGCTTTCTCTCAGCCTGACAGTCTGAAACCAGCCTGGAGAAAATTGTAAGAGAAGTACGAGTCAGTGCAGCCATTACAAATCCCCCTCCCTCCCCCCACTCCCCCGGGACGGCCGAGGCCAAGGCCTGTCAGTCAAGCTCCCCATCCCTAAACTGTAATCTGGGGACAGTGCTGAGAAGCCTGCAGGTCTGATAAAGCGCTGAAGAGATGCCCCAGAAACCAATCGGTGGCACTCTGGGCTCCTGTCAAGGGGGGGGACAAATGTTCCTAAATTGCTAACAACAAGCCTCGGACAGGGTCCACGCAGAAACCACACAACACAGACTGGAAAATCCGTCTTCCTGCTTGGCCTGTGCACACTATCTGGAGCAAGCTCAATCACAATCATCAGTTCTGACCCCTGTGAACGCATGCAGTGGGGTGAATTCACAATCATCTGATTGTCTGACCTCCGCCTTGTTAGTGCACAGAGCGAGAGCATTTCCTCTTTATTTTAATGAAGCATGGCTTTTCTCCCTGGCAGGCAGCTGAGTGTGGGGCAGCAAGAGCGTGGTGTGGTAATGAGAGGCCAGAAGGTTCAGGTGTCTTCAAACTGCAGCACATAGAAGAGACTTAATACAGACGTGTTTTCACCAGCCCTGGAGGAAACGGAGAGCCGGATGAATATTCATGGGGCTGTGATGAATTGTGTTGCCTACAGCATCGTGCCACTTTAAAAGCCCTCATGCTGCTTCTTTTATCACAGGAGGTCCCTGCCATTGAACCTCACGGGCACGCAACGCAGCACCCCAGCATCCAACTACCAATTATCATCTGAGATCATTAACTTGTTATGTTGACACAAACACTGCAATTTCAGATGCCCTTCTTTCGTCAAATGACCCTATTCATGAGTGGATGGCTGAGTTGATTGGATTTTTTTTCTCACATGCCTCGCAATCACTCAACAGGTGATGTTTGGGCACAAAATTAATGAACACCGCGCAACGCTTTTGAACTGTGTGTGCGCTGTTTTTCGGGATGGGGAAACAAATTTCAAAATATCTTTCAAAGTATGCGTCAGCACAGATTGATACAGTAATGGAATGCTGTTGAATGTTTATGCTTTGTTCCATTCAGGCCGCAATCTCCTCATAATGATGGTAAGTCAACAGGCAGAGAGATAAAGGGATGGAGGGACGGAGTGGGGTGGTAGGGTGGAAGGCCTGGGGATTGAGCAGCGTCATGTTCAGCAGCCCCAGACGGGTGATTCATACCAGCCTCATCACTGGCAACAGACAGGACATCCAGGCTTTTATTACCTCCATCCATCACAATCACTTCATCAATCTGAGCTCCTGTGAGCCAGCTTTCCAACCAGTCCCCAAACACCCATCCCAACGTGCTGCCGGACAGAGATTTACACCCACGCACTAACACCCTCTCCCTCTCTTGCTTTACCACATACACAAAACAAGAGAGATGAGCTTCTATGTCGACTTCAGACACACACACACACACACACACACACACACACACACACACACACACACACACACACACACACACACACACACACACACACACACACACACACACACACACACACACACACACAGGGAACGAGACAGAAAGAGAGGAAGTGTGTAAAGGCCATTCTGCAACCAGACATGGTGTGAAGTTGTCCCCCTAAGGGCCTCTGTCTGACAGGCTATCCTGCATTCTGAGAGCCACTTACACTTCAGCCACATCATACCTCCTGCTGCTGCTGACCAATGTGTCAGGAGGGCATATCATGATGGACACACTAAACTGTGGGCGACATCATTAAATTATTCCCACTGCTCTTTCCATTAAAAACAACATACAAACTGTACCATACATACATAACACTTGATTTCCTTTCAGCTGAATACAATATCATGAGCCTTTTCAGGCCAATGCAACCCAACACATCAGTGCAATAAATGCTACTTTGTTTTTGTTGCAATTTCAGAGAGGTGTTGAGTAAATTCTGGTAATTTTGGAGACTGTATTTTGTGGAGGTGTTGCATTGGATTGCATTATTTCTCAAAAGATAACGCTGGTGTAAAATGTAAAAAAAAAGTAATAGTATGACATAAAAAAGTGATATTAATAGTATGCCATAAAAATGTCATAAAAAGTCACAGTATAGTATGTTGTAAAAAAAAGATGAAATATATATATATATATTTATTTATTGATATACTGCAGTCTCATTTTCGATGAACTGGTTTTCATCCGTACAATAATTCTTTAATCACCAAACAATAGGATAAAAACATATGAATAAATGAATGAAAAACACCAAACAGCAATAATCAGTTGTAACAATAACACATTCAAACTAAAAGACGTTGTGGTATCACTATTTAACGCAGTCACAGACCTCAACATCAGATTCAGGTGCACTCCAGGTGAACAATAATTAAAAGCAGTTTTTCCCAGTTTGGTTTTGACTTGAGGGAAAGCTAACCAATTCTGAGATCTTTTCTGGCAGGGATTAGAACACCGTCTCATGAGGGATGTGAGGTGAGCTTTCGTGTGCTTATTTTATAAACATACAGGAGCAAATGCTGTGTTCTCCAAGCGGCCAAGCCGATGCCTGATAAAGATTACAATGATGCTTTCTAAAACGATCACCAGTACTGAGTGATAAAGAGTGTCAAGGTATGTCTGTGGTAGAGGCAGCGTGCATATTGATGTAGTGTCAAAATAATCAAGTTCTGCCAATAATGTAGACCATACAAACTTTCTATTTTCACACAAAAAACACGTTATATTTCTAAAAAAATAACCTGAGTTGCACCCTCAACTTTTTAACTATCTCACCAACATACATTTCCAGAGACAACTTTTCCAAAAATTTCCGAACCAACAAAAGTGCAAACAACGTGCAAACATTAAAGTCAATCTCATCAGCGGGATCTAGAGAATCTTAATTGACATTGTTTTTTCTCTATTTAAGACGAGTTTAATCTCTAGAAGTGATCATCAGATTGAGTCAAAAGCTGCCTGTGAAATAGATAATGCTCCTCCCAATGTAGAAGCAGTAGAACAAAGCACAGATATATCAGCATAAAAACGCAAACTGCAGCCATTAAAAGAGACAAAATTCTTAATATACAAGGTAAAAATGAATGGACCTAAAAGTGAACCCTGCAATACACGTGTAGAATCCTTCATAGTATTTTCATGACATACTATACTATGGCTTTTTGACATTTCTATGCTATACTATACTCTGACTTTTTTGACATTTAAATGGACATACAATATAGCCTTTATATAATATATATAAGACATATGACACTGGGAAAGTCAATAGTACTAATAATACTCATTTTCTGAACAATAAAGACCTACTATATCATGTGGACACATATTTTATGTCTGTCTCAAAAACTTTTAACTTCACGTGAGGTTTTCTGGCTTTGTTTTGAATGTTTTATTTTCCAAGCAGAAGGTTACTGTTTTCCTGCTCTTAAGTTAATATGGTTTGCGAAGGTCTTCTATGTCATACACTGAAGCCTTCCACACCAATACCAACACCAGACCAAATGTCACGGCTATGCAGACTGAATAAAGAGTTGATTTTGTTGTTGTTGTTGTTATTCTAACCTTGCCCTTTGTCAAAATCACAGATTCCTGAGAGAATGTTCGAAGAAATCGCTTTGGAATGCAGAAACAAACACACAGGTAAGAGATGGCTGAAGGTGAATTAACCAGTTCTAGCAGATGTTAAGAGTTAGTGGAAGCCAATGTAACGTAAGGGATGAGGCAGAACTGGAAAACTGCTCACATATTCAATAAGAACTAAGTTCCCAGCAACAATGCATTGGTTCAGCAGTCATCTAAACCTAAGCTAAGGTTATTGTCACAGTTCAGCTCCACACCCTCCTCACTCTTCTTGTCAGTCACTCCCTCCTCATCAGTCTAAACTCCCTTCACCTGTTCACTCACCTGCCTCTGATCAGTAACCAAGCCCCTATATAGACTCCTGCCTCCCAGACACATTTGCCAGATTGTTCTTCGGTTTTCAATGCCAGACGCTCCAGCACACTCTCACGGCCTGATCTCCTGTTACCGACCCTGCCTGCCCCTGTTCTACCCGCCTTGTCTGACTCCCGGTAAACCCACCAGCCTTCTGATCCTGACCCTGTTTGAACTCTGCCTGTTATATTTGAAGTTAGTAATAACAGCCAAAGATCCCTGGAATCCCGTGTGCTGCATTTGGGTCCATATACAACCCGTTACAGTTATGCCTGTCAGTCCACTTATTACGAATCAATATTATACAGTATTGTTTTTTTATGGTAACAAACAGAAAATTGATAGTCTATGATGCCATTAGAATGGCAAAAAGCCATAGAATAGTATGTCCTTGAAATATAATTACAAGTAAAAGTAGATTTTGTAATGTAATATAAAAAATTGTATGTAAAGTATGTCATTAAAATTAATAAAATTTCATAAAAAGTCATGAACATGGTATGTCATTAAAATGTTGTAAAAAGTATGTCAAAAAATCACAGTAATGATATAGCTTGTCATTAGAAGAGCAAATAAAGACAAAGTATATGACATTCTACAACATACTATACTTTGACCTTTTTTTGAAAATGTAATGTTATTACTGTTATAATGACCCTTTAAGAACACACTACTGCCACTTTTGAATAGCTTTGTAGGTTCTGGAGAAACCAAGCCTGTTGTTACTTCACCGACGGTTCTCTGGCTTTGTGTCTCGTGCTTCCAATGCCACACTGTTACTGTTCTCGTGCTCACGCTATTATACATGCACTGAAGCCTTCCACACACAAATGTAATAGATTTTGCAGACTGAATAAAGAGCAATACACATTGTGTTGTTAGTCTAAACAAGCAATTCATCAAAATGTAGAACTTTTCGAGGGAAAATGTGAAAATGGCTTTGAAACGCAAATATACACACACAGCTAAGAGATCGCTGAAAATAGATCAGCAGATTATAGCAGAGATTAATAGCTCGATCCAACGGAGCATTAGCTCAGAGGTAGGACAGGAACACTGCCCCCATAAGCAGTCAATACTGAGTTCAAAGCAAGTGGGTAATGATTGCAAATACAAAATTAAAGCATTTTCATTATCATACAGTATATATTGTTTACTGTAATCAACAATAAAGTGAGAGATCAAATGGGAGGGAATGCGTTTCGTCTGGGCATGACCTCTAATTATGTTGCAGACAATACAACGGAAGAGCATCTTAACTCCTTAATCAGTTCCAAAGATCAAAACAAAGAAGTGCTCAAAAATTATACCCATAATTCATCTAGCTGGAAACCAAAACAACTTTAAAGTAATTCTTCTCAGTTCTACACACTGGTGAGTTGAGCTTTGTGTTTGTGCTGTTCTGTATTTGTCTTACTGTTAACGTCTCATGTTAGTCTCTCAGTAATTATTGATTGATTGATTATTGATTAATTTGGCAACTTGGGGGAAGCAGAACAATCAGAAAACGTGTGACACATTATCACCTTAGACAGTTAAATGTGTCAGCAAACATTTGCCTGTTTAGACATTCAGCAGCTACAGAGTAATATTAGCATTCATTTAAGTATGTTTATGTCCAGTATTGATTTTCCTTTCAGCTCTGCTTTGGACTCCAGCTAGCTGGGAATCTTTATTAAATGACAGGTGTCTGCTGATGCTGGAAACTACGAACAGTTGCAGGACGAAATAGTAAAACAAAGAGCCTCCCCTAAGGCGACATGAGGGGAATTGCAGAGTAAAGTTATAGTTTTCTCTACGCAGCCATTTGATCCTTTGTTGATATAAGTTTTCTGATAGATGGTTTACAAATAAATAGCTTTATGTTCAAAAAAAGCTAAATCGTTTCCTAAAACATCTGGGCACTGTAGTTTTTAGCAATCGCTAGTGAAACAGGACGAGATGGAGCCTTTGTTGGGGACTATTTCCAGTGGTGGATTTAATACACATTTGATGCCAGTGAGTATTTATGCCAGCAGTGGATGTGGGACTGACTAAAAATAAACATCTTAATGAAGCTGTTGTTGACAATAACAATGCAAATTAAGGTATTCATATCCTGCCTGGTGTGGTACGAGCAGAATACGGAGGGAAGAAGCCACCACTTTACAAACCGTGCATGAATCCACTGTAATGCAGCATCCTCAAAACTTCCTCAGTAATTTAATCAATATCTCGCAGCCTCAACATTAACGTAACTTTATAAGCTTCAGTCTTTATTGCAGGTGTATTGTGTTTCATTGAATTGTACTTGCCCGTGATAATGTGTCCACCTGCTGCATACGCAGAGAGCACCGCATCAGTGATATAAATAAACTGTTGGTGATAAGATAAACCTCAAACTTATTCTTGAGAAAAATACTTTGCTCACAGTTTATTGGATGAAGTTGGTGCATGATTTAGGTTGCTCTCATTTATTTATACACATCTTCCCAGTTTGCAGTTGTTTTGCTCACAGGCTGCAGAAAGTTCTTACTTCAATAAATCATTGTTTCAAATTAGTGTTGTGTGACACAGTGTTGAGAATACACACGTACTCTTTGAGGCCATGTTGAAGTTGTGAAGGGGATTCAAAGGACAAAAGGAAAATCACTTTAAGCCATTGTGTCATGTTGATCTATGGCTGCTTTTTATACTCCTCTACCTATTGTGTACGTCCATGTACACAGGCCTTTGTCATAGTCTGTGATGTGACACAGAGGGTGCCATTAGAGAGCATGAATGTAGCCAACTTGGGGGAGATAAATCAATATTCTGTTCTGAAAAACATTTTACTCTGGGCCTTGCAACGTGATTGATTTTAGGCACCACACAGTGTTCCATCAGTGGCTTTAATTCATCGGGAAAAAAGTCTTGAATACTTTAATTATTATTGTTTTTATTTGACTTTTCTAGCCTAAGCTTTAGTTTGTTTCATAAGATTCAGTTCCTATAAAGCCAAAAGTGACTGCGGATGAAGCACAGTTTCTCAGAGATGTTTACTTGCTTGACCTGATGATGTAAGTGATGTCAGGGGAGTGATATGGCTTAACAGAGAGAGAGAGAGAGAGAGGGGAAGACACTTTTAATGTAAGTGTTCATCAGCGTGGGGATGTTTGGGTAATGGAGGTTTCCAAGGCAACAAAGCGAACAGCAAACACACAAAGAGAGGGAGACGTGTCGTGCTTTTGGGGGCACGAGTTGGAAATCTGGTTTTTACAAAGACCTCCTTGAGTGCTTTATTGAGATGTAGTCACGATGTTTTGTTCACAGCCTGTTATACATGTGTGTTTGTGTGTGCCTGTGTGTGGGCTTATGTGCATCAGGATCATGTAATATATTACATTGACACCCTCACACGCAGATATAAATAGTCAAGCCAGAATACAAGGGAAACTGAACAATAATTTGTTTTACTGGCAGCTATTCAAACTCAGTCTGTCACACTAGCGTTATGCAGAGTGAGCAGAATGCGGAATTTGATCGCAAATATTTGGCATGCACTGCAATAAATTCAATCAGCGACTTACTTCTGACGATACAGATTTGCTTTAGGGCAGATTTCATATCGTTGTACAAATTATATAATTTCATCACCTCTGCTTCTCCTTTATGCTCACTGGTTGGTCTGATTTGTAAGACAAATGAGTGAGTAAGTATATGTGTGTGTATGTGTGGCAGCGTTATCTCTTCCTCATTCAAGTCATGTCGCAGGCCAGACACCGTTGTCAGGAGAGGCTTTCATCCGCTGACTTCAGATGTGCCTGTCACCCAGTCCAATTATACAGCGAGAAATAGGTATTGTTACACTCTGGGGATTGATTCAGGACAAAATAGAAAAGCGAAGATAAGACTACACAGTCACCTATGGCCATGCACCACTTGCTTGGAGTCAGACACACTCTCGCTCGGACACACAGATGTGAAATGACATGGCCGAGCAGCTTCAATATCTCGGTGATAACAAACCCTTACAAGGGAACACGGCCTCGCTAAAGTGTGTGGCAGGTAGGTTACAGTCATTTGAAATGGTGAGGGATCGAGTGCTACACCTCCGCCTCGCTCTCGGGGTGATAGACTGTTTTTTTATGGAGATAACTCCAGGCTGATGGAGCAGCTGAGCTTTACTGGGTGTAAGACGACTTCAACCTGCTGCTGGGAGCGGTTCAGAGCCACTCACGCATCGGTCGGCACCGCTGACATGAACAGTCTCATTTCACCACTTTCTGTATTTTCCTTACTACTCTTTTGGCTCGTCTCTCTTTCTTGCAACGGCAGAAAATAATGTCAAGAACCGCTTATCTCCAACCACTCATGGGGAACAGCTGCAATTTATGTAATACCACCCTGCCATTGCACTCAGGTCATGTTTTGATGCCACATGAGTTATTGTTGGGCATTCAGAACCTGTAGAGGCAGGTACTGCATTTAAAACTGTTGAGGTACTTTGTGAAGACAAAAAAGTTTGCAGGTGCTCTTTCAGGCCTTGTTTTAAATGTGCTGCATGATCAGGCTGGTGAATGATTAAGAAGGCAAATAAAAGTTCAGCCTTTTTTGGAGGCTTCATTTCCCTCATCCGTCATTTCATTAGGTTTGTCAGGTGTGTCCTTATATACACAAGAATTTTGACAGCTCAAGACGGCAAACGCCTCAGTTTAGACAATCCCCTTATGTGTCGTCAACCTTCCGTCTCAGCCGAGCCTCTGGTGTCTTGCCTCTGATACTGAATCACCGATGTGGAACTCTGTTGGCTGAGATGCTGGAGGGTGTGGGGAGAAAGGATATGCTCATCGGCGAAGTATTTTCTCTGTGACGATTCCAACTGGGCCACAAGAGGAGATTTAAACTGTTATAGATGTACACTTTCAACACACACGCACGCACACACACACACACACATCTGTTTTCCTGCAATCAATCTCCTAAATCCACCCAGGTTGTTGTGAAAGTGATAAATTCAGCCATTTAATATCCATAATTAATAATTTATTACACACCGCAGGTTCAGACCAGGCAGTATTTTATCTGCGGAGGTAATAGTTATACCCTTGAAGGTCATTCTGAATTTTTCAATGTTTACATAATTGCTTCCGGAATTTACATCCAAAACATCTGTGCACTAACTTTCAGATAATGGGACTGAATGACACTATCGGGTAGAAAATTAGAGTTACATGAGGGTATTTTACAGTTTTTGTCTGATAGTCATTCTGACAACTATCTGGACTGGAGTGGATATTGACACATGGTTTCAGCCTACTATACAGCATAAAATATTTCCCCCCACAATTGATTCAAAACCCATCTCTCAGTGGCATAAATATCTTATTTGAAAGTCTGTTACAAAATAGTGTATAGTAGAGAAAGAATTTGGACTATTTCACCAGGTGGAGAATAAAGAAATGGCTTTCAATTCAATATTTTGCATTTTCTTTCAAGAGAACATTTTATACAGTACTACTGACGGACAATGAAAAGTGAACAGAGCAGGCTTTCCCGGTCTGTGTGGATTTTTTTTCAACTTTTCTGTGTTTGTAGTGAATAAATGTAAGTGAAGCAAGTTATCTCGCTGTCATCCCCCTCCTCTCGCCCTCCCTATACGCCCGTCTTTCTCCTCTCTGTGTGTCTCTGAAATACACACATACTCTCTTGCACAAAGGAGGGAAAGTGTCACTATGGAAACAAGGAGGCGAGATTCTAAAAGCTACCTCTTGAGACGAGAGTTAAGACAACAAAAAGGAGTCCACAGTGTGACTGGCAGAAAAGCAGCAATATACACAGCATCTATACTTCTCCCGCCTGTTCTGCCGCCGTGGATGTCATCATCAAGCCTCTTTGTTGGCCCTTTACATCACTGTTTTGTGCCTTTACTGTGGAAATCTGTGTCTGTGTGCAGACATGGATGTGCATTTTAACATACGCTGCTGTCTTCGTGTTTAAGGACGGAAGATGCAGTGCCTACATTTAAATGCATGTGGCTTTTTGGACAACTGCGCGTGTGTGTGTGGCTCTGGGTGTAATATGCACCACACATTTCTTTAATAGGGTTAATCCATTTTAATCCCACCTGCCACTGTTTCCTTACAATGATGAATGTAAGCCTAAATGAGTTGAGACGCAGAGAAATGCCCGAGGGACACAGAGGAGGAGGCTGGGAGCTCGATGTAAGTCTCTATATGTGTGGTTTGTGTTTGCCTGTGTGTGAACTTGTGTACGTGTGCAAGCTTGTGCATGTGGCTTATTAAGGTTTCTGCAGCATGCTGAAACAGGTTTTTCCTCCCTGCTCTGTTCAAGGCTATTTTCTGTGGGTCTGCAGGGTCACTGCTGTCCTGATGTCTCCTTCAGCCGTAATCAGCACCATGGACAGCAACACCGATCTCCAACACCGTAGGCACCACAGCAGGCATCCATCTCAATCGACTCAGAGGCTCCCTCTGCTTCGCTCCTTGCCTTTTTCATTCCTGCAGATCTAAAGGAATTGGGTAGGTGGAAGCAGGCTCCCCATTAGGCTCCACTCTCGATGTACTCCTCTAACCCTTGATATTTAACAGGGATGGAAAGAAGGAGCAGGGAGGAAGAGGGGGAGCTAATTGTGAAAGACCTGCAGGCAACCACATCTATTAATACAACCTCTAATGAAAAATGCTGAGTGGATAAGTTTCCTCTGGGATGACAGATTCAGATGCTTGATGATAAGGTGTAGAATACAGTACAAGTCCAGGCTGCTGTGAATAGTAAAGTCCTCCTTCAGCATTTGTTACTGTGTATAGAGCCACCGTTTTAGTGGCAACATCTTTCACATGTGTTGGCTTTGAAAAATAGTAGCAATATGTGGAAGCAAATGAAAGAGAGAATAGGAGGAAAGATTAAAAAAACAGGAGCAGGGGAGGGAGAGAAGGGAGGAGTATACTACTGTAGTGAGTGAGTGGTTAAGTTTGAGAGAGAGAGAGAGAGACAGAGAGAGAGAGACAGAGAGAGAGAGACAGAGAGAGAGAGAGAGACAGAGAGAGAGAGAGAGACACAGAGAGAGAGAGAGAGAGAGAGACCTCTTTTCTGAAAGGGATGATGTCAGCCTCTGCAGCTGAGCCCCGGTCCCCGACTCGATATGGTGAAGAGATTCTCTCCTCAGGAAACACACTGGCAGGTACAACCACATCCACAAAGAGGGAGAGACAAACAGAGGAGCGAAGCAGGGAGAGTCTGGTGAATGAAACCCTGCAGGTACGTATTCCATGTTATTATCCATCTCTGAGTTCATTCATTAGTGCTTTTTGTCTCTTGCTGCCTGCCATTGCGCTTTAAATTACTGCCAGCATCTCATTTGTACAAAGTCATTTTCCTTAGAATGTGTCACAGCAAACCTTGAGTGTGTGTGTTTGTAAGTGTGTCTGTGTGTTAAGTGTACACCTACATCCCAGCCTGTCTGTGTGAATTGGTGTGGGTGTGTATATTTCAGCGGGGTTGTGGAAGAAGAGTGCTCACTGCAAATGAGGGGGCACATGCACACACAGGAGCATTAGTGGAAAGTTTATAATGAAGAAGAAACTGCTGTATCAAGTCCTTCGTGGGGACAGCTCCAATTATTCAAATACAAATTAGATTTGGGGTCCCCGGAGCAGAGGGCATGACCGAGATTTAAAGGGCTTTGTGCGAAGTTATCGACATGAGAAAAAAAGGAAGCTTTTTTTTTGTGTCTGTGGCGGCATTGTTATAGAGCCTTCCCTCTGTATGCATCGGGGATTTGCCAGGGTAAAGCAATGCCTTCTGGGATGGTGGTGGTCAGACAGGTGACATCGCTGTGGTGAGTCATCCTGTAAAATGTGTACCTGATACACCTTTTCTCTCACTTAAGATTGCAGGTTTTCTTATTTATAAGGGATAATGTTATTGTCAAGAGTAGTAATTCATGTTGCCCGTCATTCAAGATTAGCCTGTAGAATATGTTTTGTGTTATACAAGAAAAATAGATTTTCCGTTGGTCAGATTAGTCATTAACTTTAGAGGCTGTCAGACAACAGCACGTGTAGGGTCACATCCAAAAGGCAACAACAAGAGATGACGTTGATAAAGGATGAAGGATAAAATATCTATTTGTATTAGAGAATCTTGCACAGCTGAGAGTGTGTGTGTGTGTGTGTGTGTGTGTGTGTGTCCTTTCCTTTCTCTGAACGAAAAGCTGGCCACAGACACATTTCAGTAGCAGCCAATCATTTACACACTCAGACTGTTGGCATGCCACTCAATTAGTCACAGCGTGGATTACACTTACGAGGGGCTTGGGGAGAGAATCACACTGGAAATCCAGTTTTGTGCCACATCAAATGTCAGGGAAGATCCTTCAGATTCTCTGTGATAACCACAGAGACAGCGGGAGGAGAAGCTGAGGGAGCGCACTGTGGAGGTGGAGATGGAGGGGGGGGGAGATAAAGGTTGGAGGAGAAGTAATCAGAGCAGTGAAAAGGAGGAAAGGAGGGGTAGGGGGACAGAGAGAGTCTCCGAGGCATGAGAGGCATCCCTACTGGCCAGCAGGCCGTGCTTTATATATATATATATATATATATATATATATATATATATATATTTATATATATTTATATATATATATATATATATATATATATATATATATATATATATAGGGTCATTTGTGCTCCATGTTGGTCTATGAGCAATATTGGAAAGCGGTTTGGTCGATTTCAAAATGTCATGCCAGGAAGAGCATTGCAATCAAAAGATAAGACATTTTACCTGCTCATTTTCTCTGTCGTCACTCCAACAGCATATCGAAGAGGAATGGATCTGTATGCAAGAGGTATGAATATAATGTATTTATGGTACCTTGTGTATAATTAAAAAAATACACTTCCAGCTAACAAACTGTGTGTAACAAACTCTCCTTAGAATCAGCTGTGTGTCTTCCGTGAGGACAGCCTCTCTGAAGACACCTGCTGTTGGGTGCAGTGCTCCAGCCACTGCAGACACACACCAGCAGGCTTTCATTTGTTTGCGCAGACCTTGCAGAGCAACCCCATTTATTCCTGCAAACCCGGAACATCAAACAGGTACTTTTAGCTATTGTGTACAGCCTGTTCCCTCTCTGGTGCCGTCTGGAATGACAAATGGTTGAATAGATAAAGGCTACGTTGGCAGTAAGGCACTGCGGCTTCCTACTGAGAAGGTCATTAATTAGGAGATCCAAAGGTTGCTTGTTCTTTACTTCAATGTTTCGTCTTCCATATTATCTTCTCCTCACTATAATTTATTTGTACCTGTTAATTTACTCGGTAAATCATTTTGATGTTACTACTGCCCCACTTCCTTTGACTCCTATTTCAGGTGGCGGTCCTGTGAGAGTGTGGTTTATTTGTTTAGTGTTCTCACTGCAGCACTCTCACTTGAGGATGTTAAGGGGGTAGGCAGTGTTTTGATGGTTGTCAGGCAAAATTGGTTTGATGTCTTGATTTCAAAGATTTCTTTGTTCACAACAGGGGGATGTGTTTGTATTAAATTATTCATACACATTTTCTCTGTCGAACAGAAATGATTTCAGATATTATCCCTTTGGAAATTCATCACGATCTCCCCCTGTGTGTGCAGAGAGGGATGCTCAGTCATTCCTTCCCCCTCATGCGACAAATCCCTCCCCGTCCATCTATCTATTTATCTCTCTCTGTGATGGCTGAAACCTCACATTCCCAAAAGAGGCAACCTCAGTGGCCTGTGTGTAATTAGCGCTGACCAGCAGCCCATTTCTATCTGCCCCTGATCTCCCGACCTCCCTGAGAGGCAGCCAACAGCACGCCCCACAGCGAGGAGCAGGGGGAGGGGGGCAAAAGGTGAGGGGAGAGAGGAGATAGATAGGGAGGGAAAACAAGGGAGGAGGGTGGGTGGAAAAGTGAGAAGGCAACAGGGAAGGGTGGAAGATAAAAAATGGAGAGTGGGGAGGAATGAGGTGAGGTGAACTAGTAGGGAAGGAGAAGAAAGAAATAGCCGAATGACTGAGAATGGAAGAGGCGGTGAGCCGCAGAGTAGGAAATTGATGGAGAATAGAGAACAAAAGCAGGAGAAGAGGAAGAGTAGGATAAATAGGGTGGCGGCAGAGGAAAATAGACAGAGTGAGAGAAAAGAGATGCTATGTTAAGACCACACTGACTGATAATGTCACTCTACTTCAAAGTAAAGCGTTCCTGTCATGCTCCTGTATGACTGTGCCTCAGGAGAATTTCCTCATGGATCAGATGATAAAGGGTGCCTGACAGGAGGATGCCTGGGGGCTCCTTCTCACTCTGTGTGACACATTCTGGGCTAAACTGGGACAAAACATACCGAGTTCTCTGCTTTAATTTTGTCTTAATCAACACACAGCTGCTGACCGGAAGACCTGGGGGAGATTCAGCGAGACCAAGAGAGGATCAGGTACAATCCAGGTACATTTAAGGATGAAAGATCAGCCATCATTTTTGTAATAAATTACCAACGCAACATGAGACAAATCATGAGATAAAAGACATGTGTCACCACTATTTGGGCTTTTCTTATGATTGTTCTGTTTGAGATGTTAACGGCAGGCATTTCATTTACATGTCTTGATGGCTCAAATGCGTCTTAAGTCATTAATCATTCAACTTTCAAGCATCACATTCATCAATGAATCCAAGCAAGACTCCTTCACTGTTCATGTAATCTGAGTTTGGCAATTGAACCGTGCATCCTCTGTCTAATTGAATATTTAATTTCACTTTTTCAATAGTCACGTAAAAACTCTGATAACATTGTAGTCTTTTGGACTCGTGACTAACAGATGGTGATCCATATTCCCACGCTGACTCTTTTCATTTTTATTTATGCAGCGGGAATCTCCAAATGTGAGGGGATTCTCTTCATTCAATGGTTTACATGAAAAGAAGGCATTACACCAAAATCACAAAACATTTTTTCATCTGGTGAAACACTTTATTTCCATGTTGACTCTCAACAACATGGAGGTCAGTGAGGTATTTTCAAGCAATCCGCCAATGTTCAGTGAATTATTAGTAATGTATACACTGCTTTATCCCACAAATTATAATGAATGCCTTCATGATAGCTCCTCGTCTACTTCGAGGAAACGACATCTTAGACATGCTGTTCATGGATTGTAATGCACTGTAACAAAGGTCAACATGTAACACATAAGCCAGCATACCTTCATGAATTTTAATTATATCCTGCTGGAGAAATGTTGACTCGCTGAGTGAAGAGGAACAGAGAAGTAACAGGGATTCAGGTCTGTAATTCACTGACAGTTAGGCTATTTTCTGTTGTCATCAATGAGTCCAAAAAGATGGTCTCTGCAGGTGCTGCCAAACCAGTATTCCTACTAAATTAATTAGAAAAGTGATTTCAACAACACCGCGGTTCTGTTTTCTCCACACTTCCTCTGAATGTCTGCCATGGTCTCTCGCAACAGTGTCAGAATCAACACATGGATTATTTATTTTCATGCTTGTGTGTATATATATATATTTCTTTTTTTTTTTTTTACAGAAAGCCCCAATATCTTCATAACACTTTACAAACCCTTATGAAATATTGTTAACTTGATTATGAACTTGTGATATTATGGACATACTGTAGCATAAGCTATCCTAATGCATTATACCGTACAGCGACTTAAGATGCATTATATAACGATACATAATTATATATACAAGTGTATATAAGGCATTACAGACATGATTTAAAGAAACACATTCCCATAAATGAGAACGTTCACAATCAAAACACAGACCGATGACTTTAAGCCTGTTTGTCAGTCCACAGTTACTACAAAGATAAAGTATTACCTTCTATTTCATTCATAAAAGCTGAATGCTTGAGCTTCAGTCGTTGACAAACAAAATAACCTCTTTGTTCCCTCTCTGTCCACGTTTACTCTCTTCCCCAAATCTATCATCCTCCCCTCTTGTCTTACATCGCTTTTTCTTAGGTTCCATCATAAATCAGCGAATGGTGTGAAAACATCGCTCCTCCCGATGTGTGTCTACATGAATGCCACTGTGTACTATGGCTTTTTATTCCTATGTGATGATGAAAAATATTCGTGTAGGAATAGAAGCCATTTTACACGCGGTGAGAGAGCAACATGACCAAAGCACGACAGAAGAGAGAGAGAGCGCGCCTCGCCACCTGCTCAACAGTTCTCGTATACCGACTACCATACGGGTGGATACATGTGACTGTTGAATGTTTCCCTGTAGTGAATATACATCTACGCTACACTTTCAGATGATGATTTAAGTGCTGATCTGAAGACAGAAAAAACTGAAGTCAAACTTTGTTGTGTGTGCACCTGTTTTTGCCTCCAGACACAAGCAGCTTGCAGTGTTTGATGCACGTGGTGACAGCTGCAGTCCGCAGGGAAGGCAGTTTGAACGTTTGCAAAACACGTCATGAACAAAAGAAGAAAAGTGCAAGTAGAGACCAATACAGATCTTTATTAACCAACTATAAAAGAGGCACTTAGAGAACCACTTCAGAACTTTACAACGGCATTTCCCTTTCATCTCACTCTTTCTTTTGCACATTATTAAAATAGAACTTTGACATGAAGCATTGCACCAAAACGACAATCTACCGAAAATATTATACAGTATAAGATACATACAGTATAAACAAGATAAAGCACCTTTGTTGTAGTCGTAAATACTATTCATAATTAAAGTAACAGACACAGATGACTGAGTTTGTGATTTGTGTGTGGTATTATCAGTGCATGGGAAGAACTCCGAATACAGGTCTTGGGACTGTGATGTCCTTGTATGCACCTGAGTTTAAACATTGGAAGCTTTCCTAAATTTAGGAAATGTATCAGCCTGCATATGAAGTATTTGGATGCTTTATACAGTATCTTTAATAAAGTACAGAGGACCAGTAAAAACAGTTGATCGAATGTACTGACTGCTACAGATCTCATGTTCCCTTCCGAGGACATTGCCATTCACATTACAATAAAACACAATGTAGCACCATGTTTATACAGAAGGCTAATATGATGAATGTCAATGCAGTACAGTAAAGTAAAAAATATTACAAAATGAATATGTTGCAAGCATGTACGAAAAGGTGCACAGACAATCGTCCAAGTCAGTTATGATGTGATTTGGTCCTTTTCCAGAAAGACTTGATAAGACCAACAAGATCAAATGCAAAATGCATTTCTTCGAAGAAAATATTTTACTGTATTTTCAAGTATTATTTTCTTTCTTTCCTTTAGGTAAATGAAATATAATCTCTGAAATAGACAATATCCAACGAAGGAAAAGCAAAAAAAAAGATTTTCTCAAACTAGCATATTCATTTTTGACCCAAAATTCATATCTTCCATTCGTCCTCACATTTGTGTAATAAAAACACATGTACAAAGAAGACATAAAGTGACTACGTAAGTATTTAAAGATAGCATTTCACAGAAAAGAGCTGTGCAGTCGCATTCACCACAAGGAATTGTCTTAAACATTTATAACTGTGAAATTTACAGTCTGCTGTTCACAGATTCCTCTCGCCCCACTCAGTTAATAGATTCGGATGTGTCCTTTCTTAAAGGAATCTTGAAGCTAGTGAGTTTTTGGCCAAACAGCTGGCTTAAGAGGTGGTTCTGGGACTCTGCTGTCCTGTAGGAATGGCTCTCCATTGACCTAACCCCCATCTTTGGCCTAGATTTATTCAAAGAATTGTTCATGGGAACTGAAGACACTTTAGAAATAGGGGGATGCAAAGGCCGCCCCAGAGGTCCCTTTTTGGCTTTGTAATCCCCGTTAAGAGGAGTCACAATCTCAGCTTTCTTTTGTGTGCAGCTATCAAGCAAGCTTCTCTTTGACGGCAAACCCATGTTTGAAGTCTTGCACTTGGAAACAATTTTGTTGCTAACGACGTCGTCCCTTACTGAGGACAGCACAGGGTAGTCGTTGGGTCCATCCGTCTTCCTTTGCAGAGAGGGATTCGCACACTTGCTGGAACGGAATTTCTTTTTGGCCCGAGAGTCAACACCATAGTTCTCCTGTGTGGCTGGAGAGGAAAACCTTTGCAGGCTGTGCGGGGATTTCGAGTCTTTCCTCTTCTTCTGCGCTCTCACAGATTCTTTGTCCTCATTTGAGGCCGAAGCGTTTAGGGAAACCTTGGAGTGGAGGGCTGGTGTAAACTCTGTAGCCTTCATGCTGCTAGTTGTAGTGCCGTTTTTAGTGTTGTCTGTTTTGGCCAGGGCAACTTTGTCTTTCATCCGACTGCTACCTTCCTGTTCACCACCTTGAGATGAAGTCAGCTGTTTGCTGTCGTTATTGGAAGCTTTCAATGAGTGATGCCACTGCTCATCATCCCTCTGTTGGTCCATCACATCCGCAGCTAATTCATGCTTTGACTCAAGGGTCTTTGAAATGATTTGATTTTCTCTTCGGCTGACAAAAGAGTCCTCACAAGATGGTAGTGAATCAGTTTTTTCAGTCTCAGCTGTGGCACCTTCAGCCTTAAGTGTTTCCTCCCCCACACTGCTACTGCCGTTAGACGCTGACCAAGAGGATTTCTCTGCTCTAATGCAGACTGACTCATTCTCCTCTTTCACGTCAAATGGTTCAGTAATTGATTTTCTATTACCCTCTTTATCGAGAAGAGGTGAGGTGGCTGGGTCAATTTCCTCTTTCTTGGGTGTAGCAGACTCTGAAGAGCCCGCATGAATAGAGTTCTCCAGCTCCACAAGTAGTTCCGAGTAGTCCTCAGCAATGTCCTCAGTCTTCACATTTGTATTGTTTGTGTCGCTGTGGTAATCATCTGCAATGGTCTGTGTGGAGTCCTCTGCTGTGGAAACGGAGGGTTTTGAAGTCTCAGAGTTTTGATTTAAGTGCTGTGAGCTCACACTGGCAATGCCGCTGTCTGAGCTATTTTCTTGCAGACTGTCAGAGGGCATTCTCCTCTTCTTGCTTGCGGGCGAATCACACTCATCTTCTTTGGAGGCAGATGCCTTCACAGGTCTGAAAACACCTCGGAATTTGAAAATGTTGTTCCCCCCCGACAGGTGCTTTTCCATGTGCCGATCAAACTGCTCCTTCTTAGAGAAGGTGTAGTTACAAGTGCTGCAGATGAAAGATTTTTTAATCACATGCATGACGTCGGCACAGAGCTCACAGGTGTAGAGGGTGGTGTGTTTTGAATCCAGCTCGTCAACCTCCTCATGTGCACTCTTCAGATGGCCTTTCAGCTCCTGGGCCTCCTGATAAGAGACGGGGCATTTGTGACACAGGAAAATCTTTTCCAAATTGTGAACCACTAAATGTCTCTGGAGTTTGAATGGTTTGGGGAACTGTTTCCCACAGTGGTGGCAGTCTCTTGAGGGGTCTTTGCAGTTGGGATGCATCTCCACACTTTTAGGAGTCTCTGTTTTGTGGAGGACCGCCAGTGGGGTAAATGTACTCTGCTTCCCACCTGCTCCACTGCTGCTCTTAGTTTTGTGAACTTTTGGCTCAGCCCTCTGTGAGGTTTTCCCCTCTCCCACAGCGTTGTCTGCAACAACAGCTTTTTCGTGTTCTTTAGTGGCTTTGCTGGGTTCTCTGTTGGCTTTGCTGGGGCGGTGCTGCATGATTGAGGTGATAAAGTTCTTCACGGCTGTCTCCTGCATGAAGCAGCCTGGAATGCCTAACATGGAGCCTTGAGTCTGACCCCTCCGGGCAAACTGAGTGGCATGCTCTCGTAAATGTTCATTGTACATCCACACATCTGATATCTCCTTCAGGCACATTCCGCAGGTCCAGATACCCGTCTTGTTCTTGGCATGTTTCTCCCTCAGATGGTCTCTCAGTTGCTCCCTAGAGCTGAACTTACGCTGGACACACATGTAGCAGGTTGGAGGTGGAGAGGGGTTGTGGGAGAGTTTGTGAAAGTTCAGCTCGCCCAGGGTGAGGAACCAAGTGAAGCACACTTTGCACTTGTACTGCTTATCTTTTACCTTTATTCCACAATCTTGACGTTTTCTGCCTCGCCGCTCCATCACTTTCTTGGACTTTTCATCATCTCTATTCTCCACGTCAACAGTTGCTGTGGGAGGAGCCACTGAAATATCTTTTTTGGAGTCAAAGAACTGAATCTCAGGAAGTTGAAATGTGGTCTTGATGTTTTGGATGTCAATGCTGTGGAAGGTTTGAACACTCTTTGTGACACATGGCTCTGCGGGGAAGGGGGCAGAGGGCGGGGGCAGAGGGCAGGGTGCAGTTGGCTCTTCCGCTTTGCAGGTGCTGGGGTCAGAGGTCACCGTTGAGCTTGAATCAAAGCTACTGAAGTCACTGGAGCCACTCCATTCAATTGAAGATTTATCAACCGTGCTCTCGAGTGAATTCGAGGGCCTGTTGCCAACCTCTTTAACATTCTCATGAGCATCCTGCTGGTCACTTTGGGTAACACCAGTCTTTAATGTGCTGCTGTGGCACATATTCAGCATGATGGCATCATCGGTTGATATTGTCTCATATTCACAGCGGTCAGTTTGGTTTTCAGTGAACGTCTGCTCTGCTTGGTTTTTAGTGTGGTGATCTTTACTTTGCATGAACGTCTCTGAGGGAGGGTAGTCCTCAGTCACGTTTGATTCGGGCGATAGCTTCTGTCTTTTGTTTCTTTTGCTGTACACCCTCGGGCACTTTTTCCTTTTTGCTTCCTCATCTCTGGGGAACAGCTGTGAGAATGTGGTGTCGTCGTCAAGTAAGGCCTTCAGTTCGGGACTTATGCCGGAAGGACTGACAGGGGAACAACTCAAATAGGAGACAAGATGTGCCTCGTCTGAGGGTTCACTGTTTTCCTCACATTTTATCCCGACGGCTGCCACTTTGCTAAGAATCTCTTGGGCAAGGCTCTCTTCTGATCCTTTCTGTTCACACATCTCTTCCACAGCGCACTGACTCTTTCTGGGCTCATCGTATTCCCTGATTACATCTTCGTCTACAGATATAGCGCTTTCAACATTGTTATCTGCACAAACTTCCCTATCTGCAATCTCTGTTATGCTTGTGCATTTCATTTCTTCCAGATCAGTGACTTGATTTAGTTCCACAGTTCCATTGGGAACATTTGTCTGCTTTGTTGGAGATGGCGGTGTATTGTCAGAGCCAGAGTTTGAAGTAATAGGTTGAGGGAATTTCTCTGAGCCAGTAACGGATTTGTCATTGATTTTCACCTGGTCTGCTGGAGATTTGCGGAGATCGTGTAGTCCACTGCTTTTGAATTCAGGAGTTATAGCTTGAAGTATGTCTGTTTTTAATATATTTAGAAGCTCATCTGAGAAAGAGTCTGACTTCATGCTTATCTCACTGTTTTTGTTCTTTCGAGCTTTGTTGTTCTTTTTTGCTTTTGTTGGCAGCAGAGGGTTTTGGTGGCTTATTTCACCCACTGCCACTACATTGGTCTCGGATGCCATTTCTTCCAGGACTGACTCAGTCGCTGCTGCTTTAAATATGAGAGTGCTACTTGTCTCAGGCAGCCCATCTATTTTACTTGGGTAACAGGTCTCTGAATCATCTTTATGTTCTTTCTCTGTAGTTTGGGACACTTCATAAATTACCATAGTCTCCTGATGGTTTGATGTTGTGCTCTGCGAGCCAATGCATTTTTCATCTCTGACCAAATGTTTCATGGCCTTATGTCTTTTTAATCCAGGCACGGTCCTGAAATACATGAGGCAGATTTCACAAAGTTCTTTCCCCTGTTGAGCGCTGTTCTGTGTCTTTTTTTGAGATATTTCTTTGTGTATTTGATGCATTGTGGAACACTGGCCAGTCTCTATTGTTGGTTGCTTCTCTGATGGGTCTGGTGGAAGAGGCATTTGTTCATTTTCACAGATGACGAGTGGTTTAGGAGTGGGCGGACCATCTGAAATGTCTTTACTGATAAGTGTACTGTCCTCAGCAGAAGAAGCAGAAGAAGAAGAATTTAAATTCTCTGATTCATTCTTTCTCAGCAGGTCAGCGTGAATACGCAAAAGCTCAACAGGTCCAACAGGATCATGGCAAACCTCCAAGTCTATCTTTACATCACCACCTAAGGAATCTTTGCTTTTTGTTTCAGGTGGGATACCCAATGAAAAACACGTGAATTTTCTACTCTGCTGGAGGACCAGTTGTTCATCTGATGAATTCACTTCAGCTGCAGGATCTGGGTTCAGTGATGGCACCGTGTCTGTTTCACTTTCATTAAAAATCAGTGCAGGGCTGACGCTCAGGTCACAAGGTTCACAGTCATCTCTGGGACTCTGCTTGATGTCTGGATGCTCTTCAGGTTTACTGGCAGGTGAAATTGATATGTAGCTGTATTGATTCTGTTGTGGAGGTTCGTCTGAAAGACTGTTGTAGTTGAGAGGGCTGAGCTTCAAATCATACATTGCAGCTCTCTTTTCAAGACCATCTGACATGTCTGGTGGTTCTGCTGAGCTGGTCACTGGAAGTGGAGAAGGAATGGTGGTTTCAGAGCTGGTGATTTTACACTCCATGATCCTTAAGTCCAGGAGAGGTGGGCTGATCAAAGAATACTCCATCTCGGCTGTTGTGTTCAGTTGTTCTTCACTGTTCAAAACCTCTTTCGCGTTGCTGTTTTCTTCCTTGTTTATGGGGGATTGCACATTTTGAATTGAGCCATGCTTAACAGAGACATCCTCACATTTGCTTTGTGATGTACATGAATCCTCTTCTATGTTCCATTCCTGCATGGGTGTTTGATGAGAGGTTGGTAGAAGAGGACTGGTTGGTGGGGCAGTGTGTAGAAAGAGACAGTGACTTTCTTCAACCTCTTCTCTGCATGGTGAGTTTTGGTGACTTGCCATAAAATCGATAGGAAGGTCTTCTTTGATGTCCTGTACAATTAAAATCTCTTCTTGTTTCGGAAAGCCAAGGCCCGAGTCACTGAACGAGTCATTAAATGGAGTCACTTTGCAGGAATCACAGCCAATGATAGCATCAGACTGAGAAATAACCAACAGATTACTTTGTCCCTCTATGGACTGGGTGTCTCGGAAGGCTGAGCAATGACTGGTGCTCTCTGTATTGGTTTCCATCAGTATTGGACTGCAGGGATTGTCAGTGGTGACTATCTCCACCGACGGATCAGTTGTTGAACATGCACTGTAAGCAGGGCTGCAGCTCTTGGAGGGAGATAGTTTCATCAAATGATCCTGTTTTGCTGTTTCAACAGTTATTTTCTCGTTTACACTGTCTGAGCACTTCAATTTTATTTCCTCAGCATGTGAAAAACGAATGTCTCCAGTATTAACATGGTTATCAGTGGACCGTTTTTCGACTGCTGTTTTAATTGCACCCAGACTTTCCTCGACAATGTCTAGACTGGCGTCAGGTGGAGTTGGTGATAAAGGATGGCTGACAGACTGACCAGTGATTCCCTTCACTGCGTCTGCTTCCTCATAGCCGTCCGTGGTCGAATGTTCTGGATCGTCACTACTGGTTGTAAATAACTGATTCACATCTACTACTGCTTTGCTGTTCCCGCCAGACTCCTGAACCACATGTGGGTCATGTGTCAGCACACTTGAGCAGTGAGCAGACTCGATCAAATTACTATTCTTGGCGATATCCTCCTCTGATGTGACTTTAGCCTCAGCCTTGCTGTCATTGTTTTCTGTGGGCTCACTTGGCTGTATTGAAATTGGCTGGTTTCCATCGACTGTGGGGTCAGTGCTGTCAGAGAGAGATGACTGTGACTCATTCAGAATGAATTCAATATCGTCTTTCCGCTCATTGATGCGTCGAGGTGATAATATATTCTCCTTCCCCGTAATTGCTTCCTTTTCACTGTGATCTTCTCTCTCAACTGCATCAGTTGCCTGACATTCAATTTTGTGATGTTGTTGACTTGTGAGAGTGGTGACATTCGGCCCCTTGGCTTCTAATATAACGGGTTCTTTTTTGAATATAGAGTCTGAAATCACCTCCAGGCTTTTTATGAGGTTTTCTGTATATCTTTTCTGTTCTAAAATCTCTTCCTTTGTTTCTCCTGAAGTCTCTTTTTCAGCGTTTCTCTCCACTGATTCCTGGTCATGGTGGAGCTGTAGGTTTTCAATATGTGAAGCCGTGGTGCTAAAATTTGGGGCATCATCTTCGTTTTCATTGAAATGTTCAAGCGCCCCTGGTTCATTGTGAATTGGAGTGTGGGGAGTGTGGTGTCCACCCATTAGCTCAAACTGGAAAGGACTGGACCATGGTTCAGTGAAAGGCTCTGAGGCCAAGCTGTTCACTGATACTTCCATGGTTTGCACAGGGCACCTCATATCCAGTCCAGTGCCTCCACTCTCTGACTCATCAGCCAAACGTAAAGGTGAAAATTTGCTCATTTTCAGCAGCTTAGGGACATCCTGAGCTTGTAATGGTGGGCTTTCCAACTTAGTTGACTGCAGCTGGTTTTCAAGCTCATTCACTATTCTTTTTATCTCGAGCTCATCCTCTGATGCACAGCTGTTGAGATTTGTACCGTAGTCGATTATTTTTTCTGGCAGAGACAAAAGAATGTCATTGTAATCTGGTTTCTTTTCACTTGATTTCTCAGAGCTGCCTTTGTACTGAGATATCTCATCTGGTAGTACAGGGCTAACCAAAAGGTTCCAGTCTCTTTGTTCCAGAAAAGAAGAGAAGGAGGACACAAACTCTTCCTTTTTATCAGCTGTGTTCTCTATTGAATGAAAACTCTCTTTCTGAATCGGCATGTCTGAGTAGAGGCCACTGTCGAATCCTGTGAGATCCCCAAACATTGTTGAGGTGTCAAATGAAAGTGGGGATTTCAAGAGCCCCTGTTCCTGATCCAGTGGGTAGTGCATGAGGTGGAGCGTATCTTTTTGTACCAACGGGCCTTGGCTCTCAGTTGGAGATAGGCACACCTCATCCATCAAAGAGGTGCAAAGGGAGGATGGCTTGTGTGCATTTAGGTCATTGACTAAAGTCCTAGCCTCACCCACCATGCAGACATTGTCACTCTGTTTTTCAAATGTGGTACTGTCTGATAGCTCCGACTGTGTAGCTTGGGGCCCCTCGCTTCTTTTGCACATTCTGATTCTGTCAATATCGAAATGAGCGTCTTTGTTGATGGTGGGAGAGTGTGACTCAAACTGTAGTGGCTTGCTGTCTGCTCTGCTACACTGTGTTGGCTCTTCTTTGGGGCACAGATTGTCTGTTCTCTGTAGGGTGTTTCTGTCTGAACTGACTGTGGTGCCAGTTTCTTTTCTGGGAGACACCAGCTTCTCTCTTGATTTTTGATTGTGAGAGGTTCTGCTTTTTTCAAAGTTTTTGATTGTGTTTTTGATTGCGTTTTGGGACGATGACACTGGATCAGCAACTTCTGGATTTGAATTATTCTTGTTTGGGTCCTCTGTACTGACTTTGTTATCAGACAGAATAGCTTTGTCACTATTATACTTCTTGACAGATTTAGTGAATGTCAGTGCTAGTGTGCTAGACTCTTTGCATAACTTCTGCGGGGAGGACCTTCCATAGGTTTTCTGCTCTGGAGACTCTTTCTTTTTGAAGTCTATCTTCTTCTCACAGTCGGATTCAGTGCTTTTGGGACTGTTGATACTATCGCTTGAAACACTCACAGATGTGCTGAGTTCACTGCTTGTGGAAGACCTGCTACCCCTCCTCCTGAGTATCTGATGAGAACCCTGTTTCTCAGGTGAGAGAGAAAACCCCTCGCTTTTTTTCACCTCAAAACACTCCTTCGACTCATGTCGCCATGCTGCCTGGTCCCTCTCACTCCTTGCTCGCCATTTGCACTCTTTGGTGTATGTGTATTTACACCGGCTGCTTTGATTCAGCCGGCCTTGGCTTGCTATCTTAACGGGCTCACATTCATCATCGGAATCTGAGACATAGTCGTATTCTCCAAATGCGGGGTTCTGTACAGTGGGAGTTAGTCTTTCCATCACTAAGGAAAACTGGAGGTTTTTTGTACCTTTAACATGGAGTTTATGGAGCTTATTTTTCTGTTGAACTATTTTGTGAATAAGTTCTTTACTCCAGGTGCCCCCTCCAGTGCTTTTCCTCTTGCTCTCTTTCACTGCAGTCCTTGAGGTTGGAGACGTGGAGGCCTGTGAGGGTGTTGACCCTCGAAGTGCAGAGCTGTCCTGAAACGTTTTAATACCACAACGCTCAGAAAACTTGCTGGATAAGAGAAACCTTTGTGTACTTTGGTTTTCATTCTCACTCTTGCACAGTTTTCTTGCCTCTTTCACTTTGTTGTCTTGTTCCCTTGTTGTCTTCTCCCTTGAGGCAATTCTTGAATTTCTATGAGAGACTTCTTTTTTTATGATAATCTTCTCATCTTGTTCCAAATTCAGAGATCTTTTCTGAAGTTTGCTCTCAGTGTACTGTTTATCTGTCTCAGAGTTCTCAACATCAGAGTCATAGAAATAATTTCCCTGTTTGAAAGTCCTGTCATCCTCTGTTGCTTGTTTGTTTTTGCTCTCAAAGACCAGAGATTCTTTGGTTTTCAGGCATTGTTTGCTTGATGTTGTTTTGACAGTGGTGAGGTCATCATCGGCAAACGCGTCGATAAAGCTACTGTCTATCTCTGCATTATCGGACTGATATCCCAGTCCATTCAAGGCTTCTATGATTAAGCTGTCTAATTTGGCATCTTCCATGTCCAGCTCAGGGAGAGGGACAGGAAGGTTACCCGTACCAGAGAACAAGTTAAGTTTCATTGAATCATCCTTGTTGTCTCCTTTAGTTTCACTGTCTGATATCAGTTCTCCATTTTTATTGAGGCCCAACAGAGAAAGGTGAAGGTCAGATGGGCACCTTGACATCAAACCATTTGACACTGCTTTTGCTGGTTCTGCATGAAACTTTCTGCTGTCCTCCATCTTTGATATGTCTTTGAGGTCATTTTGAGCAAACGTATGCTGAGCACAGTATTGCTTATGGCCCAGAAAGGATGCCAGGTTGTTGAAGTTCTGATCACACTGCTTGCATGTCAGAAGCACATCTAACTGGTCAAGATTTGCTGCAGCTAATGAGGTCGCTAACAGCTGATGTGCAGAGTATGGCGGTGGTGGCTGATGATGCTCCAGCCCAAAACTGTCTATGTAACTTTTGCTTCCATCCATAGTAGTCTTTGGATGTGTGCTGTTTTGCAGGTAGCTCATCATGTCATCTTTGGCTCTGTCTGGCGCGTAAGGAAGGTTTCTTGGAGCATCTGAATGAAACTGGTGAGGGTGAGCGCTCAGGTGATCTGACAGTAACTGTGTTTTGGCTTGGGCCTGGTGATAAAATGTGTGAGAGGGTGCTGACTTTGACAATTGACTGTCCTCTGAACTGATGTCAACAGGGCTGGTGGATGCTGGGGAGAGGGAAGAGCAGGTACTACTGGATGCAGGGTTATGGACTGGTGAGGGCAAAGGAGATTCATAAGGGGACACCATCATAAGTCCCATAGGGGGGACCTGTAATGGAGGATAGCTGTAGTTTCTTGATGCTGCTGGAAGAGACTGGTTGAGTCCAAAATATACCGCCTTATTTTTGGATTCACATACCTGTGCTTGGCTCATCTCCACTTTAAATGTTGAGACTGTATTACTGCTATGTTTTACAGTCTCCTGTCTTTGGTTTGAAAACCCGTCACTGGTTCTGCTGTTCTGAAATGAGCTGGGGTTTTTCAGGGAGCTGTGTTTATGTGATTTGCTGTCATCCTGCCAGTCAGAAGGGGAAACCATGTAAGGCAATTTTTGATTGCTTATTTGCCTAGATAAGTCAATTCCGTTTTGGTTCGACGAGGCAGGGTTTGGCCGTATCTGCTGCCAGGTCAATCTGCTATTTTTAGATGAATTTGGCCTTTGGTCATGTGCTGGCTGGTTCTGAAACTGATACTTGTCATTCATATCAGTATACTGATTCGTGCTGTGATCAACTGGTAAATGTGTCTTATTAGGCCCCTCCCATGAGTGTGGTAACCTATTTAGAACCTTGTTATTGATGTTTTTATCAAAAGACATCATGCCTGTGTGAATGTTACTGACAGGAGGGTTGCTAAATGTTTTGATGGGAAAGTGCATTTGGGAGCCTGGACCTTGTGAAATATTTATTGCATGGTGTACACTTCCATGAAGTGTTCTTTGGTTGGCAGCTGTTTCTTTCGGATGACAATTCCTCTTACTACCCAAGGTGATGGCTGCATCCCTGCTGTCTGCCTGAGCCATAGTGTCTGTGCTGTCAGACAGGGCAATCTTCCCCTGCTCTGACTGCTGTGAGCTGGAGCCAGAGCTGTCACTACTGGCTGAGTCCTCACTCAGATTCCTAGGACACTGGATGGAGGATGTTACCTCTTGAACAAACTGTGACTGTGGGGGTTGTGGATAAGAACTCCTATCCTCGGGCTGCTGTTCATTACTAAACTGAGTGTTGTTCGGAGCAATGTGTTGCCCTTCCCCAGGCCTAAAGGAAAACGAGTTTTGGGTCACATGAACAGAACCTTGCGTGGAGGTTGTAAAGTCTTGGGATTGGGGGTTCTGTTCACAGACAGAGTCAGAGGTTGACTCTTCCAGAAAATTATATCCATATTGATATGGACCAGGCACAAAGGCCTTATTAGTTTCTGTAAGGGCAGTGGATTTTTGTGATGACACTCCATAGTTAGCACCATTAAAAGTTCTTTCAGGAGACTGCCATGCATTAGAGCCACTCAGCTGAAAGTCAGTCAGGATCAGCTGGCTGCCGGGCTGTGTGCTGTTGTTCTCCATTGAGACAGGCTGCTGCTGCTGTGACAGGGGTGGATGTGGATGAGATGACGTTCCACTTGAAGAAACCAGTGCCTGTGAGGTATAGCTTGTGGAGGTAAGGTTAGAGGAGGCCTCCTGGAAGCAGCGGCTATAGTTGAGCTCTTCTTGCTGTAGTTCGGCCTCTCTCTCTGGTATACTGGGAACGTGGAATCTGTAGCTGCCCGAAACTGGGCCACGACTGGTCTCCAACTTCTTGGGTGGCGCAACCTTCTGCTGCGGGTAGGCAATACCAATGGTGGGGTTGGAGCGTGGATTTGTAATGCTAAGTCTGTACAGCTGCTGCGGGTTGGCGCGCTCCGTCTTTCCTGACCGCTTCCCCTTTTCTCGGCTGCGGCCCTTCCCACTCGGGGACAGGGGGCTGCCTTTGCCACTCGACCAAGTCCTGTCTGTGGCAAATTTGGATCGGTTCTGCAGTGATCTGAAGTCAATCTTCCCTGTCTGTTGTGGCCGTATGACAGCCTCACGCTGCTGAGGACAGTCCCTTCCCTTTTCTAGTTTTTCAACTATGGCCCCTTTGCTGCTGCTTCTGGACTCAGTGCCTGTGCTTGAAAAGTGCTCTGAAGACTCCTTTGTGGTTTTGTCACTCTGCTGTTCCAGCGCTGTTCCTTCATCCTGCAGTTTGGACTCAGCGACCAGCTCTTTGACAGCATGCATTCGCTGAGTCTCTCCTGCCATGCTTCACAATGGGTGCTGTGAAGGCCTGGTCCTCAGAAATGCTATCTGGGAGACAGGGTCATCGTCTTCTGGGTGGTATGAATCAGTAAATGTCCAGTGGCAGGAACTGCAGGGACAGGGCTGCTCACTGCAGGCTCATCTCTTCCCTTTCATTGTGAACCGCTGATCTGGCACCAGAGCAAAGCAGACCTGGAGGGAAAAGAGAACAGAGAGGATCAGATGTCAAGCTTTTACTGTTTAATAAAAAAATTAAAGTGATTATATCATATGCTATTTTAAAATCATATCCGGCGATACTATTGAAACATGCAAGCAAAGCATTAAACATCACTCATAAAATAATTATGTATCTTTGAAATATACAAAAAAAACCATGAATTATTTAGCCCATGTATGAGATAAAGTGCAATAACAATATTCCTAGTTTCTGCCAGCAGAGAGCACTATTGCAGCATTGCACCGTGGTGCTGTCACTGCACAAAGAACCAGTGTAATCAATGGGGAATTTCAAAACACTGCAATACTCGTAAGTCTTGGAGATACTACTAACACTTACAATATTTATTCCTGACAGCAAATAAGACATTTCAAACAAGTATATATACAGTTTCATCCGAGTGTTGCATTCTCGTTTAATAGCAGTGAATTGATGGCTGCCCAAGTGTCACAGTCAAAATCCTCTATGTAAACAATCACACAAAGACACCAGTTTGGTCTTGAAAGGATGAAGCTCACTACAGTAGTGATGATGAGAAAAATACAGTACATGGATCCAAAAAGCACCGCCAGTAAATGAATCACAGACTCCTTAAGAGCAGGGACACAACAATGCCACAGTGTTCTATTCTACAGAGGGCTGCACGTTTAGATCATCGGGTATTAGTCAGTCAGCCATTAGACAAGTGAGAACTGACGGCTGTTGCCTTTCCTCAGACATCCCAGAAACAGCTTCTCATGTCCCAGTTTACTTTGGCCCTCCACTGCTTCTGCTTTGTTTGAGTTCAGACTAGCAGAAACTTGGAGTTAGCACCAAAATGTAATTTCTAGGCGTGTTAACCAAACTTCCATCCCACCTCCTTGTCTGTTTACCCTGGATATTACTAAAGCCCCAAATAGTGGAGGTGGCCGCCTGGCGGTTGGACAAGCCATCATTTAGCCAAAGGATTGGGTTGAAGTCTCTGTTCAGGCTATCATCCACACTGCTGAAGTGCCCTTGAGCAAAACACATTCCTTACAGATTTTAGGGTGCTCTCATGGTTGTTTTTTAAGAGCAGTGAGTAAAAGCTGTAAAGTTACATTCCAGTATTGCTGTATGAATGTGGCACATTCAGCAACATTGGGCCTCTCCATCAGTTGGTGACTGACAACCTCGGGTATTGTCAAACACACCCACAGCAGGATGCTTTGCTTCTCTGCACTATACATTTTCGATCAGTAAGATTGATAATTCTGACATCCTGAATTAGTGTACAAAATAAATTAATTCATAATTTCATAATTTCAATGTCTGAAGAAGCAAATTGACGTATGTTTGAGTATATGTTTCCTCTAATAACAAACAGTAAATATGCCCACCAAAATGTAATCCCTACAGTCATTTTGCTGTCCAGCCCTCTCAGGGTCATTTAAGATCAGCAACAGATTTTTCCTGAGTGCCTCTATACCTGTCAAGGGGCTTACACTTCATCAGCTAACTTATGGCAATGCATTGATTTAATTAAAGGGAAGTATTCTACAACCAAATTAAATTTTTCTCTTTTTTTCTGTTTCTAAAGCTCATTGATTTGGGAGCAAAGTAGCTGCAGATAAATGTTCTCCTTGTTTGCAAAAAGACTGTCAGATAATCGCCACACCTCTAGTGTGAGCTGAGGCACAAAAGCCAAACAATGCATGCAGTGTTTTTATGTCAGTGTAGTGAATATGACCTGTAGCACCTGTCGAAACTGACAAAGTTATCTTAAAAATATTCAGCAATATTTCTCGATCGGATCATCTCATTGTTATGGTTACGATAAGATTGTTTGACATTACATTAGTGCTGCTTATTAGGGAGATGATGACAGTATGTACACAAATCCGTTGATGAACCCTGGTAAAATGACTAAACCAACTACAATCATTGTAAAACGTAGTCCCGTTTACAATTAGGCAGAACATTTCTTAAGGACACGTCTAGTTGCCTTATTAATGGCATATGTCTAAAACCTGCATGGCGTGTTGACTGCGTTACAGTGTAAGAGAGAGCTCACAGCTCCAGTGGAGTGGCTATGTTGACGTCCACGGACCAGTAGCCAATGTGTCAAGATACGACCTGACAAATGGAATTGTGAGATATGACCCTCCGCTTTTACAATCTGCCATGTGTTTCCTTGTCTCATCCTCTGGCAAACCTCCCAGAGATATTTAGCAGGTTCGGAGCGAGGCTTGAGGCTGAGACCTGGCTGAGCTTAGGCCTGGTTGTGAAAAATCACATCCTCTCTACACCTCCACAGAATCTGAAAGCTGGAGTGTCTGCAGCTCTCTCTCTCTGCCACCAGTGGGGAAACTGGTGTGAATGACCCTGCCAGCATCTCCACCAGGGTGTGCTTGGCCCAGACCCACAGAGGCAACAGTCACAATCATATATCATGAACCCAATTGTGTTTGCCCAGACCGGCCGTTGAGGTTTGGGGCTGAAGATGAATGCCTCCAGCAACAAAAAGGGCAGTATGAGGATCACAGGGGCCTTACACAAGTAGCACCCGAGCCTTAGCTGTCAGCTTACAAATAGTAAAGCGTTATTAATATCCTAACAAATACCTGGTCCACTTCCCCTACAGCCCGAGCAGCTCAATCACTATTCGCTTGCATCAATATCCTCACACACAGACTATACACGCATCAATCTGGCAATTTGGTGGCGTCTTTGGCAACGCTAATTCAGTTTTATCTTTAAAAGTATAAATTGCTCTTGGACTGGGTATAAAGACAGTGTGGTGGTGACATATTTGCAAGCTTGGCACAAGTTGATATCGAATCCTGTGTGACTGGTCTAAAATTTGTTCCATAAAAGTTTGTAGAGTTTTACAAGTCAATTAAGGCTGTGTGTGTGTGTGTGTGTGTGTGTGTGTGTGTGTGTGTGTGTGTGTGTGTGTGTGTGTGTGTGTGTGTGTGTGTGTGTGTGTGTGTGTGTAGGTGTGTGTGTGTTTCTCCTGTCAAATCAAGTTTCTCAAGCAGTGGCGCCCCATATGGCTTCACCACAACACCACCCTGATGCTTGAGACTGCTGAGTGTTGATGAACTGGTGTGTTTGTGGTGTAGGTGCATGTGTATTTATGTGTGCGTGTGTATAACTAGAACAAAAGTGGAGAATGCTTTTTTCATTACTTACACAAGTGCATGTCTTGGTTTCTCTCAGAGATGAGGAAGTGGGTAAAAGGCCTAAATAAAAAGCAAATTTCCTGAAAGTCTTTTTCCTGTAATTTTGGTGCAGGATGTACAGTATGTAGTGTTGGCTTGAGTGAAAATATCGACTCATCACATCAGTGAATTGAGCTCGCACTATTTTACAAGAGGCAAACTCTCGCAATAAGCTCCATATCGCTCAAAGTCAGTGAACTTAAAAGAATAAAGGCTTCGAGTCTCTTTCTACTGAGCTATTGAACATTTCTGTCGATGTTTGTTCTGTAACAGGAGAGCACCCAAAGGTGGCTAAACCAAATGGTGAAAACAGACCATAGCAACTAAGATAGGCAATCTCAACAGTTCAGCAACACAGCAGTTCTCCGTCCTGAAGACAATGACTCTCAAGAGACACAAAGCATTAGAGCTAAGAGAGGGGCAGCAGCAGGCCGAGCAATCCACTTCTACAAACAATGGCTCCCTTTATAATAATGTACATCAATAACTGTTATTAGCAGGAATTTCCCAACTCCTTCAGCTTTTCCAGATGCTTGGAATCTGAAATATCAACACACAATAGTCTCGAAGACCACTGAGAGAGAGAAAACAGATGATGATGAAGGGTGATGAGATCAGAGGTGGTGGAGAGAAGAGGAGAGAAGAGGAGGTTTCGAGTTTAGCAGGGAAGGCCATTGCAGAGTGGTGTAACCATACTGAGGGATGAGTGTCAGGAAGTGAAGGGGGGTATTCGGTGTGCTGCGTAGCCCAGTAGGCTGTATAATCAGAGGGATGCTGCAGGGGAAGGAGTTGTCTGACTGCTCGCCTCACACCTCTCCCAGCATGACTGGTCCAGCGAGGGGATGCGCAGTGAGAACGGCTGGCACAGGCCCATGCTGGGGCGAGCCGCCAAAACCTCGGTCAGCGTGCCTGCCCACTCTTCTGTATTTTTGGAAACATCCATTATGCAAGCAATTTGCCTTTAAGATCCCTGCGCCCATGTCCGTTCAAAGGCAGAGTAGGAGGAGAGATATGTCAGAGAAGTGCGAAGAGCCCAGCATGCTTTCACAGCCATTCCACCGCAGAATTATTGATACACAAGCTCTGGATGTAGACGTGTGAACAGCAGTGGTCTGTCAGTAGTTTACAAACTTAATTCCTCAATTCATGATTTACAGATAATGAATGAGTCATCTGTCTTCCTCCATACTGGTGACGTTTTTTCAGAAGCCTTCTGAATATTTGAAAGATGCCAGAGAAACCAACGTTGGAGCACTTCAAATGATACAGTGAGCACAGTACTGAAGGAGGCTTGTTATACTCGTGCCTCCCTACCTCCACAACCCCTAACCCCACCCTTGACTCAATGTGGTTAGCTGCGCAGTGGAGATGATGGAAGGAGTGTGTGGTGAGTGTGTCTCTGTGTGTATCAGTATGTGTCTGTGTGCATGCAAGAGTGTGTGTGTGTGTTTGTGTGTGTGTGTGTGTGTGTGTGTGTGTCTAAGGGGGTTCTGGTGTGTAATTACAGAGGCTCCCCTTGCCCCCTCCCAAGTTTTTCCTTTTTCTCAGAAAAGCTTTTTCTTTTATTTATTTTTTTCTAACCACTGGATTCTGGACTCAGTCTGTTTCCATATTGCTAACCACAGCATTCCACAAACATGATGGAATCTTTTTTTATTTTTAGAATGTTTTAAGGTTATTTTTTCCTCTTTTTGACACAATTTCCCTTATTTCTGCACGCCAATGGAATATTCCGTGTGTGGCTTTGCAAAAAACAGTTAACGTGTGTGATAGACTTTCAAACAGGACAGAACAGTCGAACAGGATATTAATGAAATGGCAAGCTAGACAAAATTTCCTGACTCCCACTTATAAACATGATCCATATGCCAAACCATATCCTTAATGGACCAAAATCCTTCTTTCGGGTTTTATTTCTCCTACATTCCTTTTTTCAGCGTATCAATATTTTCTTGTTCATTCTTCTGTCCGGGCCAAAGTATTTGATTGCCTCTCAAAATCAACAAAGTTTTATTAAATGTAAAAGACACTTTTAGATGGAATGGGACATGGATTCCTTAATGACAGCCCCCTGTGACCTTAAACTTAATTATCGTGGTTATGTCTGAGGCTACACTCTTGCATTTTAATGTGTGAATGAGTGAAACACACACACACACACACACACACACACACACACACACACACACACACACACACACACACACACACACACACACACACCTACACACACACACTTAAACAAGAGGTGAAAGTTGAAATACGGCAGTTTCTACCACACACTACAGGGAAATAATACAGCTTGAGTTATAATTCTGCTTCAAAATAGGAAAGAGCACAGAACCAGAAAAAACTAAAGTTGGAAAAATCTATTCACAATTTCACCATTCAAAAATGACAGCTGTGCCAAATTCAGCTGTGCCAAATAAATCTCTTTTGATCTTTTATATAAAGGCCGACAAGAATGCAAATCCAAAACACATAAAAACACAGTCTGGACAAAGTTCATTTTTATCTGCACATGACGAATGTTATTGTAACATTTTCTCTCCCTTTCTCACCTTCATTTTTACAACCCTGGAGCTCATGCACATAAGGGCTGCAATAGCATGTTAGCTTTGTATACAGTATGAACTTCATATTTATCTAATAAATCAATGTTTTGTTGTAGTTCCACAGTTTGGCAGTTATTCAGTAGTTTCAACAAGCATTACTTCACAAGATCCCATTGATGAATTTAGGATTGCATTACAGAGGAAGCCTTTTATTTATGTAGAAACTGCATGTTTTGCTCCATTAACATTCACATATTCTTTACCACACGGAAGCCAGAGGCAGTGAGAGGAGTTCAGGCCCACTACCACATAGGTGAAAGTCTAGAGAGGAGACTGGGCCTGCAGAGGCCGAGTCTCAGAGACCTGAGTGTCAGTGGCCTGGGGGGACTCAAACCCATGAATCAATGAGCAAACACACCTAAGACAAACATGCAGAGGCAGGCTGGGCAGTAGATAACTGTGTCCTCCTGTCACTTGACAGAAGCTTCTTTATCATCATACGTAATGCATCCATGGCAAAACACTCATTCAGCAATACACATGCTCCTATTTCTACAGCATGACTGAAGGACGTAGTGTCACAAAAGCTTGATAATGATTTTTTTAAGGCGGCATAGTAATGCAAACCTACAAGCATTTGTAATTTTAAGCATTTCATGTGTTTGTAAATAAATTACAAGTACAGAACAGACCATGTAAAGTAAAATATTGTTCAAATAAACGTGACAGCCTGGCTTGATTTGTTTCTTATGTACACAGCGGTGACTCTGTGCTTTAGGGCTGATGAGTCTCCACAACGTCACCTTTTGATGGACTTTATTTTACGGCAAGTATGGAATAAAAAGAGTGATAGGCTCGTGATATATACTGTATGCCCCTGGTGTGATTTGAAAATAATTATTATGAAGTGTCACTCGGGCTGCTTGGGAGTGTCCAAAATGCATCAGAGAATATTAGTCTACTCAACGTACCAGAATGTTAGACTTGTAACCTCCCACCTTCAGGTAAGACCCTTGCTTGTAAGATTTAGAGGGAGATTTCAATGCATAAACCTCCAGACAATCAAGTTCTAACACGTGACTGTGAAAGGGGTTTTCCTTAAACCGTAGGAAAGTAGGCTTCATAAATGCATAACAGTGCCAAATGTAACAAGCTAATTTTCATGAAACAAAATTTCCCTGTGAGACTACAGAGCCGACAGACATACAAAAGCACTACATTTGAATGAACCTTTAGTCGAAGTAATGTTTGGAGTTAGGAGAGGAGAGAGTCTCAGGTTTTACACGAATGCACTCACGAGTGCACGTGAATGCATTTGCACACTGAATTGGGTATAATTGTATATACGTGCAACTATTTTGAGTGTGCTTGTGATGTAGAATTTCAGCATACATTTTGGGACCGACTTGCAGTTTAGTAGTGGGTTTTTATAGAGTACTGGGTATAATGTTACCCGAGTAGATGAATCAAAGTGTTCCAGTCAAATTTACTGCTGTCTTTCTGGCACACAGAGATTTAAATCAAACAAAGAGCACACTTGTAACAGGAAGTGAGTCATTTTCTACAGTCTTGACACCAGGTAATATGTGATGCACGCCGAGAGAAACAGCTCAATAACAAAACTAGAAGGGCGGGGCAGAGAAAAGAATAGGACCTGAAAACTTCATCAGCAACACCTTCTTAAGTTCCTCAGTGCCAGATGCATCATCCCGCCTCTTCACTCTTTTCCTTCATTCTTTCGTTCTTTTCGTCTTTTTTTCTTTCTCCAACCCACATGCATGAAAGGAAATCTCTTCAGTTTGGCATCAGGTCACGGGAACAGAGGGGCAGGCTTGGGTTAGCGCTGGGAGGAAGTAAAAACATTTGTAGAAGATTTAAGATGAACCTCAGCGGCGCGAGCGCATGATTGACAGTCATGGAGTAATGCTAGGAGCAACACAGCTAACTCAAAGAATAAGATCAGGAGCTGAGGTTATTTGGAGTTAAGTGTTTTGGGGCGAGTAGTTTCTTTCTCCAGCACTATTCCAGTACGTACGGTTAGAGAAGGGTGGAAAAGGTCGCAAAGGAATATAAAAACACTGAGCAATATTTTTCTCTCCTTTTTATAATTCTTCAGTCGAATTTGCACCAATGCCAAAATCAGTAGTCCCCTGGCCAATGGTAACGAGGGAATTCCAGGCACAGTGTGCGTGAGTCAGTGCCAGCATTTGCCAAATTCACCCTGCCTGCCAACCCTTTAAATAGTCCAAGGAAATGTCCAAATTACCTTATTACGACTCAGGCTTTCCTAAGTAGCACGCGTCAACGCGTGACAGTGTGTTCAAAAATATACATAGCGACAAAACAGCAGGACTTTGGTGGTAGGGAAGCGTGCTTTTCATCTGTTTGGTTTTATTAGCGTAATGGTAAGGGAGCTGGATTCTGTCTGTGCTCCTCTATGTTGTGTCTTGGTTCTCAAAGCTTTGCCTGGCCTGGGCAGACCTTCAAAGGTTCACTGGACCTAAACGATTTGCCAGAGACTTACATCTGACCAGATCACTTCATCACACTTTAATAATCTATGTCGCAACACAATACAAATACAAACGGCAACTGCGGCTTCAGTAATACATTCTACATTACTAGAGTGCAGTCAAAGTACACACTGACGCTCCTACTCTGGGCAGTGATGGGCGCACACAAAAGCAGCCCTGCCCGAACAAACACCATGAAATAATAGTTTCTATTTTGAGGCACCGGATCTTTGGTCCACTTCAGTTCTGCCTAAATTTGTGCTTGAAACAATAACAATGAAGCGGGTTCAAACAAAAGCCTCATTCATACCAAGTGAAGCCCAGTTGAGCTGTCATTTAGTGAAATTTCAGCAGGATTCTAACTTTATCCTTTTACTGTGTATCTTCATTTTTGCACTGCGGGGGATACGAGGTGGTATGCATCCTGCTCAAAACCACTTTATGGTAATGATTTGTAAATAACCAAGACAATTAAATGAAGGGGAAAGTGATGGACTAGTTGGAGTGCCTCATAATCCTGCTCAGTGTTTAATTCAACAAAGTGTTTTGTCAGTGGGCCACATTTGTGAGTGAGGCCCTTTTTTATGTGCAGCTGCAAAAACTAGCGGGCGGGGGGGGGGGGGGGGGGGGGACCTTGGACAGTTACTGAATCTGAAATCAGATATATCAGCAATTCACCTACATCAGTTCGGTCACCGGGGATATCCAAAAGTCCAAAAGAGGGAGGGAGGAGAGATATAAGGAAGTCAAGCAGAGAGGAGACAGATTCCAGCTCCTGGGGCTTTGAGTGCCGACTGCCAATCTACTTAAGATCAAGAATGCGTTAAAGCAGCAGCTTTTCTGTGACAGACAGATGCAGTTCAACCTTCTGTACACCTGTAGATGTATCTTCCTTCTCTGATGTCACTATAATAACCACATTATCATTTTCATCATTCATTGCTTTGTAGTAGAGGATTTCATGGATTCATGTCAAATTCTGGCAGAGACCTCAGCAGCGCTCCTGAAAACATCTTTTCCCATCTGATTAGTGACAAGAGTAGCAGAAGCCCACTCCTCGCACTCCATCCCCTTTCTGCATTATTCCCATTATTTGTGTTCCCCCTCTTCCTGTCCCCTGTCATATCTTTTCCTCTCATCTCTAGCCTCTCTCTGCCTACTGGTCCCATGTAGGTGTGGCCTGTGTCTTGCTGTGGCTGCAGCAGGAGGACTACCTGATGTGTCGCTGTGCAGAACAGGACCAAGGGGTCTGCCGTAGAAAAGGGGCTCTGTGCTGCATCTGCAGATCGCCTTACACAACCACTTCCTGCTTCCGACCCACTCCTCACAGGCAGCCCTGTGTGCCAAGGACGAAAAAAGCGCAAACAGAGGGGTTCAGTCCACCAAGGGGCTGAGCACAGGACCCTATTCATCCTCTCCCCAATGCTCCTCCTTGCTTCTCCCCTACCAGCTTCAGGATGGCTTTATTTTATAATTCACAAATATTCCCCTTTCTCAGGCATTGAGATCAACTGGATGCTCATTCCCTCTCTTCAATGGTGCTTGACGGACAAGCTGTGTCAGTGCTGCCCCCAGACTGGGAGGAGAAACGTGCCGGTGTTAATTATTTGTAATATGTCCGTCTGTCTGGCAGAGCCACGCCTCTGGCATCTGTCTTGTTACATAAGAAGGGAAAGAGATGAGCAAGGGTGATAGACAAAAGGACATCTTTGAGCTGAGCAAACAAGTTATAAAGATGCTTCATAGGTAAATGAGTCATGTAGTTTCCTGTGTAAAAACTGTTACTGCATGAGAACCCTCACAGTCACAGGTAAAGGTGCAGAGGTGAATGGGAAAACAAAACAAAAACCCCTGTCTGAGGGGGAGGGGAGCAGGTGGGTTTGGGGGTTGGAGTCGTGTTGCTATTCCTGGAATGCACACTTTGTCCCATCTAGACCTGGCAACAGTGGGTAGCACAGGAGCTTGGGGATAGTGGACTCCCACAGAGTTGGACTTTTTAAACAGGGACCCAATAAGGGCCAAGGGGACAGGGGTATTTAAGATTCTTGGGGAAATGGCAAAGTGGGCAAATGACTCTTAAGACAAACAAACCCAGAGCATTAATGATGAGTCTGTCACTGGACTGGATGTTTCCGCTTTTCTCCCTGTATACCGCTAGGGGAGGGCAAACGGCCGGAGCCACAGTCTGTTTGCACTGCTGTCCTTGTCGTTTCTACCTTCAGTCAGAGGACACTGCCTTGTTTTTCTACTTGAAACACATTAAAACAGCACCCGATATGTCCATTCCTACCAGAGGGATAGAAAAACATTTGGCCTGCCGGCTCCCTGGGCTTCCCCCTCGGATGTCAGCCTCAGATGAGGGTGAGAAGAATGACGCTCTGTAAAGCCACTGCAAGAAGCCATTCATGCAGCCACAGAGAGTCTGTAGCACGGACCCAGGGTGGCTGGAACAGAACCAGTACTGATCCAGTCCCCACTGTCCCAACGCTACACAACTCCAGTATTGATCTAATCTATGCCGGACAGGACAGCACCGCTGAGACAACATATCCACTGATTCAGCAAGATCGCTGCTGGGTCCGACCAATGTAGACAACACAGCCACCGATTCAACCAGAAAGGATCCTGCTCAATTGATTCAGTTAACACCTGATGAGAAGGAACATCAGGATACTCAACTCTCCCCAAGACTGAATCAACACAGTCTGTCAGAAACAACATTGCTGTTACTAATCGAGCTCTATTAAGGCATTGCAAAGTATCTAATGGAACCCAACCTGTGTTTACAGGACTCATTTCTGGTTGATCAACAAACCCAGTCAATCTGTGCTACTGTAAATTACTTTCCACTCTCTCCATTGCCTTTGCCGTGTTGAACAGGAGGCCTTATTATAGGTCATTGGCTGACTGGAGGCTGAGGAACAAACCAAATAACCTGGCGGCCTCAGACCTGCTCAGGCTCACTGGAGACCACTGCTGGAGGCCGGGATAGAGAAAGTGGCTTCTGTCCTACATCCATGCCCAACCTCTCTGGCTTCACATGCCTGTGTGTGAGGCGAACGGCTGGCCAAGCCAAAGAGAGACCCAAAGAGAATGCAGTGTACTTTGGAATTTCTTTCTCAGCCCATGTGTCTTATGGAAAAATAAACCAGTTCAGATGCACTTAATAGTATTATTAGTTAATAGTATTACTAAACAATATTATTAACATAAAATTAAAAAATACAACACAACTTATTCCTTCTTGTGATATTATAACTTTTTGACAGTATAGGATGAATAAGTGTGATTCATTCCAAGTCTGTCAGACGAGGCTAAACCAGGGGCCCAAAACAGACTTAAAGCTCAAAAGTACTTTGGACAAGAGTGCAGCAGCCTCTACCAGTGAGAGCTTACACACTTTTTGCTAACAAACACATGACTAGCAAGAAATTCTATAAATGCATTATTTTTCCGAGGAAACCCCCCCCCCCCCCAAAAAAAACCCCGACTGGACTGTCAGCATGTCTTCATTCACAGCTGTCCCCTTATCAAAGTGGTCTCTCCTCCACTCCATCTCTCCGAGTCACTGTGGGAACTGGCTGATAAGGCCCGACATGGGCACATCATTTGGATCCTCTTCATGGTGCAGCAAAACCGTATATATGCAACCTGGAGTAATCCTCTCCTCCATCACATGAATCATACTTTCCCTCTCCTTCCTATTTTTACAGCTGCTGCACATCTAGATCTGCTCAAACGCTTTGCTCCTCTGTGACCGAGACAGACAAGAAAACCTGAGTGTCCAAGTCCCAGGTTCTCACAGTCATTCTGCTTCCTCACACACTCTGCATAAACAACTACCAACGATCCCCTCTTGACCTTCAATGCACGCAAGCATTCATGTCCCGTGTATGTGTGTGTGCGTGTGTAAGTGGCACGCATAATCATCCACGTTGCAAATAGATTTCAGAAAAATCTAATCTGAAAATGACTAATGAGCTGCAGGCTCAGTTTTTCCACTGTGATTTAGCCAATTGACTTTAACCCGCTAGAATGTGATGCGATATCAGACTGTCACAAAATCAACAAAAAGCATCAAATAAATGCTGAGCTCTTGTGTTGGCAATGGCCAGGGCTTGACTCAGAGACAGGATACAATATGTGAGTCACTGAAGACAAACAGACTGTTTGGCATGACCGAAAATAAGCGTTTCAGAAATTAGAATAAATCAGGGACTAAGATACACAAAAGTGAAAGACGTTGTTCAGGTTTTGAACTGAAGACTGCTGTTTAACTTTTCACTGTTTATATTTGTCTCTGCATACTCTCATAATGATGTTCCACATTTCTCACAACTTGTAAACTCACAATCAATAACACAAGTTGAATTCATTCAGCCAGAGGCATGTACAGTTTGCCAGGTGTCTTTGCTTCCAGAGCTACGCACATCAATCAGGTGGAAACATTTTCATTTGCAGAGGCCGTGGTAAGGACAGCACACTGTAATGTGTGAACCTCTATGAGCACAAAATGTGCTCGTATAGCACCCATGAGCAGCTCTGATGAATAAACCATTCGGCCAGGCTGTTGGGATCGGAAGCCTTGTCACAGTCCATTAACGGGCTGAGGCAGAGGGACAAGCTAGGGTCTGTAACCCTGCGCCTTTGACCTCTCAGCTCAGCATTGTGCTCCTAATGCTGCCGTCATGCAGAAACTCCACTCGAAAAAAAACTGCCGGTCTGGGCTGCGGTCGGTCTTTTGCCCTTTTGCCCTTTTGCCCTCACTTCAATTTGTCATGCCAGCATCGCATGCCCAACCATTTGTGTTGGCAGAGCTTGCATCTCTGGGGCAGCAGGAAAGCCGTTAATCTAGGGCTAGTGGGTCTTTATGGGCTTTGTGTGGACCACTGGTCTACAAAACATCCTGATCTTGGTCAAAGATGCAATCAGAAATACGAGCCATAATTTAAGAAACATTTCAAAATATTTGAATCAGTAGAAATGCTCAATGAATGAGATCTGTACACATATCAAATGTGCTTACGTTATATGTCTTTTATCCTATTTTCTGGTTCCGCTTCCATTTACTGAGGACTAACTGTGTCTTATGTGTTTTAAATGTGCATCGGTTACGCCTGCTTTTGCATGCAAGCATTGCACATCACAGACATGACATAAATGTAGGGTTGTCATAACATGTACTTTTCATCTGCCACAAAAGACTAAGACTAAGACTAAGAATTACGTCAACTTCTCTTTGTTTTCACAAAAAAAGCCACGTTTAAAGTTCATGCACTGAAAACTATGTGGAGGAGTGCATGTCTGCAACAGTTCCAGGAGAAGAATAACAAATGAACATATTCCCATCTGAGTGACGATTCCCTGTATCCTTTATCCACCTTGCTATCATGGATGCACATGGAGGAGTCAAGGGCAATTAAAATGAAAAATGAGGTCGTAAAGTTTTGAGAGGATTTGAAATGTTAAAAGCACCGACCAACTTTAGAAAGCAAAAAACACATTTCTCTGTTCAGGGGGGAAAAGTGTGGAGATATAAATGTAAAATCTACCCCAGATCAAGCTATTTTCTTACACTGGAAATACCTTTCTTTCTAAGGCAAGATTGGCGACCACCATTTCCTTAAAGCAGCAGTGAGAACCACCAGAGAACGCACGAGGACAGCTGCGTGTGTGTGTGTGTGTGTGTGAGTCAAACAGTCCACATATCACCAGGTCTTGTGGAATTGGCTACATAGGAGGAATTTATGAATGGCCTTTGGTTGGTCAAGGGCTTAGCTACTTCTGTGCTGTTTTTTTCTCTCAGACTTCTGCTGCTCGAATAACCTCGGTGATGCAATCTGTCCACAGACGCCCAGCTGATTCCATTGTTAAAAAAGTAATGGTGGTAGGGTAAGGTTAGCGGCCCTCCTTTGAGTGGGAAAAACTACATCACAGTAATAAAAAGGCACCCCTTATAAGGTATGTGACTTCAGTATAGTTGTGTAATCTTGCTCTCGACATGAAGGTCCATATGTTGTTTAGCTATGCTGGGTAATTGCACCACTGGGATTGTGTACTTGGCAGCCAACGCTTTGCGCTTTTGTGCCATCTGGGGGAATATCTGGACAATATGTAACGACTGGCAATGGCAGCGTGAGTGTGTGTATACAAAGAAAGGGAACTAAGGCAGCCATAAGGACGATACACTAGCCCGTGCTTAAGCTGGACTGTGAAATCAAATAAGCTGAGAGTTGCGTCTTCACAGTAGGTCGGAGGAAGGGTGCTGTGAGGTACAAAAGAATTGTGAGCACAGTGAAACCACCTGGTCGTGACTGTGCCAGATTTGTTCCGAACTGTTCAGTAATACAAACCATGGGTGTGTGCAGTCTAGAGGAGTCTCCCCTTGGGCAGATGGATGTTAGTGACTAAGACCAAAGATTGTTTTAGTTTCCAAGGGAGGCTCTCAACATCTCAACAAAGACAGTGTCTAGTATTTTAAGAACCCGTTCCTTTCTTTGTACAACGCTTTTCATAAGTCTGGGGCGCAAATCACCAAATCCCAGTCCCCACTGAAAACAAACCAAGACTCACCTGTTCCATTCATTTTCCTGGACGTACGGGGGAAAAGAACAACGGAACAGTGACAGAGATGAGGACGCCACATCAGGCTGGGCGGCTGGCTGAACTGGTACAGTAGCAAATTGCGAGTCAGACGTTGAGACAGAGAAGTATTTGAAGAATGGGTGACTATGTAATGTGTGTGTGATTCACTGCTTGTGAGGTGCCACCAGGGCCTGTAAAAGGTCATCTGTTATTCCATATTTCCAAGCACTAGGTGCTTTTATTGCTGCACCAAGACTCACAAAAGCGTTGGGGCCAAATAGGTGTGTAATGGCATTGCATTGAGCTCGACTGACCCGACTGGCGTGGTGAGAGGGAACAGTTGACAACATAAGAGTCTGACCAACTCAACAGTCACGAAGGCTTCATGAACTCATTCTCACTCTCTCAAAGATTCATCTGTCCCACATATTTCTCAGCACTCTTCCTTGGTTTTTTTGCACTCACTCTGTTTCTTGCCTCCCACATGTGCTCCATTTTCCATCTCAATCCCTCATTCTCTTCTTTTTGTTTGGTACTCTGCAGCACTTTGACTCTGTCTCTCTCTCTATCTCTCTTTGGAGACAGACTCTTTAACAAGCCGACAGAGAGGGGAGGTTATTTTTAGATTGCACATAGATTAAAAGTGGAACGTTTTTCTTGTAAAGAGTCCTCTTCCCTCTCTTTCAGTATGTAATGGAGTTTAGCATATCTGTGGGGGATCTCATGTTACCTCCCCACACATACTCCCCTTTTTCCCTCCGCCAGACTCATCTCACCCCCCCCCCACCACCAACACACTCATCCTCTCCAAACACTGACATCATTCGACAGACTAAACTCCTTCCTCTGCCTGTGGGGGCTTTTCTGTTCTGTCTGTACAGCATGAAATGGGTAAGTTTCAGCTCCTGTCACAAATCAAGGAACGGGTGAAAAAAACAAGCCGTCAGAAAACTAACATCTGCTGCATGAAAACAAGCCCAATATATCGTTACATCCTGAGTGCAGCTCTCCTCACATGACCTTTTCCGCATCACTACCACATTAGACTGGTGGTGGCTTTTACACGCACACGCACACGCACACACACACACACACACACACACACACACACACACACACACACACACACACACACACACACACACACACACACAGTTAAAATGGTGTTAAAAGAATAAATCACAAAACTGCATTAGGTATAATTAAGCCGGTGCTTCATCCAGGAGTCTGGGAGGTGACCGGTGAGCTTACTGCAGCGTTTTCCGGTCTTGGACCAAAACCAAAGTCTGACTTTTTCCTCCTGTCTCTGGATACACACATACACACACTTCCTCCACCATGTGGATCACCTCATCTCTTGTCTAAACTGGTGAGGTGAGAGGGGGAGACACGGCCCTCTGGGTTTTACTAGTCCTACTCTCACTGACCCATGCCAGGGTCTAGAGTAGGCTCCTGCTACTTTGCTTGAAATATCGTCCATTTCCTTTGAAAATATTCTGTTTTTGCCATTGCAGCTCTTCTCTCACCCTTAAATTGAAGGAGTGAGCTCTAGGGAGCGGCGATATTGCGTAGTAAACGACCTGGCAGGGACCAACCAGGAAATCTTTCATTAAAACTCACTCAAGGGCCATCATGAGTTGAAGCTCTGTGTTAGATATTGACTAATAACTGACATAGAGCAGCTCTGTTGAAGGGATTTCAATGCCCTCCATCACAGCTTGGCAAATGAACCCTGGGAACTCAGTTAAATACCAGCAGTCTAGATAAATCACAGATTGAGAAAGATAGCTTTAAACTTCTGATTGTCAGCTGTGTTTAAAGTCGTCTGCAGGCCTGTGTACTTGATGAAAGACTTTCCCCCCATGCACTTTCATGATATTGTCAAAATGGAGTCAGAAAAAAGAGCAAAGAGTGTGAGCTTGCTGTTGTAAAAGAAGAGAGAAAATTGGGGAGGGAAAGTGATAAAGACAAACCAAAGGAGAAAATGAAGTGTAATCACAGAGCACTGAGTTACAGCACATCAAACCACTTCACATTGCTCCTTCTCAAGCATACTTTATTGATGCTTTGGGAGCCACAGTCAGAAAACAAGGAACACATTTGGGCTAGTTGTCAATCAGACGTAAAAATATCAATGTGGGATATGCTACTTCATTCAAAACATATGTTGCAACTGAAAAAGCTGCTTTCCAACAGAAATAGATGTATCCAACTCGTTTACCAAAACCCCTGCCACCCGCGCTCATGCTTATCCTTCGCTTCATCTCACTCACTACGAAAATCATGGAAAACAAAATGTCAGCAATAATGGTAAGCTTTTGTGAAATAGAATAGCTGAGGCCAAGCATGTTATTTCATCAGCAGAATGCACACGAGTGCCTCTGGGAATATGAAGATTCCTATGGCAGTTCTGGCTCAGGTGCAGTCTTTGCTGTAACCTGATATACTTCTGCTCTACCCACCCTCTTTCCCCCTCGATGAGTCTGTCATTCTAGCCAAAGGAGGGTGCCTGGACCACAGTGGCAGTCTAGTGTCTCACAGAGCCATGCGGATTTAAAAGGGCTGGACCGTGGTGGCTTTCCCTGCAGCATCAGTTGTGAGACTGGTGTGCCGTTCATGTCTGGAGACAAGAGAGAGTTGTTCAGAAGCAGGGTGAAGAAGATACCATCAGTGTTCTCTGCAGATAGTGAGACAGTCCAGGGGATTCCCTAGCCCTTCTCCCAGGTGTACACCTGTGTTTACAAGACAACTAAGCTCCTTCTATGTCTTTAAGCTTCAAAGTACCTCAGAGAAAGAGGCATTTGTGGTCCAGGCGATGATCTGCCTATTAGGCTTTCTATTGTTGGAGAAATCTGAAAGCCTAAGGTTTCCTTTTTCAGACCTGCAGCAGTAAAAGCCTTCCTGCTCCAGAGCTGCAGACCGTTTATGCTGTTAGCATACCTGGAGCTGTGCCTCCTGCAGAAAACATTCTCATTTAGCACAGAGTTTCTGGGAATTATAGGTCGAAGTATTCCTTCAGTGGGTCTGGCTGCTAAATACAATAACGGGTAAAGTTGAAAGGTTAAGCACTTGATCTGCACAAATATAATGTCCTGTTAATAAGTGCTTTTCTGCTTATAACAAAACACTCACTGTAAATCTTTGAAACTGCCTTAAAAAACAAAATCTTACTGAAGTCTATCAAAAAATAGCTCTTAAATCCTGCGTGTTCTAAACTGCTTAACCAAATGCATGCATCATAAGTAATGCTGCAATACTCTGTAAATATACAGGCTTCCTGTCTGTTTTATGCCTGCAGGGGGAAAAAGTATCTTTAAAATGTATTTTTATATAGTTACCCTGCACAACTATGGCACGATGACACTTTTGGAGGCATCTCAGCCATATGTAGCTTTCCAGAGTCAACATCCTTATGATAATGTTGTCGGCATGAGGTGATTTAATACTGTGTTAACATGTAGCAGGACAGCCTTCCCAGGGCTACATAAACACCACACAACCCCGAAGCTGCACAAACCCACTGCACCTCACACTGATGAGGCCATTGTTAGCCCACTGCGAGTGGATCACTCCCATAATCTGTGAAAACATCCGCCTCCACGGTACACTCTCTGTATCTGTTGTATTTACTTGTAACATCAGTGGTGGCTCACAGGGAGAAGATCTGTTCGTTTAGACCAGCTGCACAAGCCCACTCACCAGATCAGGCTAGAGATGGACGCTTTTGAAAGTCATCCTTGTAAAAAAAAAAAGAGTTCGATTTCTTACAATTTAGTGAGGAAAGTGGGACTTTGTATGAAAGCATGTACACCACGACTGTTTTATCAAAAAAAGTGAATTCCCTATCCTGGCCTCAAGTAGGACCTGGTGAGATTAATAACATTCTTATCTTCAGGATCAGTGGTCATTTTCTGCCTCAGTGGTTGTGGAGCTGATTGCATCGCGCCGACTGTCAATCTCATGTCTGATATCAGATGGACAGTGAAACAGATTGTCAGATGAAGCGACACTCTTTGAGTTCCCCGCTGCTTTAACCTCTCCCATCTGCATCAGCAGTCACACATGGTTCACATAACGAATCCCTTTCCTCTCCTTGACAGTTTAGGGCTACATGCAAACACGGAAATGAGATATACACCACAGTGCTGAGGCTGAAACTTGAGTGGTGGGCACCAACTTCTTACTGCAGAGATATAACCAACAGATAGGGGGGCAATTTAAACAAGAACACATGTAGGTGTGTGTATACATGGCTGCATACACACACACAGATACAGATAAACAAACCTGCACACAAACAATGCGCACATACACACAGGCTGAGTCAGCGGTGTTGACTGAGATGACCATTCTGTAAAGTCCATAAATTCCAGAAGGTTGATGCAGAGTAAACGATGCTACATGAAACAGGATCGCTCCCACTGTGACAGGAAGCAAAACCTTTTGCTTTTAAGTTGAAATGAGATTTAGTTTTGTTGTTTGATAGATAGATTTCCTGTTTTTGCAATGTATGAAATGTTTATTTACGGGTTTGCAAAAGTGACTGTTCAGTGCACTGAAGGAAAGTGGTATATTTGATATAAATAACCTAATTTAATATTTCCCGCTTTTGTCCCTTTGGATTTACAACTTTCCTAAATGTAAAAGCAAAAGGACAATCTGTGATACAAACAGCAAAACTGTATGAAAAGAAAGAAACAAGCAAAGTAAAGGTCCATTTCAACCAGTCTGACACTCCCCTCAAATGACAATGTTTAACTTTAATTGATACTGAAGTTTGTCCTGACTCCACCTCGTCACTTCACCCATCTGTATCTCCCATACAGTCCAGCCACCTGTTTGAGCCCTATCAAATGTGAGTGTTAGCCTTGAAAAGTGAATGTTTATTAGCACTTGAAGAGTTTGTGTGAAGAAACCGCATCTTTTCCCCACTGTGTGGCAGGATATATTCAGAAGTGCAGCTCTTTTTTTTCTGTCTTCCAACCTTTCAGCACAAATTCATCTCGATCCACTCTTATGTGAAGGGAAATGAACGGATGTAGACAGTCTAGAGCTAATTGTACAATCTTACATTCCCACAAAGTGTTAGCCCACATGTCAATCTCTGCATACGTTTGTGAGTGTATATGCTTGCATGCATTAGTTTTAGTGTGTGGGTGGCGGTTGAAGATTCTTAAAGTTGAGGAAGTTCACACACATGCAGGCATGCATACATGCACGGCCAATCACACACACACACACACACACACGCACACAAACAAACACATACATACATGCAGACACCCACTCCTCCTTCCCTAAAACAGACTCTGTGAATGTTTGGCTGTGCCAGCTGTGTGAGCTTGAGGCTGGGTGTGGGGTGTATACAATTGTGCGACAGACTGTACGGTGTGTATACACATCGTCATAAACAGAATCTGGAGCGGGAGCACTGATCACCTAGATCCTAGATGTACTTGACCTTATGACGCTGAGGCTGAACTGTTATGCTTTCACGATGTCTTTCCTTGGCCCATACGGCTGGACGAAACACTGGATGTGTGTGCGTGTGGGTATATGAGACAGAACACACTTTCTACAGAATTTTCTTGATTTTATGGTTTATGTTCTTGTAAGGAAGTAAATATAAATTATCCAAAAGTTTGTTTGTGTGTCTGCGCATGCAAGTGTGCAAACATGTCTGTGTCCAAGTCTTTGATGTTGACCACAGTGGCATTGCACTGTAGTCAACTTTAAGCTGAGGGAGAAGTGGGAAAACTCAATCTGCATTGCCAACTTGTTTGGAGAGGAGCTCCTTAAATATCCTTGAAATAAAACGGCAACAGCTAAAACCGAACGGCTGAGAGAAGAATACTGCTCACCTGGATTTCCAAGGCTGTCATTCCACACAGCTGAGGCAAGCAGCGCTTTTAAAAACATTCAGGACCCTGTTTGGTTGAAGGATTCATCACTGGACGGCCATTGAGAGACAGAGAGAGAGAGAGAGATGAGAGTGATGACTATATTATCCAAATGCTGCTTTCCCCGTTCTCTGTGTCTATATGTGTGTGAGTTTGTGTACATGAGTGAATGGGAATGCGCTCATTGTCTGCTAGCACTTCACGTCATTCCAGCTTTCAACTCCTGAAGGGCCAAGAAGCCGCTGTGAACTCTTAAAGCATACACTCCGGGGCAAGGAGAGGGAGCAGTGAGGGATGAAGATCTAGCAAACATGCCCGTTTGAACCGGAAATATTCCGCGGGGTTAGGGCTTCTAGCTGTTTGAACCAAGGACACTAGAGAGGACCTGGCAAATATATGTGTTTGAAGGCCAAACAGTGCTGAAGGCAGAGCTCCCATGGGGAATCTAACAGTAGAGCCTGATAGTCAGCTGCTACTGACTCTCCACTATGCTGATAGTTTAAATAAGAAGGCACAATAAGCTCAGTCATTGGGGAAAATATCTTCTTATCCCTTCTACCAAGAAAGGGTGTCATTCCTAACTCTCCTGTAACTGGAAAACAATGGATCTTTTTTCCATTTCTAGTGGTGCACACTATACACATCCTGTACATACACATACCCCACATACTGTGAAAAGCAGCGAGAAAAAGATTAATTATCCCATTCTTCAATAGCATGAGGTGCCAGGTTCATTGACTGACAGAGCTAATTAGAGAGGTATGAAAGTTTAGGCAGCATGTGACTCCTCTGACCCGTAAAAAAACCTGTCATGTTTGTTGGTTCATTTGAGGGCATCTTCCTTTCATCTAACTATGGTATCAAGTTTCACTCAGTTATACAATAAACAGTCATAGTGCAAGCTTCACATAAAACCCAGTATTGTTCCCTCGTATGAGTTGCAGATTATTCCAAATAATAGTGAAACTGAGATAACTTCAGTGAACCCGGTGGGCGATGTGAGATAAAACAAAAATAAATGCTATCTTTCTGGCTTTTGTAAAAAGTGGCGCCTCCTCTCTGAACCTTTTCAAAATGACATGTCTGTCAACACTTCAAATGAATGTGGTCATCTGTCCATGACACAGATTGCTGTGCCATGGATGACAGTCATCAGTAGTCGCAGACAGAGGCTTTGAAGTGAGACCACAGCGCACTCCTTTCCACCCAGTTCTCATGGCTTTCCCTTTAAATAGAGCGTGACATCAGACTCTGCGCAGGTCTACCGGCCCAAGCCCAAAACAAATGTGTCCAAACAATGCCACATCTGGAGCGAAACGCAGGAGTGAGAGGGGAAGAGCAGGAATGCAGCGGAAAAGGGGTTGAAAAAGGGAAAGCGGTCCTAAAGCTGTTTAGCTCTAGGACCCTGGCCAAGGCGTCTGGGGATGTGCCTAAGCTATAATTTACTGGTGATTTCCTTTGCTTCCATCCCCCCAAAGACTTGATGTCACTACTGCATACCCAAGCGTCGGGCAGAATAAATACTTTAATCTTAGTGCATTGAAAAGTCCACTCAGTTCCACCAATAAAGGCCAATATCAAACAACTCCTACGGATAACTGAAACAACTGCGTTACTTGTGTGGTGGTATCCCAACTTTAACAATATAGCATCGAAGTTCAAGACAGTTTGCAAAGAAATTGGGAGAGAAAAGTAATTTCTTGTTTTACTTGGCTCATTCTTCTGACTTTTCTGTGCCGATGCAGGAGGAGGTCTTCAGAAAGTCTTCTCAGATAGACTGTTCTTGTTGTCACTGTCAGAAGCAATCAGAGCTGCTGGGTCTGCATTCCCGTAGCAGAAGGAGCAGAAAAGCAGGCAAATATTCAGGCCAATTTTCTGCCTGTTGGATAAAGTGTCTAATAAACCAGTGGCGGCCGATCCAACAGTTATTTGTCAGTAGACACATAGCATACCACCTCCAATCTGACTTATACTTGGATTCATAATCAAGAATGCATAAAATGTACTCAACTACACACAAACACATATACGTAAATGCACAGTAATACACGTACACACCGCTCAGCAAGTCTGTGAGTGGATTTGTGTGGGAGCTCAGGGGGCTCTTTAGATTGAAGGTGTTACCTGACAAGCAGAGACGTACGGTAGGATGGAAAATATGCTTAATGGTTCCTGTTTAAAGACGAGGACACAGATAGGGAGGTAAAGGAGGATTGAAAGGAGGTAGGAAAATAACTAAAATTATGGAACCAGAGGGACTCTCCTCTCCCGCAAGTCATGTGTTTTTCATCTGACTGAAGTCAATCTCCTCATCTTCAGAAAATTCAGCCTCCAAATCTTATCTACAGGCCCAATTCTTGATGTAGGCCAACTAGGTGGTCAGTAAGAGCCTCACCAGCTGGAGAGAGCACCATCGAGGATGGAGGTATCTTGTGACTCCGACCCACCTTTAATGGTCCTTCAAAGACGTGTCAGATGAGACCGTTTACGCTGTAAATAACCCGGTGCTCAGGAAGCTGCCTGGCTGAACAATTTATAGGGTTACAGTAGAGCTGAGAACGAGATACAGGCCTGCATAGCCAGCTCGAGCAGTTCAGCAGTTCAGCTTCCTGATATAAAATGTAAGTATTATAATGAATGCACATTTTCACCACAAGGCTAACTCTGCTGTCTGTCTCGACCGCTATGGGAGTCAATTCAATTCAATTCAATTTATTTTTGTATAGCCCAAAATCACAAATAACTTTAACGGGGAGGAAAGAGGAAGAAACCTGTGGGAGAGCAATAGAGGAGGGATCCCTCTCCCAGGATGGACAGAAGAAGTCAGAATTCAATCAATCATGTTTCCGTCCCCTTAATATCTGTAGCCCAAATAAAAAACATGTTATCTGTCTATGCAAACGGTAGAGACATTTGCCAACCATCATAGTGTAGGCCATGAGGATTATCTGTTTATAAGAAGCATAGTGATAAAGAAAGCTGTGGATGTTTCCATCATCGGCTCTACTAAACAAATATTTATTTAATTCATACCACAATTCATTTTACTGTAGAAACTAGACTGTAGCTCGTTGATTTTTGAGGCATGATCCGTGATGTAAAAATAAACAGGAGTGTAGCCCCACCACCAAAACACAAAACATGCGAGTGCAACATCACTCATACACTGACAGGACTCATACACAGAAAGAGTTTTAGACACTGTTGAAAGTTTGTGCAGATCAGTGAATATTGTAAATCAAGAATCAACACAGGCTTGTGCTTGTTTTGATTTTTAATTATGCAAGCAACTCTTCAATTATGTATTTAAATTTAGCTGAAAATTATATGGGCAAAGAAATTAAGGTTTGGCTTCTAATGCGTTTGTATGGAAAAAAAAGGTTTCACCACCAACTCTGAAGTTTTCAAAGTTTTAGTGACTCGGACAAACTGTTCCTTTTCTAATCCAAAAGATGGAGAGAGAGAGAGAGTAGTGACGTTCACAGGGACCACATCAAATATCTTTTTGCGATTTAGATTGATAGCTTAGTGTGTTTCCCAGGTGTGTTGATGCCAGCTGTCAGTCAAATTTCAAAGAAAACAATATGTTATGTCAGTGTTTTCACAGTTTACTAGATTCACAAATGTGTCTTTGAGAATTCATTCTGACAACAAGCATAACTTTCACCTTTAGGTGTGTATCTACAAATCACTGCTGAGATTACATCCATGTGCAATGCACAAATTATGATTATGGGACAAACCCTATACGTGCAGGTATTTTTTCTGTCTCTGTATGGCCCCGTTCGGTGACTGCCCCAAGTTTTGTGTTTTAAATTTGACTTTTCTACATTCGTCCAAGTCTAGACAACCAAAGAAATGAGTTTTGCAGAAGGACGATACTTGTCAAAGACAAGCTGGTTCAAGTGGTTGCCACGGAAGACGATAACACTGGTGATGAAGGGAAGATTAAACCACTGACAGGAGTATCTCTCCTCTGAGGTTGAGGTCCCAGTTCAGCTTTCACTATCGAAGGCAAATGAAAGTCAGCAGTGAGACAGAGATGCCAGAAGTCGTGATCCTTTCACTCTACATTGGAATTAAGGAATGAATAACCTCCCTGGTCTTATGTAAGCTCAGTGACTGGTCTGGACAGAACCTGTTAAGCTTATAAAAAAACACCCTTATAGCCATCATCACGCCCCTGAGACACTGAAGTAGATATAATACTAGTTTCAGTATCTGGGTTGGGGGTCATGATTAATCGTCTACAGTAAGGTAATATGAAAATTCAAATGTGTATTAATCAAAAAGAGAAAAGAAGCAATAGTCCCTTGGAGTGTTACTTTCTGTTCACACTTCAATCTCACTCACTGGTTACAGTAAGGTCACCCAGCATGCATACATTTTCATCACAGTATCCCTGTGGCTGTTTCCTTGAGACTTACTTTCACTAAGACTACCGTTGGAAGTGTTGATCTTTCCATGTTTCTCCCTTCCAGGAATCGTGCATGCATGAGTGTGGTGGAAGAGTGGGGGCGAGAGGCCTGTCGGGGAGTCTACAGTCACGTTAACAGGCAGCAGTGTGAGAGGCAGGAGGTGATAGCGGGGTCACGGTACCCTGACAAACAAATGAGCCACCCAGTGAGGAAGTCAACAAGAGATGCTTTCCTCTGCAGCCCTAGCAACAGCAACAGCAGCTGCTGGTAAACATGTGTCTGACAAATGTGCCATCTGAACCAATGGCAGGGTATCAATCTTCACCATATGGGGTTGCCACACACACACACACACACACACACACACAGCAGGGTGAAGAGAGACAGAAGAGGCGGAGGCAGCAGAAACAATAAAAGATAACGGAAGATATTGATTGGATATTTCAAGTATTGTTGAAAGGGTAAATGCAGCAACATTTAACGGACCTTTCTAAAGGCACACTGGTTGTCTGATTGCTGTACAGACACCCAGTAGGGTTAAAAGTTAGGATGACTCCCTGTTGGGAAAACATGAGAGAGATGCTGCTGTTAGCTGCACTGCAATCCAACAGGCTTTACTGTGGGTTCTATTGTTGCCCTTTGGGACTTAATGATCAGCTAATGATGGCGTCGACCTGCCATTCTATTCCACTAAAATCCCCTTTTATACACACTGTCCTGACTGACAGACCAGATGAGGCCAAACTGGAAATTCACACACAGCACTGCCTTCTTTTTCTTCTGGGCTCCTTTAGAAAAGAACCTTTGTATAGTTCCCACAATGTTTTCAATCAGTCTGTTTGATTTTCCACACTTTCATGTTATAATTCTATTTGCCTCGGTCTTCTATCTGTCCTCTATCTCGTGCTCTTTTTGTATTTTCCCCTCTGTCTCTCCCTCTTGCCAGCTCTGGAAAGTACATTCGCACAGTTCAACAGTGACACAAGGACCGTGTCCTTCATGGCAAACCATGCTTGTGTTTTTTCAATCAAGCCGAGCTCCTGTACACTATTCATTTGGGAAACCATAATCCTCCTGGCCGAGCAGAAACTAATGGAAAGTCGCTTGGGTTTTTTTTTTTTTCCGGGAGAGGTATCGGAAAGACCCGTTCCCCAGAACCATGTCTGACGAGTGGGGATGGAGACTATAACCGTAGGAATGTTGTCTATGAGAGTACGGGAGGTGTTGATAAGAGGTTAAGGCCTCACCAAGGGGTATTAGGGTGCAATAACTCATGGGGTGAATGAGAGCAGGAAGGAGGTGAGTGAAATAATACAGATGGATGGATTTCCAAGAAAATGTGGATGAAAGTGACTGAGTTGCAGGCCGGATCTGAATTGCCCAGCGGGGAGGACAGATGCACTGAAAGGACTTCAAAGCCTGGTGTCACTGGGCTGCAGATGAGTACAGACTGTCTCCTGTCCTTCTGTATTTACAGAGATGAGCCCCAACTGCCTGCTGTCTCCATCTGCCTTAAACAACAATCAGCAGTCCAAATAAATATGTCCACACGTACCCAGACACACACACACACGCGGATGCGCACGCACACACACATGCAGATCGCACTGTACAACATTTAATAGCTCATTTAAAATTAGAAGGTAGCATCAGCGTATAGCTGTATATTACACAAGCCCTAGCCCAGACCAACAACAGAAGTCATAGAGTGAAATTAAATCGACCTGACAACAAGAACAATTCTGAGAAACAAAATGATCAGAATATCCATTTCCAGTCAACTCTTAGTGAAGCTCCCATCCCATTATTGATTTTCCGTCTTTCTTTTTACAGAAAGTCTCAGTCCCATTCTGACCCTCTTCCTTGCCTGACTAGTAGGAGCCATTTGTCAAAATCAACGTAAACCTTTCACTGACTGCTGACTCAGGGTGTGTTCATACGTAAACAGTGTAGCAAATCTGAAAAGACACAGACACACAGATACAGTGTATTCATGTGTGCAAACACACACCTACCTAACAGTGCACATACTCTATGTGCACACACGCGCACACTCAAAGTGGGTGGGATCTAAAGCGGACAGCCCCTATCACCCCCCCCCACAACAATCAACAGAGACAGACAGGAAAGGAGAGCAGTGCGAGAGAGAGACAGGCAGGAGCAGCACACAAGAATGAGTCAGACTGAAGACTTACCTCAAGAGTAATGCTGTGGAGCCGATACAAAGGAAAGTCCCATGACTGCAGCGGTCTCTCTCTGACTTGGTCTCTTTGTATCACTCAGCTGTTGGAGACTGACGCTGACACACAGGCAGCACAGCGCTGAGCGGAGGGGCACTCGGCACACTTTAAAGGCACAGAAAGTAATGGAGCCACGCAGACGCCGGGCCCGTCCGCTCACACTCTGCCTTCTGAGGATGAAAAGAGAAGACTTCATTACCAGCTGCAGACCACGCCTCCACCCCTCAAGTCTCCCTCCTCTCAAGCCCTCTCTCCCTCCCTCCCTCCCCCCCCCCCACCTTCACTACCTCCCCGCCTCCCTTCCACACTCCCAGCCAGTAGCTCCAGGGCCTGTCCCTGCCAAGAGAGGGGGAGCAGACTGCCAAAGACAACCTCCCATCAAACCGCCTGCCAGTGCTGTGCAGTGCACAGACAGAGAGGGACAGAGAGAGAGAGGGAGAGGGAGACGAGGAAGGAGGTGATGAGACAGAGAAATAGTATAGCATATGGTTCCAATCCACAAACTGTTGTTTGTTTTGAAAATTTACATTGCATACACTGAGAGTTGTTTCAGCTTAACGGTTTTGCCAGGAGGATAAAGAGGGTGTGTGACGTAACAGAGGTAAAACGAAGGAGGACAGCACAGGGAGGAGGATACTATGTGGACCAAGGGAAGACTGTGAGGCAGCAGAGGTTTTTCTTGAGAGAGAGAGGAAGAGAGACAGTGGGAAGGACGCAGACAGACAGGCAGACGGAAAGAACAGCACAGACACACTCGGAGAGTAAGAAAAAAAAGCGCGAGAGAGAGAGAGAGAGAGAGAGAGAGAGAGCAAGATGATTGATCAATTTGACTGTTTTATGGAGAAAAGTAAAAAGAGCAAAGACATATTTAAACAGGGGTTGTTGTAAGCTCTAATTAGGACTTACTCTAAGAAAGATCACATCAAATGTCTGTCGCTCAAAAAGAAGTAAGTGTGTTGAGTTCTAGGGGGTGGGGACAATGTCTGTCTCTGTGTTTTTGTGTGTCTATAAACCTGTCTCTAAGTCTCACCAACATCATCAACACCAAATATAAGGATGACAGTTTTTGTCCATCTTCAGACTCTCTGTTCCTTCTCATCCTCTCTGCCTTTTCCTCTAATGCCAAATTGAACTCTCTCCCCATCAGACGGGGAAAATAGCACTGGCTGTTTACTGTCTGTAATTATGAGGGGCAGGGTACGCTCAACCCAGGAAAGCTCTGCACCCTGCCCCCAGTGCTACCGCACACAAACCTAGCTCAAGCAAGTCTGCCAGTTTACACCGAGCCATGGCATAGACAGAGAGGCGCAAAGTAAAAGAAAAGAGTAACTAACCCTTACCCTTCAGAGTAAAAACAGTGACGTTTAAAATTTTATATCAACTTGGCAAAGGGTAATTTACTCAATTTAACAGGGAAACAGGCACAGAACAGTACGTTCTAAACAACTTACCGCACTGTTGTGGGTTAATCGGAGGTCAAACTGTGTTGTAGATCCTTGACATGAAATAGCAAAAATTGAAGTTCAAAGTAGCTCAATTGCTGGTAAATGCTGTAAAACAGGCTCTAATTCATAGGACAGTCGGGCCTTGATCCTGCTGAAAATTAAAAAGAGACACCACCACAGCACACACTACCTCCACCAGGACCACCACCACTACATATTGTGTCCTGTTTGCAGTGCTTTTACAGTAAAAGACAGCCCTGACTGTAAATAAAGTTACACAAGTCTAAGATACAGTAGTAGTTATTTAATTGCTCAATAGGAATAAAATGGAGTCGAGGATTGCGGGAAAAAGTTGAGAGTGATTCAAAAGATCTCAGAAAGGATAAAAAAAAAAGTCGATGTGATGTAATGCAAAAGGGAGCAACTTTTTTGGCAGCGCATGATGAGGTCAGCAGGGATTACACAGATCTCTGGCGACCTCCCACACCTACACAGACCCTCTCTGTGGCGTAATAGTGTCACATTTACACAGGTCCACAAAACAGTACTTAGGGTTATGGGCTGCCTTCATTCTAGGCTTAGAAAGCCCAGGCCTGGGGTCGCGGTTTGAAACCGTTAGAGTGAGTTGGTCGAGGGACGACAGAGAAAGGGGAGACAGACTCGGTTCAGTGCTCTTTATTGCTAAGAAACACTAATCCTTCAAAACCGGAGCCGCGGACAGCCACTCTGCAAGTCTTTTATGACTTTAAATCTGGGGCTTTAGTCACATACAACAACTAATCCAACATCTGAAAGCTGTTGTTTGTTTACTGTCTACTACTCAAGTGTTGTCATTATCATAACGATAGTAAACAGATAAAAATAGCACTAATTGTCCATATAGTGAGGACAATTAGAACAATAATGACAGGCTGTCTGACACACTTAGCAGCAAAAGATGTGATTGTGTCTCAGGATCTAAAACTGGGATTTAGGACTGAGGTGGAATTTACTGAAAGAACACAATATTCCATCCAGCCACTAGGGGTTGAGTTGAGCTGTGATTTACATACAGTCCATTGATAGACTCGGATGAGGCAAAGTTTGACACCAACCTTTTTAGACAACACGTCTCTCACTATGCACCGAGTTCCGGTGGGAGAGCAATTCCTCCCACATGTGTTTCAATCATTCCTTAAATGTGGTGCAACACACATACATCTCTTCTGTTGCATCCTGTTACTGTAAACTGAATTCATTCCAAAGACCCAAACAAATACAGACTGCATGTGTAATGAGCATGCCATGTGCTGCTTGGTGCAAAAAAATCTGCTCGTTACAAACCACAGATTTCAATGAAAAGTCTTCAGGCTTGAAAAAGAGAACTGTATCACACCAGGAATCGTCAAATGTCTACCTGGCTGCCAAAATCCTTAAAGGACAACATTCAATATAAATATAAAGGGATAAATGGGTGAATTTCTAAACACCGATTAAAAACAGCTTTTATGCAGAGCAAGCTGGGGGGAAAACAACACCATCATCTCACTGGAACCAAAACACTGGAACACAAAACACGCCGCCTATTGGATTTCAAAAGCCACAGGAAAAGGTCTGACTGTCCGGTATCATTTTGCAAAACAACCAGGCTGGGTAAGGAAGTACAATATCATAGTACAGAACGACACGTCTTAACGCCAACAATTCCAAGAGTAGTTTGTGTTGTTAAACTCACAAGTGAACTAAATCGAATCAATGGAACAATAACAACATACAACAGAACTTTACGTTCATGTAGTGAGAACATTTGCCTTTGAATGGCTGCTGGGATCATATTAGAGTCCAGGATTCAATCATAGATTGAGAAATGGAAGTTTCACTCTTAACGACCTGAATTAAAGACAGAGTCAAGGCAGATGGAAAAAGAGGAAACTTTCTGTGTTCTTAAAACAGAAAACCTTTGTGAGATGTATCAAAGTGAGGGCGCTTAAGATCAACTCCTCAACATTTCCAGGATGAATATGGAGAGTGTTTAAGCCCAACCCTCGGGCATGTGCATATCGGGATACCAATGACTTGTTATACTCGTCTAAACAAGTACTTTTAGTTCATGCAGGGCATTATATAGAACACAGCTTTGTACTTTACCCTGAAACACATATCCTCACTCTGCAAACTGTCTTAAAGGACTCTCTCTCTGCGTGTCAGATACTCATATAGAACACCAATGCTAAACATCGTGTTTTAACGACCTTAGAGTATTCTGACCTCCCCTCGGGGAGTCACACCTGGGTAGAAAAACGAATTAAACTGTGACCTTTTGGAGGCAACATAGAGGTTGACGTTTGTTACTCTATAGCTATTACTAAATACAATTGCCTAAGCTAAATATAGCAACGAGAAAAAAAGCTTTCTGACATTCACTTCCCATGCATCTACACAGAAGCTTGTCTTTTCCTCTGAAAAATAAGACAATAAGGCAACTCAAGACTTCTTAAGAAACAAACATGACTAAATGTAGCCATGCCAAGATGACAGTGGAGTGAAGTGTTGAACCCTGACTGTGTGCCACACATTGTGTACCAAAACAGTGGATGCACTCTGACTCCCAGTCACAGTGTGGTGACAAGGACTGCTTCTTGAAAAAGACCTGACAACGAAGTGTCTCAGGTCTGGGATTTTCATCAACAATCACGACAGCACAGTTTTTCTTCCGAGACGAAAAATTATAGTTGCAACCTGATTTTGCCGCAGTTGCAGTGAGGACGTTCAGTATAAAGGTTGTCTCGGGTCATGTTGCTGGCACCATAGAGAGCCCAGATGACATGCCCATCACCAACCACACCAACACTGCCGCAACTCTTAATTAGGGAAACTGAGGGTGGCTACATGTGTACTATATTCCATGACTCACTGACTGCTACACACCTGAAATGTCCAATAAAAACAATAATCTTAAAACTTTTCAGCAGGACTATACAGTGCAGCATTTTAAAAGCTATTTCTATGAGTGCATTGTCTGTTTGTCCACTAAGTCAAGAAAGACCATAAGTCAAATTAGACTGTGGGTTTCAACTCAGACACAGGTGATGGTGGCTTACCAAAAGGTCTAACACATCCATTCCCTCCCTCTGTCTGTGGAGCTTTTTGGGCTCTGGAGCAGCCGGGCTGAGTGGCCAGCCTCATATCTGGGAATTTCACACCTACAATGGCCATTACCAGAAGAGCAAAGCCCATCACACCTTGGTGTGCCATTTCTGACCCAGAAAGCCCAGCGGCCACGAACGCATGGGGCAAACACGGGGCACCCCAGCCAGTGTAGACTTAGCAGCTTGGCGATGTGTACTCGCCCAGCCATGTGTACCAGGAGTGATGATGTTCCCAGGGAAACAAGGTGTGGGGCTTGGCCTGGGAGGAGTTCCATTGGGATTTGGGGGGTTAGAGGTGAAAGAGTAAGAGTTGAAGAAAGGGGACAGACTTGGTTCTTGGAGGGGAAACTATTTTCCTGTCCTTAGTCAATCGTTGATTCCAAATCAGTAAAATTGCTTTGAGGTAATTTTTTTGCCAGCGAATATCTTCAACATTTTTAAATGTTTCGCTTTCTACAATATCTGAACATGGCTAGGTTGATGGTGAGGGAACATAAAGATTGAGGTTATGACAAATAAATTATGGTTGATGTATAGTTAGGGTTAGACAACAAAAATCTTGGTTCGGGTTATGGTCATGTTTAGGATGCATACATTTGATACTAATGCCATAACTGATGTCTGTTTTCCCAAAATGTTAAATGTGTACCATTATACTTGGAACTCATTGGGATCATTTGTACTTAAGGTAACACAACGCCAGAAATTCTGATGACTTTCAAAACGTAGCTGGCAGTCCGCTGTAATTAATGTCACATTTCCACTGGATGGTCTCTATTCAACTCAACTCGCTCGTTTTTGGATTTACATTAGAAAAAGTTATGGATAGTACATGGTACTTTTTTCGTAATACGTCGGTCAATGTCCTGTGTGAGCTGAGCCGATACGAAAAAGTGGATTAAAACAGACATGGGACATCATGCACAAAGGTCTCATGCGTAAAAGTTACGCCCATCTACCACCTCCACACCCACACCCTTACTTTGCTACGTACTGTATGAGGCTCGGGTTCACGGTGGTGTGGTGGTTTGTTTCCCTTCTGTGTGGTGTTTGCATGTTCTCCCTGTGTTAGCGTGGGTTTTCTCAAGGTTCTCCAGCTTCCTCCCATAGTCCAAAGACATGCAGCTTAGGCTAATGGGTGAATGGATGCCTGTCACATGTGTCAGCCCTGTGATAGTGTAGCAACCTGTCCAGGGTGTACCCTGCCTTCGCCCATTGGATGGGGGCTGCGGAACAATAAAAAGTGGATCATCACACACAAGAATCGTAAGGTCACCTTGCAATTATCTTTCACACAGAACAGTAAATACCTCGGTTGAACCTGACGAAACACAAGCTATTGAAGAATAGGAGCTTCCCTTTGTGCTCGTTTCATTTCTATTGTTTTTGCAAATGTTTCTTCTGTCGCAGTTTTTATCCGAGGACACTTAAAAATCCCAACCCATTTGCTAATCATGTTCACAAAGTGAAAACAACATCATCACTATGCTGTCATTTATGTCTGGAGCACAGTGATAAGGTGATGACGTTAAATATTAAGACACATATTGATGCTTCCTCTTTGGGTTTCATCTTCCGGCGCTTTTTTTTCGTTGTCTTTATCGGCGTTTCTGGGTTGGAATAGAGAAGGGTGGACAGAGCTGACATTGAACTGCAGAGCCACAGCAAACCAAACATAGAGATTCCCGGCCCTCATCTGCACAAATAGGCCTTTTAAATCCTTCCCCCTCACTTTTGTCCCATTAATACTTCACTCTTCACGGAGACCAAAGCCACCAACTCCAACCTTCCTTCTGCCCCTCCAAACACACAGAGAGGTGAATGGTGTCTACTGTACCTTCCACCACTCCCCTCGCTGTGGGGTAGAACACATTTTGACAGTCCTGTATTTCTGGCCGGCTGGATTCGTGTTGGAATGAACCATGAAAAGGACCAAAATCATCTCGCTGGATGCTCATTTATATTGAGCGCTGGTCAGCTGTGTGGATCTGTGTGTGGCCTATGTAGAGAGAACGGGGCTTGTGTGGGTGTGTGAGCAAATATGTGGGAGTGGAGGATTAAGATAAGCCCTTAGTGTGTTTGTCATTCTGGGGTCATTATATATGCGTCTGTATGGTTTAAAACCCTAAATGTTTCCATCATCATAATCAATACAATGATTTTAAAAGATAGACCTATATTTTAACAAAATACACAACATGGCCATTTAAAGTTGAATCAAAGCTAATATGAGACTTCGGAAGTCTGAGTAAATCAAATCAAGTGGGTATCTTCCACATTTAAAATCTATTTCTTGCAAAATGTTGAGTTTCTGCTGTCATGTACAATGTTTCTTCATTTGCTTCCTTTGAATTTTGTACAAAAAATCACTAACTTTTAAAAAATATATACTTCGGTAAATCAGACTTATAGCTTTAGTTTTTGCACAGAAGGAGAGCTCAATATCTTCCATTGGAATCATATTGTCATACATAGCCTGTGTGGACATGTTGAGTAATTGCAGTGACCCATGACTCTTTCAAACTCTTTCATGTGTTCAATGAACGTACAGGCTTGTGAATACTGTTGTCAGACAGACTTTGAAAAATGTTAACCCTTCCTTTCATTATAAGTACTGTAAGCTTCATGCAATGTTGAGCTTGCAGGGAGACATATCGAGCATATGAAGTGAAAAGAAAAGGTCACAGACTTAGAAGAAATGATTGCGACTCATCTAATTTGAGACCGGTGTTGTATGTCATTTATAAATTGTTGCTGTTTGACGAGTCCTCTATGTGAATCTGTCTTTTTAGTGCACAAACACACACACACCCCATGAATCCTTCAGAGTGCACTGTCCGAGTGGGTGTGTGGTAACAATGGGAGCTGGGGTGAGCTGAGGCAAACTTCTCTGGTCTTTCTCCACATAAACCTTTAATATGAGGCCTCCTCAGCACCAGTCGGCCATCTAAAGGCACAGTACCCTGTAATTGACCTTAAAAATACTTTCCGTGGAGGTCGGCAGCCATGTCATTGGCCTTCGGCCCAAGCAGTGGCCGCATCTCCCCAGCCCAGAAGAGCCTGGGAAGGCCTCACAGGGTATATTTAGTGGCGCTGTCCTTTGAGTGGAGCAGGAGATGCAGATAATGCCAGTCTGTGTATAAAACCACTCCACCGCCCACGAGTGGGCCTCTCACAGGCACATTTCCCTCTCCCGCGGGGATGTGTTTCCTGAGGTCAGAGGTCAGCTATATGCAAGCCAGGTAACTGTACAAACATTGGAGACACTGACCAGAATCCACCTCTCCTGTGAATGCGGGGCATGCCAACTTTTTGTTGTTGATACAAACGCTTTTATACATCTCAGTTTAGTGCAACACATTGCGTCAATTGAAGCAGCATTCACCGGGAATCAGGCGAAACAGACGTTTGCCAATCTGGGAGCAAATGTGATAAAATTGTTGGCTTTTTCGAAACAGAGGATGTGCAACGATAGTGGGAAATATGATCGTGCCTGCGCAGGTAGATGTAGTTCAACGTTGACTACATAAAAATAGAATATTGTTGAAGTTGTTTGATTAAAAACTGATCATCGCTGGCACAGGGGCAATTAAAACAACAACTCTATTTTAGTTTTATCAGTAAACAAGTATCTGGGTTGCTGTTGGCGAAAATATTAACATCAGATCAGACCTTCTATGAGCAGATACTCAATGTAATGAGACTCAGACTGTGATGCGAGCTTGTTTGATCTGTTACATCTACTCTTGTATTCCTTTGCTGAGCCTTTGTCCTGCTTTTTAAATTTTTAGATCATTTTTATTCGTTTAACACAAATGCAAAAAAATAACACTTAAGATTATATCAGCTTTGTGACTAAACATTGCCAATACTTGTACAGTCTTTTATGGAACTGACTTTCATGAACGATTTATTGATTGATTGTCTTCACTATCAGTTCAGATGTTGTATTATGTCATCTGCTTGCCCAAAGTCTAAATATGTACCGGTAAGTACAGATGTAGAGTGTGGTATGTGCTGCATGTGTTCAGCGTTTGTTGTTGTGACTGAAGCATGACCCCGTTCACCCCCTGTCACTCATAACTGCTGTAATCATCCTGCTGGTTTCTCTCGGGGACTGTTGGCAAGGCCATCTGCTAGTAAATTTAGGATTTCTTTCAAGAAGGATCGTTGTTGGAAATAAATCACAACTTTCTTTTGTCTTGTAATCTTTTTAAAGGAAAGAACTGCAGTTGATGTAAGAAATATAACACACCTCCGCTGACAGCTTCCTTCTGACCGAATGTCTCAACAACAGAAAGCCTCTCTTCTGTATCTCTGGAGTCAAGCACCGGTAAACATCAGAGGACAGTTAGCGGGATGCAACAAAGCCTTTCATCTGTAGTTCGAGCACTTTTCACCCTTATCTTTGACAGGTTTATGAGCAACCATAGCAGCAAGTCTTGCTTACCTCAGTGCCACTGACCATTGATATTATATAATAGTTGTATGTCTGTCGCTTTTTTCTTTGAGGCGCCTGTCTATCTTACCTGGTGATTTTTTTGTGTGTGACTTTTGCTCAGTTTTGGGTGAGAGAAAGAGCAGATGGGCCAGTGTTTACACGTAGCACGTGCAATCACACCCTGAAATTCCTGGAGGTAGCAGGGAGAGAAGTTGCAGTCACTTGTGCCTGCCTCTGCTCCTTACCAGTGGAAACCACAAGCCTTGGCAAGCTTTAGCCACACCATAAGCATGCTCTACTCGCCTAACTATAGATTTCATGGCCTCCAGCAATGTGCACTTGGATCTCACACAACAACTAGGCACTACAACTGTGTCTATAAGTCATCCACAGAATTGTTCAAATGCTGTCATAAACTAACAGATCAGCTCTTAGTATCTTCACATATTTGTTTTTGGCCTCTTAACAATACACATGCACTAAGCCACAAAGATAGCAGGAAACAGGACAAAGAACGATAGAAAAGAGTCTCAAAACCTCTGGATTGACCTCCTGAATATAAAATCAGAGCCCAAAAACAACAAAGAAACACTGTATAAAAAGGACAGTTACAGAGCTCGACAGACCAGGGGTTCATGTGCTCACCGTGGTCTTGGTGACAGATCTGCCGACCACACCTTGCCCATCTGGGCTGCCGGTGGCACTCTGACTGCTCTCCCGAGGACAGCATGTTCAGACCAGTAATTTAGTTCAGATGAGGGAAAGCAATATTTCCAGATTAATACAAGCCATATTCCTTCAGAACTGTCCTTTCTTTCTTCTTCTCCTTCCTGCATTTTTTTTTTTTTACATCTCACATGTCCAGAAACGTCTGGCTGAGGATGAAAGGAAGAAGTAGAAGAGAAAAAAAAAAGTCATAAAGAGTGGGAAGATGGACAAGTTTTATGCTTTGCGAGGCAGACACACAGGATAGCCAGTAGCGGTGTACAACACTATTGTTTCTTTCATTAAGTTTGTTTTGATCATCTCCCAAAACACCTACAGTAATGATGTCATTTCTCTGAACATTGTATTTGATATGGCCAAGGGAGGTGTTGGCGTTGCCCTTCCCTTCGCTCCTTTCCTGATTACTTTCATGTTATGCACAGAGTGGATAGATTTACACACTCTGCTCATCCATTCATCATTTTCATATCCCCAAGTGATGTCGAATGACTTCAATAACCCCCCGAGTAGCACCCTTTGCTACGAAGCAAACGCTCTGAATCCTAAAATACCTGGAACAGATTCAACCAGCTGTGCAGTATACGTTTAAAAATGCTCAATACAACCCTGAGCACTTTTCTTGTTCAATCATTTCCAAGATAGCAACCTTGATCATAAAATGTATCTGGGTTTCTGGGACTCAATGGAAGTTGCTTAATATCATCTCTGAAGGAGATCGCTCCAGCTGTGATTAGTCTGGCTTGGCAATAGTTTCAGTCGTTGGGATTCAGGAAGTCACAGCTGTCCCTGTCCTGCAGCTGCTGACCATCCCTATGATACACATTGCTATAAATCACTACGGCAGTCAGAGAGAAGGATCTAGCTTCACTATTTGTGATATGTGCTGTGATAACAGTGAAGCAGATTTAAATTTGCAGGAAGAAGCTAAAACCACAGAATAATTGGCAAACTAGGCAGCTGGCTGGCTTTGTTGTTGGAGAAAAGCCAGTTGGACCAATAGTAATCTTGCAGGGCCATGCTTTCATCAGCTGTCCATTTTGTGAATGTGTTTGGAAAATTGGAAATTCATCGGCTGTCTCCCAATAGTTTCTGGAACAATGTCTTAGATCCATAGGCCCTGTGAGTGTTCCCCACAGTCCTCAGTTATATTCCAAGGGACGTTCCTTCATTTACTTCACATACAGAGGACAAGGCAAGCAGCCACTTTGGCTGTGGTTCTCATGGCCTCATAGCAGAAGTATGCTGATGAAGGACTGATGACGGATGTACAGCAATGGCACACCCCAAGGCTATGATTATTTCATGCTTTCCTTATCCTAAAGTAACCGTAGAGTGTCACTGAGTTCCCGGGTTGTAAGCAATACCTCTGGCTGGATGCCAGCCTGTAACCAATTCTGCTGATCATTGCTGGGCGACTAGTGGGACGGTTGAACTACTGCTTCTGCTGCAATGTTTCTGATGTTCTTTTTGGAGCACACAACCATCTGCCACACTGCACGACTGTGATGTCATGACTGGGCTTTCTGAATGGCTGGGCTTTCAATTGCACAGTTCACCCGCAGTGCTTGAACGGTACAACTGAACAGTGGGTTTAAAAGGGAACGTGAAATTAGTGATGACTCACCTCTGGCCGCTATAATATTATATTTCTTCACCGTTAATGATTTCGATCCATCTGAAGTTCCATGAAATCAGACCAAAAAGGCCAAAAGTATGCGTCTGTATCCAAAAGATGATTTCTTTTTCATGAATAAAGTTTCTTTTACATTCTACACACCTTAGACATTTTTTTAAGTTTGCACAGAAGGTCCGACACATGTAAGACATTTCACAAAATAAAATACTTCTTTACATTACATCCAAGAGTTGAAAACCTTATTTCCATAACACTGTAATATGTAATATGAGGTGTCCTCAGAGACAACCCAGGCAAAATGTTTTTTAAACTTTTTTGTATTTAAAATATACTGACATTTTCAACAGTACACTGCAAATATACTATCATAGAATTGTACTTTTTGCAAATATATAAAAAGTATACAAAAGTCACGCTTTCACCTATTTACATTAAGTTGTTCCAATTTAGCACACACAAATATACTAAATACACTTCAAATTGTGCTATTATTATTATAAACTACTATTTAATCACAACTAAAATATATTAAGTTTAAAATAAGTTGTTCCAAAATAGCACTCTTTAAGTATACTGATGATTAGTAGGGCTTCAAGTATACTCAAGTATGCTAACATTAAATATACTTAGCATATTTATTTTTCACCTGGGAAAAGAAGGACATTCCATATATAGACAAAGTGCCGAATAATGGGAAACCACTGATTTGGCAACACTATTTTGTTATTTTTATGGAAGAGGGGATTCTTTTTATGAACCTTCAGCTGAAGTTCAAAGAACACACTCACAACTACAAGTCACATCAGAGGTTTGACGATCACGAAAGTCAAGCTGCATCACTAATATTCTGCTGTAAACTAGACTATTGAACTGCTAACAGGAAGAGTAGAGAAGAGAAGACTAACAAAAGGCAGACAGCGGACGACGTTAATTGTTTCTCGCACTACTACTGGCGATTTTTGCACTACTCATTTGAAGTGCAATTAACTGCTGTAGAACAAACTACTGCTAAGATAATAACTTTCATGTTAACTTGTGTGTTTGTGTCACCTTTTTGGGAAACATCTTAAAAATACCAATTTCCCCGCTGTTTTGCGGGGAAATTGCAATTCTCCAGCCTATCTGTACAGCACATGAACACCAAACTCATCCACACATCCCCCTGCTTGAGCTTGACTTTGCCCTTGGTGACCTGTAACTTGTGTCTGTGCCCTGTGTATTTGCACATCCACTGTTCCTAGTGTAGATGAGGGCCAAGGGACCACACCAGAAGAACAGAAGAACAGAAGAACGTTGCCTTTATAAACAACTTTTAAATCAACCATCGCCTAGCTGCGGTATTTTTTCCTACAGATTTCTAGCCAATAGTTAGGAGCATCTTAATAATTCATGCATCTACTGTGACAGTAGCGCATTTAAAAATATTACGTAACTGTTCTACCAAGTCTGTCTTAATTCTCATGCGAGAAGCTGGCAAGTTGGTGATTCAATTTACAGCAGCCCATTAATATCACAATTCCCCAGTAGGTAAATTGTTTCCAATACACTTTCTTTCGCGTCCTGGTCTATTCATTGTGTTTCATCGTAATCCATTTGGCTACATGTATGCTGAATGTATGGCTTGGGTCGGTACGTCACATGAGCAGCACATTTCTGTTGAGGTAGCTAGCCAGTGCACGTTTAGCCTGGCGGAATGCAGCCTTGCATTGCTGAGCTCGGCTGAGATTTATGTGACTGCTGTGGGGTGTGCATGTGGCTAACAGATGGTGGCATCCTGCTCTTCTTTCCTCCCTCGGCACATCACTGCTTACTCAATACCCCCACCCCGTCCATATTTGCTGTTCCTTTCCTCTGTAGCATCTGCCACCCTTCGCTCTCCGACACTTCAATGCTTTGAACTTCAATGCAACGTTCTCCTGCTCGGTTGTAGTTTCAGCAGTTATTGTGGACTTGCAATTGCTCACTGGGTTGTTAGCACCAGACTCATCCACAACACGCCCACTGTCCCCACCGTCCACACTATCCATCCCATATCACTTTAATAGACACTTAACACTATCTATGCCAAGACAATACATGAACTGCTTTAATCTATCTCCATACACACACACATACACACACACACACACAAACACAAGCATCCTCTAAAAAATGTTCTCGAACAAAATGTTGCAGCCTGTCATTCTTTCTCTATGTTGTGCTTAAAGTGATTCACAACTCAAAATCTATCTTTTGGGTACACTACTGCATGCTTGAAAAGTGACTGTGGCAGAAATGAACACTTTCCATCCATATGCTCAGAATGTTCCAAACAGTCAGTTTGGCTTCACCTAAATATGGCTGAATGTACTGCTTTTGTGTTGCACTATGGCCCGCCTTAACACGCAGAAGCTCTGTCTGAAGCTGATATTGACTCTCATTAGAATGCCTGGCATCCATAATCAGATGATCACAACGCCGCTGGAAACAACTGCTGTATTATTTCTTAATCTACAGCCCCTACGCAGCTACTGCTGACCAGGTTTGACATGCACGTTGTGGGACAAATTGATCCCAAGCAGTGACGCAAAAAAACACTGAGCATGTCATGACACTCTCCACCTGCTCATCTAAACCCTCACATCGGGTCGCTTGCTCCTGAAGAATAAATGTGAACCTGCTGACTCTGATTTAGCTTTCGCATTAGATGCCAACATCCAGAAATCTGGCACACATGTATATCATACAGTAGACATGAAACTGCTCCAATACTGTACAGGTGTGAGTTTACAGCTGAAAACTACTTTTAAAAAGTGAATTCTGACAGAACAGCAATCAAGCTAACGATTCACAGTGTCAATTGTTAACAGTGTTCTTATAGTTAAGTGTTAAAACTGACTAAAAAATAATATTGTGCGGCCACTACGGTAGCAAGGAGCCACACATAATTTACTACCAATCAAAGACGCCATTCAGTGTAAAATGATGTACTACTGTAGCTAAAACGGGCATGTGGCACACAGAGCCATTTACGCAGCAATAAAATGCCGACCTATGGGAGTTTACTGGAGAACATTCACACAATCTAATAAAAATGCAGCCAGTGCTGAGTGTTCCTTCCCACACACCTTGAGCTGACATGAGTCTTACAGACCCGGTTTACGTGCACATGCAGATAAACAAACAGATGCAACCAGACAAAAACACAGCCATCGCATGGATGCAAGTCCTCCACTTTGCTTACCTAATCCCACTCTCAGAGTCTGGGAATGTACAGCTGTGTGGTTTTGTGACACACTGGGCCCCCTGCCATGGGGAGTCACCTCGAGGTGCTCAGAGCGAGTATATGTTTGTGTGCGTGTGTGTGTGAGACGTTTGAGTTCTAGTCCATGTGACCACAGAGCTGCGGCCACAAGGAGTTAAGGACTTTTACTATTGTGACAAACACATGCATACACGCACAACAGACACATAGATGCAGCCATGCAACCACAAGTCCACATGTGCACCCACCCACACACGTACTCATACACACATAGTCAGTCATTAAATGGTGCACACCACTGCATGTTTTTTTTAGGAATCTCTTCCCCTTATTAATTCATTCTCTATTCTCTGTCGTGTACCATTGAAGTTAACTCAGAGAATGGTTTATAAAAGGCAAGGACGATGGCCAGAAGGTCAAAGTTGAAGTTTTCCCTCTCATCCTTCATGCTGTATTTCTGCCTAGTAAGCACACTCCCAGTGGGACTTAGCTGCAGGGAAAACTTCTTCTACCATAAATAAGCATTTACCCATCTTCTGTCTGATTGAATTGACAACTTGTTCCTATTGTATACCCGTGCCTGTGCATGTATACAGTTACGTTATGTGACTATGTGTCTGCACAATGTGCGGCTGTGCTTTACTTCTGGTGTGTGTTCACTCTGGCCTTATCCCCTCTTGGCGTCGTTGCTAACCCTCCCTGCTTCGAGGCTTTACGATCTCAAAGGGATTGCATCTAAATCAGGTGAATTAAATCTGTAGTCCAGCTTGAATCTAACTGTTCTTTTCACTGAACTGGGTGGAGATTGTATATTTTGTCCATCTGGAATTTGGGTTAATTTAGTAAGTTATGAGCTAAATGTCATGTCAGTTGACAGGGCATTATTATCTCCACGCCTCCGCCCCTGGTTCTCTGAGGACGCAGCGAAAGTGCAGAGATAGGGTAAAGGTTACAGCTGATCGTTTGGTGCTTCAGGCTTAAAGGCTGAGGTGCTTGCATACTCTGAAATGTTTTTAGAACATACAGCATATATTCTATTTACATTCACAGTATACAGCATATCACTCACAAATGATATTGCTGTATCCATTTGCTAAAAAAAGAAAGAAACCATCAATTGCTCTGAATTGATATTCAGAATATGAGCACGTTAGAGGACAAACATTGAATTATCGTTCATGCTTTGAACTCACATAGACGTGGGCAGAACCCTGACATTACAAAGGCATTTTCCTTTTCACAGGATGAACATTTTTCACTCGTAACTGAACGAGTGAACTGTTTTAAATCATTCCTCGCTATGTGAAGTAGCCAGAACATGAAAGAAGAGAATGAAACTGGGTATCCCTTTTACAGTATTATCAGTGATCTATACTCTAAACCCAAGCAAAGAGACATTAAACAAAGAGATTACTGGAGGAGGCTTATAACAAGCTGAGGAAGAGCTCATGAGAATAATTAGAAATAAACCTAAGCCAGGTAGAAAAATCATTCCTCATAAAAATGACTAAAGTAAAGCCCAGCCACAATGAAATGGCAACTGGTCAAAGCTGAGGTGGCATTAACACTGAATAAAATATGAGGGTGTACTGTTGATGTAAATTGCTGAATTGTTGAAGTGCTTTGTCGGGGTCTGCGAGAGACTTGTCACTCCAGCTATGTTTGTGGGTTAATGCCATTTGTTTTTGATTTCCTGCATCTAACTAGATTTGGTACTATTTGGTCGAGCAGCACATGATGCTCTTATGTCTGTCAGTGAAGAAAACAGAAACAAACATCCAACATTTTGGCAAGAGAGTGCACGCACAACCTATGTGCCTTGTGCCCAGCGCTTTACAGTACACTCAACAAGCTGAATAACCTTCAGCTGTTTGCTGCAAAGACACTCTGGCTGTTATGCTTGTTTTCTTCAAAGACACGCTCTGTTATCGTACGCCAATGTTTTATACAGCCACACAGGGTGTTAAGTCTGACCTACTAGCAGTGAGAAATGAATTCATGTGGTATTTCACTGCTTTTGGCTGCTGGTATTTCACTGTGTAATCAATCATTGGCATTGTAAAGACCAGTGCCTACCTGCGCAATCATTTCCATGAGATAGGGAAGATTTTTCACTTTGTCTTATTAGAGTGAACCCAATGGATGATTCCTGCACTTTGACAACACCTAGGAATATGCAGAAACACCTCAATGTGTCACTACATTTTTAGCTGAGGTATTAGTCAATGTTTGACAAATGTAATCCCTGAAGGCATACTGAGGTCTCCCCCATTGTACTATTGTTTCATGCATTGATAAATGCAGGGCAGCAAGTGAGGACTCGCATGTGTTGGCTTTTCCTACATGTGAGAATGCACGGTGTATCTTGCTCTGTGCAGTGTGCTTACATCTCTATGCAGAAGAGGTCGGTATGTGCTATGCCTGGAACATCTTTTCTGGAATTGACTTGCTTTTTAAATTAAAAACCCATCACACTTGAATTGGCAGTTTGACAGAAATATGCTGATATGGTTTTCATTCCAGCAGCATGGGCCATTGAAAGAGCTCTATGCACCAGGCCAACACTGCTGTCAAACAGCTGGACGGCGGACTCTCTTTCACTTCTTTGCTGTCTCCCTCTTCTGTCACACCCTTCACTTTCCAGCAAGCCCGCTAATGGCCTGAGGATTTGCTCCCTTGGCTATCAATGACACCTTTAGCTTTCTGTTTCTCTTAGCAACCAGTGCACACTAACTGTATGTCAAACATCCGTCGTCCATTCTATTGTTCTCGGTGGAATCTGCATCTGGCACCTTTGACTCGCAACATTGTACACCTGGATTGCTGACCTCACTACCGTCTCCGATCTCATAAATCAATCAGTTCACCTATAAAGGCTGCAAGGGGAATACTTGGCTAGTCCTTCGATAATGGGCATGTGATTCCGATTGCTGACTGATGGACAAATCTCGCAATTTGTTATAATTTTGTTCCGTGATGTTGTAATTGTGCTGCCCCTCTCATTCTCATTCAGTCAGTCTGAATGGTGCTTCATTGCGAAGGGTATAAAAGCTTATGATAGGCTTTTTAGCTTTGCACTCTGAAAATAAATAAAACCATACGTCAAGATTTATGTTGCGAAGTCCTCTGATGTTTGAAAGACACGTAGTTGCATGCATGTGCAAATATAACTTTTTATTCTTGTCCTTGAGATAAAACAACATGGCATATAGCCTTGCACACACACACACACACCTGCTTCCTATTTCCATTGGCAGTGGAACATATGAATCAAACTGTCAAAATGCTGTCAGATTTGAATTGTTAATCGATAAATCATTGATTCAAGAACAGAAAACAAGTCCCACTCACGACCTGTAATATTATTGTCTCTTTTAATCAGACCTGCTGAAGGCACACCTGGCAAAATACAGCATTACACTCAAAGGGGGAATGCCACACCTGGCAGCTCTGAGGACGATTTTCCATCTTTTAATGTGTGTGGTAGTTAGGCTGGCACAAGGAGGCAGACTAGCATGACTGAGCAGGTTCCAGTCACTGAGCAGTGGGTGTAGGGAGGCAGGGGAAGGGAAGTGGGGGGGGGGGGGGGCAGGTGGGAGGCAGGGGAAGAGAGGTTGGGTGGGAGCATGGAGGTTGGTTTGCTGGGTGTATTCGCTGCAGAAGCAGCCCTGTGGAGGAATCTCAAACATTCCACGGTGATCTCCCTATCTGCTCTACCTGAGCCCCACCCTTCGGTCCCTCAGCCACAACCTGGACGCTTTTAGCTCTGAGCTGTCATCAGTAGGCTGGAACCAAAGCAAGATAACCACAATGCAATCTGAGGTTGAATGAGTAACGAAGAAAAGAAGAGAAAAAAATAGAACTTTCTGAGGTGTGAACATAATATAAGAGCATGTACAAGCAAAGTGTAAACAGTACTCTAGCATGCAGGTAAGTGCAGGACAAAACCACCACTGCAGCTACTACTTCACATTTTAAAAGTATATTGAAAGGTAATGCATGCATGCTTGCATATTCTGCAGATGCTCTTACATCAATTTATTACATCTGTTTTCTGCTTCTCATCACTGTCTCAACATCTGATGTCGGTTGCAAATAAAAAAATCTTTTACAAAAGGAATTCGGCAACTTTTAAATGTGACAGCAAAATGTGCAGGCAGCCCATATTGTGGCCAGATGAGTTCTTGACTCTCTGTTTGTCTATCTTTCTGTCCTTCACTAGGTGTCCACTGCTGACACAGCTGAACAATTTGCTGTCGTGCACAAATCTCCAAGGGACCGAAATCAAAGCTAAATCAAAGAGAAACAAACACATGTGCAGATACATACATGTGCACCAGCGTGCAGTGACTTTCACAATGTGTCTTTTGCTCGACTTCATATGCACACCAAACTGTGATCTTTCAAAAGCAAACCTGTCGCACACGCTTCAAAGTCTGATCCCTGACATGGAGATTGTTTCAACACCAAATAACATATATTAATAAAAGCCTTCATTGAGGTGCATTTCAAAGAAATCTCTTAGCTCAAACAGATCCACTGCATGCAGCAGCTTGCTCAATGCTCTAATTCAACCATCATCATGGTCACACTCCCACCTAAAGACATGTTTACTTATAAGCAAAACAAAGACACATGCACACTCATGCAGAAGGAACACTCATAAACTGGTAAAAGATTCTCCCTTCACCTCACCTTTGTGGGCTGCCCGGTGAATCCAAACTCCAATGTGTGAGGTGTGTGTCAGTCTTTCCTTTCCTTGATCTCAGTCTCCCTTTCTCCCACTCACTTCTCAACCTGTAGTCATCGCGTGGCTCTAGTTACGCTCTGCTGCAGTGAAATATGACAGAGGGAAAACGGAGGAAGGAGGGAGGCATAGAGGGATAGCAGAGCCCTGCCCAGACTCAGGAGAGAAAAGATTAGAACACTTTGCTCCACTAAAATTTTAACTTGCTCACCACTACGCTGTTTCCACTGATTTCTCTTTACCAGGCTCTTTTCTCTTGCGTTCCTTCTTCTCCGGCAGCTTTTAAAGTTTTCCTAAAACCACTTTTGCTTTTTTTGAGATTCTGCCAATCACAAAACCAACCGCTCTCTCTCGCTCTTTTAATTCTTGCTTTCTCTCGCTCTTGCTTCAGTCTGTCTGCTGTTTATCAAATGTTCTCTCTCTGTCTCTCTCTCCATCTCCCTCTCTCTCTCTCAGTCTTTCTTTGTGCCTTTCTATCCTTACAGCGCTGCCTCACTCTCATGCTCTGGTGGGCAGCTGTATGATGAGGGAGACACACCTGCTGCCAGTGTGCGTGGTATGGAGCTCACTGTTAGGCTAAAGAAGGAATCCGTTTGGAGTCCACGCTGTTTCAACTGTAGTCTGGTTTCAGGAACAGTTAAAGTGAGACTATAAATCTATGGTCGACTGAAGGTATAAAATAGAAGATTCTGGGAAATGCACGGGTCAGCTCATGGATGCCTGACCGCCGCCACTTTTCTCTTCAAGGTTTTAATAGAATAGCGTTTATTGGGTGGCTAATGTGGCCGTTAAAAGGCTAACCTATGGGAGTCTCTTCAGGGGCCATGTTGTCACAGAAGAAATGGAAGAGTATAAAGAAAAAAAGAGAAATGTGCCTGCATTTTTGTTGAATGCATGCCGTCAGATATAAGTCTGTCCTAAATTCACAAGAACATCCTCATCTTCATTAATCTATGTACTCCTAACTTATACTTGTAGAGAAAAAAAGTTACAGGGTCAAGAGGAGAAGAGTATATCAGTCCAGCTTGATCAAGAGATAAACCAGAGCAGTGCTCACACACTAACCATGACCTCGACATACAACAGCTTTCACAACACATCCCAGCCCTGCAAGAGTTTGTAGTGCAAGACCATGATACATTTAAGAGTCATCATCATGACAATCACCAGCTTGAACCCAGCTGTATTACCACCCATGGGGATGTCACAACAATGGTCATCCGTATCCTCAACATGCCAAACTTGGTTCACATGCACTCCCCCTCTCCTTCCTCCACGGGTTTACCATCCTTTGCTTCACTTCTGACTCTTTGCACATCTCTCCCACACTCCCTGGGAGATTAGTACTACTTGAATCAAAGTGATGCAGATCATACCAAAAAAAAAGCAGAGCAGATTGTTAGAGTGCAGCATGTGATTCAGTGATACAATTATGAGAAGAATCCTGTTTACAGGCAAGGGGGCCTTGACCCATGAGTCATAGAGTAGCCTTTGAGAATCTGGCACAGCTTCCTCTCTGCTAGATGGCCACCCCTCACTCCCTCCGAGTCTTCCCAATTCCTGTTTATCAAGTTAAAACATTCCCATTTCTCTATCCCTCTTTACGCAGAATTTTGAAAGAGTGGTTCAGCTCTTTCATGGAACCTAATGTGATAAGAACAACAACTGTTCACATATTTAGGCCAGTATGCCAAATGTCAGCATTCACAGTTTGTCTGTGTCTTTTAGTCTTCATGGTTTTGTGTGATTGACTGTGTTTGCTTGCATGCCTGCATATGCACATACAAATGCCTTTACCTATGAATGCTAGTCAGTGTCATAACTGCTGTAACTTTGGTGCCAATCCATCTAGTAGATCATTAAATATTGATAACTTTGACCTGCTGGAAGCACTCAAAGGAAAGTCATGGAAAATGACTCCCCCACAGTTATCATTATGAACGCAAACATCTCTTACTGAACATAAACGACAAACATGGCTATTTGTTTGTACTCACAGCTGTCAAGTTGGCAGCTTGTGGAATACTGAGGAGCAATGACTGCACAGGGAGAATGCACACAGGCAGGTAGCCCGTCCAGTCATTTCATGTGGGCTGGGTGACATGATTGGAAAGGCTTATTACAGTCCTGTGTGTCAGAGATACCCGATTGCTTTCTTTTTTTTTTCAGCGCATTTGATTTATTGATTACAAATGTAAAACAATTTTTTTTGAAGAAGGTTACCAACCCCAGCTTTAAGTGTGGACTTTATTACGACCCCTAACCTCGAACATCATTACTTATTCTGCTGCTGAGGACCTGAAGTGAGGGGAAATATTGTTGTAATGATGAATGGTGTACACACACACTCACGGGAAACTCTGTATCTCAATTCCAGTTAAGAGTAGGACTTACGAGCATCTACAGGGGGCATGATAAGGACTGTAAAGGATGACATGGGGATTGGAAAATGAGGAAAATGGTGGGTTTTTGTTTCACGAAGTTGAGGTTTGGAAACTTTCACTACAAGCAGAATCATTTAGTCATCACCAGTGAGGTTTGCTGTACAATGGCAGAGAGGAATACATTCCTGTAAAAGCGATGGAGTGAAATCACTGGAAAATGAATCGGCCGAGCTTGAGCTTTGCAATATGTCAGTGATTTAAAAATCTTAATGACAAAAAAATCATTTTTGGGCTTTGTTACCGAAGGACCGACCTCCGAGTTTGAGTCACACACTCCTTAGTGCCGCCTAGTCCCCAAAACCCCACATGATATCCAGATCTTCCATGTCTAGTGTGGTCTTGGGCGTCTACTTCTCTGCCAGCATCTCTCCCAGTCTCATACTGATGAACACCTGTTCTGTCATTCTTCAGTGTCTAAATATCACAAACTCCAGGCAGGTGCTTCTATAAAAGCCTGAAGTTTACATAATGATTCTGACCTCGTCATGTGCTCCGTACTCACGGATCAATTATGTCGAATTAGAATACAATCAAAATGCGTCATGGAATGATGCATTACCAAAAGTCCTCCCTGATAAACAGTTTACAGGTGAAGAAAAACTAAATTGAAGCCCTCTAGCTCTAAAACATGCATGTGCATTACATGGGTGATTTCGGCAGATAATGACTGGAATCCAAGCCCAGTGGCAATAAATTCTTCTCTGGGTGACTGAACTAAAAGGCAAAAAACTATAAGGGAGTGTTAGTGTGAAAGTGCATATGTGAGAGAGAAGCTGAGGGCAAGTGAGAGAAAAGAAAAATAGCGATTGAGCCAGAGAAATCAAGAGTTCTCCCATGAGCCTTTGCTTGCAGCAATACCTGCTCCTACTGTCATTTGCCGCAGGAGACAGGCATTCGAGTTGATGCAAGCAGTGGATTGAGAGTCACGCTCATCACACTACAGCACACACACCACATCTGAGCCCCTCAAGACTCTACTGTATGTACCACTTATAGATTTTGATTAAGAGTGGTGCCCATAGTCGAGCTATGACTTCACTTGAGTGACTTCAACATCCATCTTCATAACTCATGCTCTGAAAGCTGTCAAGAGAACAGATCTGAAGTGAAGCCTCCTCTTCAACAGCTGTTCAGTAATACACATAGTGTAGGTGAACTGAAGAGAAGGGTTGAGTGCATGACTCATTAAAGGTTTGTTAGCGTGGTAGCTTAGCTAGATTTGAGCACCAAATGAAAGGGCATCTTTTACTTATGCTTACGCCCATGACAAGAAAGACGAGTAACACAAAAGGGGGACCAAATTCAGATCTCTTGTGTGAGAGAATGGTTTTACTTTTCACGTTTTACCGAACCCTAATACATTTCATTGTCTCACTGATAGCTGAAGCAACACACCGCCACAAATGCAGCCCTTTTGCAGTGGATTGTTCCCCTCATTGTTGTTTTTGGATCAAACAGAACACTGTGTCACTACTTTAATCTTATATTTCATATAATACAATCTCAGTTCATTGTTTTCATTAAATGGACATTCTAAACAAGTACATCACACAGAACATAAGTTGCACTCAAGTTGCACCATCTAAAGTACAACTACAGAAAAGAGCACAACCGACAAAATTAAAATAAAAAAACACTAGCACTGCTACAGCATGGTGTGTAATATTTTTGGTTACATAAATTCCCTAAAAAAAAAACATTGATGTAACCAAATCTTGCAACTTTATGTCTAGAAAACAAGATTCTGAACACTTCTGAGAAGTCGAAGACAAGTATTGAAGTAGCTTAGAACCGTTTCTCAAAGCACCTATTCTGACCTCCGGACTACGGATCACTTTAGCTGCCCCCACTGAGTTGTGAGGGTGTGTCGCACAGGCTGGGGATGAGGCAGTATCGGATGAGGATGTACAACCTAAATATGGCTCTTGCAGCCTAGGCCACGGGGAGACAGAGAAGGGGACCACAGACCTCGGCAGTGTACAATTATCCAAAACAAGAGAGTCAAGCCAACCTCCTCTCACTGAGACTCACGACAAGAGCATAACAGAGTAAAGCCAACACAATATTTTATATATATATATATATAAAATATGTGTGTGTGTGTCTGCCTATAAACAGACACAGATACAAAGACACACAATAATTCACTGAATTGACCCCTCTTGACACCACTCAGCAGGTATTGAATCTATGAACTAAGCTAAATGCATCTCACAAAAGTCTTATCATTAAGACCCGCCTTAGGCAACTGTAGCCAAACCCCAAAAACACCTTGCCTACAGATCTGAGTATGCACAGTGTAGCATATGGCACAGATTCAAGGGCTCCTCTGCCTTTGGAGTGAAATACTGGGAGTCAAAATTTGAAAGGCTGTGAAAGGAGCTGGCAGGTAATGGCATTCCTTAGGAATGGGGGCCTACAGAGGGAGACAACACTCGGGACCTGCAGTGCACAAGTGCTCGTGGATGCAGATCTACCTGAGAAGCCAACAGGTGCGCCACAGCTTACCCCTGGGGTGACATGTTGTTTGCATCGATGCAGTGAATTAGAGAAGTAGAGTTCCATTCCCCATCAGACCTGGAAGAGATCCAGCTAGATGCATCCAGGCTGGACAAGCTTGAAGAGGCTCAAACATTTCAGGAGGCCCAGGAGGGGAGAGAGATCAAAGGCATGTCGGCATGCTCTGGTGTGTATGCCGACTGGACTCATGAACATGTTACAGATGAGCGCCAGAGAACCATCTGGGGTTATATAATGGCACAGAGTTCAAGGCACAATACTGTGGACATAGAGTAGAAAATACGACGTATAATTTAAAAATGACTGAGACTTTGGTTATTTGTATTGCTTAGGTGGTCTTTCATGGGACGACTAACTGTTTATGGGACAAATCATTGTTGTCTAATTGTTAAATACAATTACTTCAAAGTAGCAGTGAGAGTGTAGTGGTAATAATTGAATTGGTCAACGATGACACATTTTTGTCAAATGACAAATAAAATAGTTGCATAATATTGCTGATGTGAAACTGTAAAAAAAACAGTATTGTCATCACTCTATCAAGACCATTTCTCCATATGCGGTATATTAGGCTTGATAATGAGTTCAACATCACACTGACACATCTAAATAAAAATTAGCTTGAGGGCAAATTGTGAAGAGGGAGAGAGAGACATGGCATGCGAATGCTTAGTTTGACAGACCGTTGGCCTTAACACATACTCCTTTCAGTTAGAACGTATTGGAGGCGTGGACAGCACAATGAGGATCAATGTGGTTGTAAGTGTGTGCGTGTACTGTATCTGTGGCTGTGATTCTACATGTATGTCCCTGGATATGTGCAGAAATTGGTGATGATCTCACTTCACCCTGGAAGCAATGTAGAATGACTCGGGGTAAAACAGTTTCGCAGGGATTTCTCAACAAGCCCTAGCTTGGGGTTGATGGTATCGTTGATATCATGTCATCTCAGGAGATGATTGACGGCATGATAAGGGGAGCCTGCAGAAGGTTTACAGGTCAAGGTAACTGATAGTTTAAGTGGTAATAGGGAGTAGAAACAGCATTTTAAAATGAAATATCACAAATTTATATTTACAAAATTTCAAGACAATCATTTACATTGTGATTAAAAGCTTTTAGAGGAGGTTTATGTAATCGCAATCAGCAACGAAAGAAACCAAATAAACACATTTGCAGTTGGTAATGTGTAGGGTTTGAGGGCAAATTAGCACAGTAGCTGAGCTTCAAAGTATGTTTTTCAAAGCCAGTAATTGCCGCGGTACAAAGACATTTTAATACGTTTTTCAAACAAATGCTGCAAATTTGGTTTGGGCTGCAAGATTGTTTCCTGAATTAAGAAAGTGAAATTATTATCTACAGCAGTAAACAAAATAAATAACGAAGAGAAGAAAAGGTGTCACATACATTGTTCAAGGTAAAATGCTGAATGTCATTTTTGAAGCATAAAGATATAAAGTTCTGCTCTTATACCGTTGCTGTGCCGTAAAACTAAAGATTTATATAAATAGCATGGCCTATAATACATCATTTATATGGCTTGTGGCATCTCTGTCTGTAATGTACACGAGTGTAAAGTGGGAAGCCAGAGAACCGAGATCATCTACTTCAGCTCCTATAAAACCCTGAACGTTCTCTGTCGGCCAGGAATATGAAACCGACACACGATGTTTGTCTGAACCTTCTCTCCAGCTTTATAGAAGAGCTGCCTTACTGAGAAAATGTGACCAACGCACAACAAAATAATGTCGACATCACTGCTTCTACTCGCATGTTTTCTAGCTCATTTGCTTCGGAGTTTTGCATTCATACAGTATAACAATAGCGATTCATTACACAGACCCATTACATTACCGTCATGTCACTAAATTAATGATTACCAACAAGGACGAACTCATCCAGGAGATTATGTGCTGTAAATGTGCTGCGATGGCATCTTCAGTGATTAAACATTTGCAATGATGTCGGCTCTTCCTATCATGGTCAAGGTGCTGCAGTAAGCTTTGAAGCTGCTGTCTTGCAGTGGCTTTTACTGACTTGTGTAACTCAAGTGACTAAACTTGAGGGCTTTACACAGCATATACTACACGTCATTCATTCAAATATCTAAAGGAAATGGCACACTTCAATACATCTAGGAAGTCATTTTATTCCTCCTACATTGCTACATTCAGCTCACTAGAACGCAGCTCTCATTGTTGTGTTACTCACTGTGGTCATCTTGCAGTTCATAAAATCAAAGCTGCATAAAGACTGTAATTTTGGAGACGTATAATTGACCTGTTTAAGTTCATAGCTAAGGGTTAACTCTTGGTTTAAAACTATGCATGAGTTAACTGTCTGCTCTGAGTAATGCAGTGGAAGCATTTTGAACATTGTTGGGTTTGGGTGAGGTTAGAGCCGGAGGGGTCATCTATGGGATGCACAATCCTTAATTAGCCTGCAGCAGTGTTTAAAACATGGGCTGGGCTTCCCTTTAAACATATGCAGCCTGTGATGCTACAAACACGACCACAATGCTGGACTTTCGTTCACACATGGCTCAGTAATAACCTCATGAAGCTCTATTTCTAGGATGTGGATATGTTGAAGGTTTTGGGTTTTCAAAAAAAAATCCACAGTATGTTTTATGATGACATAGATACGAAGTATTCATCTGTGTGCCACAGTTCAGAAAAGTGAAAGTGTAACTGATTGATTAGTCACAAAGTGTTATGTGATCTGGGTCAGCGATCCCACCCCTTTTACACGAATAAACCACATGTCAGTCACCAGCAAACATGAGACTGAAATGTCAGCCTGCAAGTCCGGTCATGACACTGGGTTCTACCATACAGGTCTACACGCCTCGTGACCCCCAGGATCACTCTCTGGCCTGTCAGTCACCCAGCATGCTCTCAAGAAGAGGACGGCTCGTGAACAGGAAGAACAAACACAGTTTCAAAAGTGACTCACACCATTCCTTCTGCGAGGTGTTCCCCAACCATCACACTGACGGACTGCACTGAAAAGAGCCTCCGCTGGAGGGTAAACATTGATAATACTACAGATGAGATGTTGGAATGACAGACGCTTACAGGTACGGATTACAATACAAAAGTTACAAAAGCATCATAACAGGTTTAGGTAGAGAGCAGCAGAGTGTCGTTTTCACTTTGGCTGATCTTAAAGATCCAAACATGTCTCAAACTAATTACATACATATCCATCATATGCTGCTGTCAATTAATGATCAAGCTTAAGGTTTTTGCCCCCTCTTAATCGATTAGTCAACTAATCAGTCGTTTTCGTCAAAGTCAACTAAGATCTTTTTCGTTGATTCAAATGCTTATTTTTTATTTAAAGTTCAGACATGGCTCAGTAATAACCTCATGAAGCTCTATTTCTAGGATGTAAAGAAACCCACTGGCTTGGTTGAGATGATTCAAATTCTAGCATTTAGTGAGCTTGTGGATTGGTACAATTCTTTGTTGAGAAACTCAGTTTTACAGATTTGTCGATGAAATCAATTAATTGATGAATTGACAACAAAAAATGTAACTCAGCTCAGAATATCTTCAGCTGCACAGCCCGAGAGATTGAGCAGTTGGAGACTACTGGAGGTAACTGTAAGGTTACTGTGAGCTGTAATGGCTCAGCCACACGTGTACTAGTACTTTATTCACACCACTCAATGATTCATGCTTGAAAAGAAATGTACTAATCCGGCCATGAACTTTTACACCCATAGATTATCAATTGACCCAAAATTGCCACCAGGGAAATTAATCATTTCTACGACGATTCATTCTTTCCATCCTTCCTCCCTTCTTCCTGTTTTTCTACAAAACACATTTTTCCATAGGCCCCAGTTATTACCTCCCACAATCACTCAGCCCCAAATCACACTGTCTTACGCGTATCCTTTGGGACTACTCAAAAGCCTACATGCTCATCCTATCCCAAGGCCCATGGTCTCATTTCTTGAATCGTACTTATTCTTCCCAGCAAGCCTCTTCATCACCCAGATACCCGTCAACCAGCACCGATTCTACAGTGATGTACGCCCCATGACGAGGTCTTGTTTTCTTGAGTTTGCCTCCTCTTTGAAGTGAGGTCTGGGGCAGTGATGGCCTCTAGCTAATGTGGACATGCTGCAGTTTGGATGGCATACTTTCCAGCAGAGCACGTCAATAAATGACCGTTTTTCTCATCATTTGTCTCCTGAATATGGCTTTTATCTTGGCTGCACAGGGCTTTCCTTCCAACGTGTGCGTGCCTTTGCATACATGCGAGTGTACATATGTATTCTAGTGTGTGTTTGTATCTGTAAAGGTTTACAATAACACAAGGGTCCAAATGTTTTTGAACTCTGTGTTTTAATGTTAGATTTATCTCGATGTAATCTCAAGCATCCCAGCAACTTAGATCATGAGGGAGGCTCAGACACTCAATCATTCACACCCGGAGACCGAGCAGCAAGTGCGGAAGCGAGGAGATTCTTGATATGTTGTAGTGGTTCACGGTTTATGTCCTGTCACCTGGAACCTCACCTGAAACACATCCATTACATCTTCTCCCTCGTTCTGATGATTCCATGATATCATTTTCATAAGCTATAAATCACACCATTCACATCACACCAGTTACATCATTCAACATATCCTGAAATGTTCATCACAATTTCTTCATTCTCACAGAAGTGAACAAAGAGAAAAAAATACCGTTATCAGGTAAGGGAGTCAGATTACAAAAAATGGAAAGGATTATGAAGATATAAAAAGCCGACAGGGAGCAATTACACACAATGGTAATGAGGTCATGGGAAATATCTGGACCCAAAAAGTGTGTGCAGAGAAGCTGTCAAAGTTTGAGGACCAACTCATTTGCATTTAAGAGATCTTGCTGAAGCATAATGGGCATAATTCACAGCAGAAACCTCTCGAATATACTACAACAAAAATGAACAGCTGAAAACCAACATTGTAACTTGGCTGTGCATAAAGCAGTTAAAAACTAACCGTCTAGTTTTACTGCGGAGACTTAAAAGCCTGGGGGAATAATAAATGTGATGAATTTGGTGAGTGGAGAGAAGGATCCTGCATTAGGGGCAGAGAATGGCTAAGCCTGAGGGAGAGCGAAGGAGCCAGGCTCAAAAGTGTCCTCACTGCCTCTGACGTTCTTTAACCTCTTTTGTGGCTTTGAAACCTCATGTCTCTGGCCGCCAGTCACTCTCTATTTATGCAAGAAAATAAAGAAGAGAACGCTGCCCCTCCTAAATCTGTAAACTGCAATTAAGCTAAATTCCAAGTTTATTTCCAAATGCCGTCCTTGCTCCAGACCATGTGAGAGACTTGAGTCTAAAATTATCACACTTTTGGTCAGGATGCCAAGAGAAAAGCCAACGCTAGGACTGTCTTCTCACAGGCCACAGGATCAGTCAGACGCTCTGGACGGCTAAAACTATTGTGATAATAATTTAGAATGCCATAATAAGAAAAGTTGTCACTTAAAACTCCTTTTAAACATCTTTTGAAGGCGCCACTGCAGTATGTGACTCAGAAAGTATGATGCTATGTGACACAGGGATGTTTCCAGATTACAGCCATAGATGCTGCCGCTGCTTTCAACAAGACAAAAATAATTAAGAAAACAGAAGCAAAATATAAACACAATGTAATGACATCTCGACAATGAAATTACTCATGTTTTATGTTGACTCAGCCCCTTGCAAGCCACATGGGTTGTGCAGTGAGACAGCTTAACTAAAGGCATCACGTCTAACTGTTTTATGCTAGCCCTTCTAACCAAAGGTCTGACATCTGGAGGCAAACAAAAAGCAACCCACGCACCCCCCAGCACCTCTCTCTGTCTAACTGTCTCTCTCACTCTGTCTGTCTTTCCATCATGTGTTTACACGTCGGTAGAGTAAGTGACAGGGCTGTAATCGGAAGTCTACAACCGTGTCATTTGGAAGACTGTTGTCTTTTCCTGGGAGCATGGTGGTCAGCAGAGAAAAACAAGATTTACATCTCACAGGGAGGGGCAGAGCGTCAACCATGCATTATCCCCTATTGGCTGTGGTCAGGGATGGGCGTTATTGTGTGGACAAAAAGATGCAGACACATTTCCACCCATGGAAGACATTGTTATATTAAACCCAAAAGATGTTGTTTCTTTGTAAGTCACAAGTTAGAAAGGATTAGACCAGGTGTGTGTGTGGTTCTTACCGTTGATTGCGTCATTTGTCAGTCAGCCTTTGTGGGAAAGAGATGCCACCTATAAACAAACAAAAGAGAGTAGATCAGGGTAAATACAGTTCATAAAATGTCAATCTGTGGTCTTGGAAAATAAATCAGGGTATTTCTGAGGCTATTTTCTGAACTCTATATTTTTGTTTTCCTCTGTGATTGCCTTTGATACTGGAGCAGTTCTCCACTTTCAGTTAGAAATTTTAAAAAAGTAACAACCAGCGCATATTAAAACTTCCTCTATAGTGCTTTTATTACAGTTTTATTTATTTCTTCACAATGTTTACTGTGTATTCTTTCTCAAACTATGAGAGGTTTACCACTAAAGGCCTTCTTTCACCTCCTGGAAAGAATTAAACAGAGAAGCTTGGATTAAACTATGTTTCTCACAGTGTTCGCCTAAACCTGGCGACTTGGTTAAAGGACAGGGAAATTGCTATAGGAAGCGAATGTTAATGCTGCACCTTTGCATCTATTTGCAGAAGAGACACAAACTGTGTTTTCATCACCTCGGTTGAAAGGAATAAACTGGCAAAACATCAGATAACCAAAAACGCGCTTACAATCAAAATAGAAAGCCTCTCAGCATTGATTAGTCATGGACAATTTGTGATTCTGCTTATATGGCAGATGGTATGAGTCATCTTTCATGCTGTCTGAAGATAACAATTAATGCAGAACAGTGCCTGAATAAACAGAGCATGCAGTGCTGTTTGCCATCTGACATTTCCCATTAAAAGCATAATGGGAACATCAGGGATGATGTGAGAAATATTGCAAACACATCATCAACATCAAAGCTGTATTTCCACCACCAATCATCACCAGACATACTCAAGCATTGGTTAAAATGTTCAGTGTGGACATTTTATCAAAATGTTTAAACTCCATTCATGTTTTTTACTGAACATATTTGTATTTGCATGGACATTTTGGATGAAAAACAACTGTTGGTTAGAAAGCAGAAAAAGTCAGAGGCCCAAGCAGTGCCACGCCCTGATTTCACCTGAATCCAGCTAGACAGACAAGCTCAATCCTACACAGTTTCAAAGCTCTGCAATCCACATGTGGCCTCCACCTGAACAGAGTTAAGGAGAATAAAAGACAAAACACCCAAAGAACAAAAGAACCAAAGAAGAGCGGCCGTGAGTAATGCCTGTTGTTTCTCTGGGAACTTCCAAGACTGCTTATTTTTACCAGACATGTGTCTATGTAAGTCACCATTTGTAATGGTATTCATATTCCTGGGGGTGTAGGTGGATGCAGCAACCCTGCAGAGAATAACAGACTCTTTTCTTTTTTTTTCAAATTGCTGCTGACTAAGATTGGGCATCGCACCATGTTCCTTCACATGACTCACACAGCTTAATGAGAGTCATCAAAGAATTGATCATCCGCCAATTCAAGACGCTTACTAAGACCCAATGGTCAACGAGGAGGCAGTCACGCAGACTTCAAAACCATCAAAGCCAGACATGCAAATGTAGACACTTAAAAAAAAAGAAAATCTCAAACCAAATAAACCAACTGCCAAGGACTCATCACAAAGTAACCACAAGACAACCACGTACAGTTCTTTTGATAGGAGTACAAATACGAGCAGGAAGACAAGCAGAAGTGCAGATTCTCATAAAAATCACCAGTGTACACAACTTGAATCACAGCACAAACAAACCAGCAACCAGCAAAGAGACATTTGTGGTTTGTTTATTTACAAGCTGACATCATGAATAGACTGATCATGTATAAAGATGATAATCCTGCATCGAGAGTAAATCACAATACAACAAAAGAGTAAATCATTCAAAAAAATTGTGATAAACCTAAATACATGCAGAGGAATACAAGCAAAACACTGACACACAAAGACATAAGAAATGCTTTTGGTTCATGTTCGAAAGCTCTTCAACATCTGCGCCACATATTGTGTCACATACCAAAGGGTTCACATAAATTATAACCATCTTCACAGTGTAAAACTGTGCAAACTAATAGCCAGCTTCTTTTTCAGTATTTAATAAGCTTGGTTTTCTGTATCACACCTCGGCACTTCTATGTTTTTGAGTTTGCATCTGTACACACAGCAGAGCACCTGCAACCTATGTCCATTAACCTCGTGCTCTGGGACCACCCATGCATGTTAGAGTGTAACGGTAAACATTTCTCAATGAATGCAGCAGGGGGGGAAACCCTGCTGGAGTGTGGCTGCATTGTGAAGGCCAAATAGTGCTGTGCTTAATCTAAACAGTCAATGTGATCTGTGAGCTGGAGGACTCTCAGAGTTCAACACAGCCATCGCTAATGTGCTTAGTTCCACCTGTAATTTTCCCGATGTGACAACTCAAAATGTCTGCAGAAAAAAAGGCCGATATCAGAGATTGAATTTACATTCATCTCGTCCAGCCTTTTTTGCCAATTCTTTTTTTAAAGTGTAACTCGGAAGCCAGTTAGCTGTATAAGAAGATGGCGTCCCTATTTACCATTAAGCTCTGACGGGTTGACTGTGTCTCCAGCCCAGGAATCTGTCAGTGGGCTCAACAGACCTTTTTACTTGGACTCATAGCAGGAACAGCACAGGTGTAAAATAGAATGTGTTAACCATTTCAGTGCCATCAAGAGCCCCAGTAAGCCATGTCAGTGAGCCAGCATGCACAACACCAGGACTCTGAAAATAGCTCACCTAAATGGAATGAAGCTGTTCTCAATGTAATCAATTACACCTTCGGCTGGGCAATTTGGCCAAAATCTTCAATCAAGATTAGATTAATATTAATTTATATCTTGATAATAAAATACTTCACAATATAGCATGTTTTCTTTTTGTATAGTCTTGTATGTATGTGAATTAAATACTTGACAAATGAGTATTTTATCATTTAGTGAAGAACTTAAGTGCAAAGTGATAAGATGTCCAAAGAAACTTTCGTATGTATATATTTTAATTTGGAAGACGCAATTGTTTATTACAATATCTCTGTAAATTATTTCATTTTGAGATGAGGAATAATCCTATTGAATTATTGCCCAGCCTTAATAACACCTGTGTTGTCCCTGTCATGGCATGCCAAAATGTCTGCTGTGAAAAAGTCTATAACAGATCTATTGGAATCAAAGAACAAATCTGAGATGTGTGCAACGAACCAGGCTTAGATTACAGATTACAGGTAAGGCAACGGAAGTAACAATTTCTAGGTGAGGAAGGGTGAAACTCAAATTATATGGCTTAAATTATACAATATTATCTCATCTCCTCATGTCCGCCCAGGTCTGCACAGATGTATATGGTCAGTCCAAAACGTATTACTGCATTTGTGCACATGCGTGGACACACAATGTTGTATAAAGTGAACCACATGTGTCAGATGTCTGCCCTGCGGTCCACATCCTTGTCTGAGTATATGAGGGCCTTAAAAGGTCTAGGTCAGTGGTCATCAACCTTTCTGACTCATGACATTTTAGAGCTCACAAATGCAAACCTGTGACCCATCATCGCAGGTTTTGTCTACGAGTTGTGAGCAGTTCAATTTAAGAGGGATGTTCAAGTATTCATGGTAAGCTAAGCTAATCGCCTGCAAGCTCTAGCTCCGTACTTTCTGTACAGACATGAGAGTCTCTTGTAAAGAAAGCTGATAAGTGTAATTCCCAAAATGTTGAACTATTTCTTTAAAGTTAGGCAATTAAAAATGTGATATATGCTCAAGTAATGATTATATTTGGTAATGATTAAATGAGAAAAAGCTTTACTCACTTACATTGAATGTGAATTTAGTGAATCGGGGTCATTAAAGGATGAAGGCACCTAGTATGAACACCACATCTTCACAACAACAGAGCGGTGCAGGAATGAGTTCTGACACCAGGAAATGAGTGAGCGTCGTTTCACTTTCAGTTCCCTTGTTTCAAAGTCGGAGGGTTTCTTGAAAGGGTTTTTGGTTAGATACATGAAAAAGGGTGCGTGTTAACACAAGGTTAATCACTTTGAACGTTCTGTTCTATGATATATAATATATGTCAGTCGATACCCCTCTTGTGAATTTTGAAGCTTTTATGTGTCGTCAAAAAGATGGTGGCAAACAAGTGGCTAAATGAGACCTAAAAACATCATCAGACTGACTCGTCAGCCTTTAAAGCCTCGTTGTGTATACTCACGTTCATGCAATGTTGGCTTTTTACTACCGGGGATTACATTCACAATTCCAAAATAATAAAAGTATTGTTCATTTATGAAGATTATCTTCCTGAACAACACTCGTAAGTGTCATAAACATTTGCCACAGAGCTTATTTTCTGCAATAATCCAAAATCCAATGAAGAAATCCCATTTGCTTTTTATTGAGGGAACCAGTGAGATGCTAGTTGGCATAAAAAAATAAGTCTTCTCTGAAGCACTTCATGTGTCACTGGCAACCTGTGGCTGATACAGTAGTGATATCTGTTTCACATAATTCATCTGGAAGATGTTTCACTTCCATGTCTCATTTTGAATGTGAAGTGATTCAAATAAAAAGGGATCAGTCCTGAGTTACACTCTCCCAAAAGATTGTCTGACACTATATACTGTTGCCCTTATGTATGCGCAGCGTCTTTGTTCAGGTTCCAGTCATTACAAAAACAAACTGCAATGGAAGAAGGAAAACAGTGGTACAAAGACAGAGGAATGGGATTAAAGCATTGATTGGACAAATAAACCCGTTGGGCCAACAGATGAAAGAAAACTGTTTTGTCACTTCCTCACTGGGTAAATACACAACCCCACCAGATGTCCCCACTTCTCATTCACGCTGCCAGTTTTTCAGTCCCACCCTCCCTCTGTTCTCTCATCCAGAGCAGAAAGCAGAACCTGTATAATCTGTGCTCTTCTCAGTCAAATACACCATCAAAAACAAATGCCCTACTAGTCACTAAACATGGAGAAGCAGCATTCGGTTTTTCTGCTCCAAATATCTGGAACAAAGTCCCAGAAAGCTGCAGGTCTGCTGAGACCCTCAGCTCATTTAAATCAAGATTGAAGATTTTTCTGTTTGCTGCTGCCTTTAATTGAACCACATTAAAGAATATTAATCAATTTCCTGCATTTCTGCATTTTACTACTGTATTTTACTTCTTACACTGCTTTTTGGTGTTTCAATGAATGTTTTGCCTTATGTTTTAATGTTTGTTATGGTTTTATGTGAATCACTTTGAATTGCCTTGTTGAAATGTGCGATACAAATAAACTTGTCTTGCCTTGCATTGCGTTAGGCTGGCCACGCAGCGGCCGGACTTCAGAAGCAGGAGGACGGACACAGAGAGTATGTGTAAACCAACCAGGTGTTTATTTCAACGACAAAAAAACAAATAAATACATGGCAGAACTCTTTCAGGGACCAAGGGCAGCATGTGGTCCTGGCAGCGACAGCACTAGATGTAATGATTATGGCAGCCTTATATAGTCTGCCACTAACGAGGACCTCCACATCACTGTAAGATAGGTAACTCTGCTCCTTACTCTACAACACAATCCCCTAATCTACAACAAATACATTAAAATAGATGCCTAACATTCTAAGGTCAATTATCTATATGATCTCTGTTGTGGTAAGACATCACCATAGAGATCATATCCGGCCCGAATAGAGAATTCAATTTCCCTACCACCCCTCTAGTAATTACCACATGGTACATTCCCGGAACTATAAAATGGTGCTCTTGTACCCTGGGGACTCTTTTAGGCTGAACACCCTGGAGAGGAGACACAGCAGAGGTAAGTGCTTTGAACATGCAGGTTATTTGACAGCACTATTAATATATTCAATCATTTTAGTTAAAGATAACTAGTGATGGTGAGATGAAGCCTCATGAGGCATCGAACCACTTCAGCCAATTGGTTCAAGAAAGGGTTCATTTCCCGAAGCTTCATGTGCACACGAAACCACCTACTGGCCAAGTGTATAATCACAGGCAGCTGTATCTGAACCACATAATGTGATGCATTGAATTTTTGTGTCTGTTATGGCTGTTGGGAATGACTATGAATTACAAAAATGTATGACCAAATAATTTCTGTACATAAATGATCACATATGTGCATAATAAAATATTTTCTGAATGTATTCTGTGTGTACATTTTCCCAAAATGGTAGTGTCATATGATATGGCAGGTTGTGTAATAATATTATGTCACTTTAGGAAAATGGCATGGGCTTAAGCAGGCAGAGGACAGTGAAAGTGCTTGTGGAACTAGGAAGAGGGGACTGAATATGCTTGTGTAACTTGGACAGTGATTTACAGGACGGGGGACATTTTATTCATTTTTATTCAGAAATAACAGTTTTTGGTTTCAAACTATTCCTTTTTTTGACACAACCTCTCCGGCCTTTGAGAACGCCCTTTCACAGGGTACAGAAGATGCTGGCGTGCACAAAAACACAAGAGCAAGTCTATATCAATTTTGATACAGGAATTTTTGTCTCTCCGAGCACTCCGGAGGCAAAATCTGTACCGCTTCCCGAAGCAGTCACGTGGTGCAGCGAGGCTTCGGACGTCATCATTTGTGGCTCCTCCCCTAAATGAAGCAAGCCTCGAAACGCGCTTCGAGGAAACGCCCCCTCCATTACTCGACACACGCTTCGAAGCGTCGGCACATCTCGTAACATCATTAAAGATAACCAAACCAATGATATGTTTGTCTACAGGCCCGACCTTCAATAATTACTGAGACCATATCAGAACCGTACAATAGACATTCAACTCTCAGTGTGTGAGTCTCTTATTGTCTCGAACAGGCCACAAATGCCTGCAATGGAGAGGCTCCTTGTCACACCTTGCCCCGAACAATGATGAACACAAAACCGCATGCGTGCAAAGGCACATATCAAAAGGTATAATCACATTTTAAGGACTTTACCAACAACATACTGTATTATCAACAAACATCCCACCCAAGCACAGCCAGATATGTTTGACTCATGAGGAACGGTTAACCTTCAAAACAACAGCCAGTGACTCACCACCATCTGGAGAATTGCTTTCAATGGCCAACAGGTCTTTCATCTGCATTAGCACCCCGTGTGGACCTCTAGAATCAATTCTATGGACCATTGATGACATTCTCAACTTGTTACAATATTTTTTCTGGAAAACTTCAAACATCTCATTCTACCTTAAGTCTGACGCCCTTGCCTTACACATATTTACGTCACTGCATGGCTTTTTGTGTGTTTCTCCTTATTGCAAAAAGCGAAAACAGACTGAAGTCTAAACAGTTCCAGGAGGGGGTTCGCTAACGTGTGCTGAGTTTTTATGTTCCTCTGGAGCGCCCAACATCTTGTAAGTGTCCATGAAATCTCCCCTTGCCGTACACATGAGCAAACAGGCCTCACAGCACACACATCTCTTAGCCCACAAAGGGTCCTGGCTGCATCTTGTTAGCTTTTGGGCGCTCCGTCCAGATAATACAAACCCAGACTCGGGTCGTCTGGCTGTGCATTGGGGAACCTCTCTATCACACTCAAGCCTTTGGGCAATGCTGTTGTCCAGACACAAACACACACAACTCACATAATCATAAAAACCAGACTACAGTTCTGCTCCAGCCAGGTGCACACCAGACCTAAAATACTGATGTTCATCATTGTCCATCAATCTCTGTAGTTACGATTCTCCAAGACGTAAGTAGACACATGCACCCGAACAGGTGAGTTCTCCATATGAGCCAGAGAATCAGGTGGAGATCTTGCGTCTATCGCACAAATAGCAAAACAGATTCATCTCTGAGGGTGCATTAAAATATAACGTTATTTCCTGAACAAAAAACATGCACACATAGTTATCCAGTGCCAAAGCAAATGTCTGTGCTCCTAAATATGTGCCTGAAAAGCTTAAACGTGCCAACTAAGAAGTGGGTCGGAAAGTAACTTTTCTATGAATGAGCAACAGTTTGGCTGGACTTCGTAATTACTGAACACACAGGACATTATCTATCCTCTCAAAGTCTCTGAGTCACAACAGGCAGGAAAGCCTTAACAGCGAGGGAAAAACATGTTGAGCAAAATGTTAGCCCAAATTAGCTCTTATATAATTGCACACAAGGACCCATAGATAGTATCCATACACACAAAAACACATGCACATGAGTTATTCATGCTACCAAACAGATGTGCATTCACTTATCAGATGTGGTTTTGAAGTCATTTTCCTCTCATCCAGTCTGTGAGGCATGTGGTCCTAGGTTTGAAAGCCCTCCAAAACCTGCATGAAGTTTGTCTGACAGCTCAGAGAAAACAAAGGACTTTTTCGGAACAAGAGGGAGGACAGTGAATACTGATTGGCAGTCAGCCTCGTCTGCTGAGAGGGCCGAAGCCCCCAATTCACCACTCGCATCATACCCAAACCGCACTGATTCCTATTTGAATATCTACAGGGAAGGCGATAATCATTCCAAGACAGATAAACTTTAGCGCATAAGGAATGTTGCCAGTGGTTTCATGCTTCATGGCCTCTCCACAGCTCTGTCTTTCAGGAGTTTTGATGCCGTCTCTCATTCTTCAATCTCCTCTGTGACCTTTTTTGTTCCCTGCTCTCTTTTATTTCCACCGCTTCATCAGTGTTGATTAGCCGTTCCCCAACGTTAGAGAGTCTAGACTACTCTAGACTGAGGTGGGAGTGCCTACACGCCCCACAACCACACTCGCACTAAGGTGTAATCTCTGAGTGTCTTGTGCCCCGAGCAGCTTCACTGGGTGACATTTTTCTGGGTGGCTGTGGTATTCCACCACTGTGTGTCATTACGGCAAAGCTAATACCATTCTGTACACCCTCAGTGTCCCACCATAAGTATTTGTATACCTGCAGAGATGCATGAAAATACACCTCAAACCACAAGCATGCAGTTACTTGTGGGCTCATCCATCTTGTTTGGGTGAGGAAAGCTTTAAGCTCCCTGACATCATACTACCATACAGGAACACCAACACACACATAATGCTATACTTGTGAGGATCCTTTTTTTACACAATCCTTTCCCTAGCCATCAATCTTAACCTTTAACCTCACAACTATAGTAGACACTGTACCCAAACCTTTGCCCTCCCCTTAATGGGAATGTAGACCACCTCTCTTTTAACTGAACTAAAACCAAGTCTTAACCCTCAAACAACCCTTTGAGGACGTGAAGACCAGCCAAAATCCTCACTTTCCAAAACACCCTCAATATATAAATTGTCCTTATGACCTAGAAATAGGAGAGACCTCACACACATGCCCCATCTCAAATGATTTAAACTAATATGACCCTGGAGAACCTGAAGCACTATTTCTCAGGCACAGCGATGTTATCTGAAATCCATAAAGTGATTCTTGTTAGCGCCCAACCAGCTCCTCGTTTATGGACCCAGGGAAAATACCCCCCCGGGCTTTGACCAGACGAGCAGTGAATGCAGACCTTTAGAGAGCTTCATGTATTACCCGGAGGGCTAAGCAGAGAGCACAAATGTGATGTGATGGTGAAGGGAAAGATGAGAAGTGAAAATGAGCCATGGCTGCACGCTGAAGTATGGGGTTTGTGTTGTTGGACGGTGTCATTATCGAACAGAAACACTCACACACACACACACACACACACACACACACACACACATCCATAGAGTACACATGTAATCATGTGCACTCACAGACCATGAGGAACAGTCCCATCTTTATCCCTGTCTTTGGCAACAGTCACTTCCTCAGGATACGGACCCGTTTTGTTTAGCTTCAAACACTGCCTCTCCCTGGTTCCTGCCCTGTCCTGTTCCCTCCTCTCTGTCCCACTCTCTGTCTGCCTCTTAGTATTCCCGACTATTTGTTCTATGTCCTTCTCATTTTCCCCTTTTTCCTCCAAAGAACCCGGCGGGAACACACACTAAAACAGGAAGAATGAAGAAAGGAAAGAGTGACAAGAGGAGGAAACCACAGAACTTTCTCATCTGCAATAGAGAGAGGGCCTGAGCTACCGTTCCCTTCTTCTGACTTCCTCCTAGTCAAACCAACACCAGCCATAACTTATATCCTTACCCCAATACTAACCACAGACTCAACCCCAAATTACCATCTGCCAAGCATGACAATCTTGCAAGCCCACCCACAACTCCAGCAATGCAGTTACCTCAAAGCAGGACAAAGACCGACAACTACCACCTCTGCCACATCCAGCACACTGTAATCAACTAGGACTCAGGCAATTATTGTGTGTGTGTGTGTGTGTGTGCCTGTATGGTAGTGCATGCAGGCGTCTGTGTTCATTTAAGAAACTAAAGGAATTAAAATTGCTGATGAGCAGGTTTGCGTGCACAAGAGAGAGACAGGACGCGCTGCTTGTCGGCACACAAATCCTCAACTTTTGGCAAAGCACGGAGTCTTTTCCACCGCAGCACCTGATAGCATCGCTGCCTCTGGTTACACTATCGAACACGCTCGGGTGGTGTGGGAGAAGCTATATGAGCTTATCTTCCTTGTTGGGATTTGTCAACTTTGTTAGGTACTATAATAAATTAAGAAGGGGAAGTGAGCTGGAAACTGCAACTGGAGAACACTCAAATCCCATTCAATGGGCTCATCACCGCGCTGCGGTGTATCTAAAGAGAATGAGAGCAGAGGGCTGTTAGTAGGGCTGTTGCCACTGTGCGTCAGGCTGAGATGATTCAGGGGCTGTTAAATGCAATCAGTCTGCCTGAACACAATGCCAGCATGTGATAGGTTGCAGCACGACAAGCCAGTCATCTTGATAGTGCCACTGAGTGGATTCATCTATTGTGGTATCATATTTGTTATCATTAGTGATGTTGTCATAAGTCAAAAAGAGGGAGTGCTTGACATTGTTGTTTTTTATTTGCTTCCAGCTGAAAATATCCCTTTGATTAATAGTTCATTAATTCCATTCAGTAAATTCAATGTTACTTTTGAGTCATTTTAATATCGTAAGTTAAAACTTTATTGCAGCGCTGAAATTTACTGGAACCAGAGTTCAGGTCGCTAGAAAGCACATTTTGAGACATTTATAACAGTCCAAAGTAACCGGCTTACTGTAGTGTCATCTTCCACTGTTATTTCTACTGTGGAAAAATAATATGAGGGAATTATATTTTTAGTGGAAGATGTAGTTTGAGAAAGTAAAATGCTGCCATAAAAACAGTTCATCATATAGACACTAAAACACTGCTGGAAGCAGGTGTATGAAGAAATGATTCATTTGTTATGGCACAGCTTGCAATCGGCTTTACTCACAGAAGACATTTTGATGTGGCACAGGAGAAGTAATGAAATGAATGATTACATTTAGCTGTTTGGTTTCAGGGTGCTGGTATTGTGCATGCTGACCCACTTACGTCACAGCTTACTGGGACACTTGCATAGAGCAGAGCCATCACTAATGTTATTAGTAGCACCTGCGCTTTTCCTATATCATCAGTCAAAATAGATTAGTCCAATGGTTTCCCAACATCTATCAAGTCATTGCACCGCACAAATATGTTCACAGTGAACACAAATTCTTTGTGACACAGCAATTTTTACATTTTGTGAGATAATTATGCTTTTAAAGAATAGTGCTCCTACTTTCTGACGCACAGTACTTCATAGAAAACCACCTTCTCCAATACAGAGATGCTTTGTACTTGACTATTGTGATTTAAAGTTTCTGGCAACATGGCTCTGGACAAAGACAGGAAGTGGACTAGTTGATTGACGACATGTAATCCAGTCACTTCTCCATCAAACTCAGTGCAGAGACATAGATCATTAAAATCATCGATAGAACAAATGTGTCCCTCCTTCACTCTAGATTTCAGTGACCTGTGAGGCCTTCACAGCCCCGTCTCAGAGGCCCGTAGCTCTGGAGGGGTTGAGCTGACAACTGCAGTGTCGGACGCTTAGGGCTCTTGTAAAACCAGGGGGACCTGTCTGCACTACATAAAATACATCAGTAAGGCCTCAGTAACACAGGGCCTGATCCTCTCAAAAATAACAAGCATGACCTCCTGCCTCCAAACATGGGATTTCACCACCTACTGGCACTCTGGTAGGAGTGCGTTAGTAAGAAGACCTTGATCTCTCTCTTCCTCTTTCTGTGTGTTTGTTATTTTACCTCTGTGAAAAAAAAATTGTACAACCAACAATTATGTCCATTTCAAAATAAGCCAAAATTCAACAGCATTCAAAAAGAGAATGGAATTCAAATGTATGGCTTTTCTACAAAACTTACTACATTTGATCATTTTTAATAACCTTTCCATGCCTGGAAAATACCATTTTAAGATGATATGACGTTTACCCAGTGGTGTGCGAGCCCTGGTAGTGCATTCAGGTCGGGGTGTATTTCTTCTTCAGTCAGGCTGATGTGTTTCTTGGCTCTACACCCAGGGAAATTGAGATGTATAATGAGCGGAGACAGCAGGCTACCTGTTATCACTTTAAATATTTTCTTTCCACATACCCAGTGTTGAACATCAACAAATGACTGCAAATTAGATTAAATACAGCTAATGTCATTTAAGCCAGTCTGTCTTCAGAAATTATCTCGATGTAGCTCACCAGTCGCTGAGCGGTCAAAGCTCTATAGTTCATTGATTATGACTAATATGACCCACTGCAAATAACTGACACTAGTTCAAGCAAAAATATCATGGGATAGATTGAAACATAATGAGTTCCATACTTCCTGAAAAGGTCATATCTATGTTCCAGACAAGTGCTCAACAGATGTGACAATACTTATCAGAGACTCAACTAACCTTCAGTAAGATGCCACAGTTGTGCTTTTGTGTGTTTTTTGGCAACAGTCCTGCTGCACACAGCTGGAAGATTTGGCAACATCAAAAATGTGCGCGCATTAGTTCAAGAAATGCATGCAAGATACTTACAGTCAACACTTACAAAATGAATCATTTTAGCACTGAACAGCCATTTCATGCTGCCGCCTGAAGTTGGAGCAGAGCATCATTTAAATTGTGACTGCACAGACATGATTATTATCCTTTCACTACCCCCTATTACGTCTAAATTGTCGTGACCACTAGAAAATGAAGGGATAGCAGAGACATACTGGCAACTCCAGTTCATCCTGCTGCTTAATATCCCATCATTGTGCTTGAACATCTCGGTAATGTTCCTATTACCACATAATCAGTGGCAAGCTGTGCTGTGGACCGTGTCAACACAGAGTACTGTCCCTCCCAGCTGTGGTGTGGGACAGCTGCCCGTGTTGGCTTTGTTTAGCTTAACCTGCCTGCCAGGCAACTGAATGGGTTCTAATGTCAAACAATCCCAAACAGGCAGCATCCTGCACGGAGGAATCAACTGGAAAACCTTTGCCAACACAAACAGCAGCACACATACCATGAAGTAATACCCCGACTGAAATGCAAAGACTGTCAGAATAGTTACCAGTACACAGAGGAGGATCACACAAAACCTCAGACTCCTCTGGATCTCTCTCGCCATGTGATATGAACAGTAGCATAGGGCCCCATTCACGTTATGAGTTCAACCACAGAACATTCGATTGGTAATGACAACACGCCAACCAATCAGATCAAAGGATCGTGCAAGGTTATGCAGTGTGTTTTATAAGAGGAGAGTCTCTGTCACTGTTAGTGATTCCTGGTAATAAAAAAACACCAGGGGCCTTCCTGTTTTGTCTATACACCACTGTTCAAGCTGACAATCATTCAGGTCTGAAACATTCTTCAGTGTGTTTTCTTTACATAGGCAATAAAGGCTGAAACCTGACCTCTGAACAGACCCATGAATATGCCTCTCCAAGGCCTTCAAAAGGATGTAAAACATGAGCCATAAGTTGGACATTTTGGTCACATGGACTATGCGTGTGTCGAAGATCAGCAGTGTGGACCTTCAGCTTCCAAAGCATTGATGATTAGAATATGTCAAGCATGAAGCTAAATGTGGATTGATGATGTGGATTGGCCACATCAAGGCAAAACCTTGCAAAGCCAAAATTAACCAAATTGGAATGGTCCAATGTTTGCCTGCTTGCTTTAATCTAACAGTTTATTGAGTAAAAGAGTTGAGGAAAAGGCCTTTCAGAGATTCTTAAAGGGCCCCTTTTCAGATTAAGAGTTCGATCAGTGTAAATAGCGTCATATTTTGATTAGAGACTCTTAGCCTCTAATTATTTCTTTATTTACTCAGCTCCTCGGTTTACTAAGCTCAACATTTCCAGTCATAATTTGGCTTCGGCATTAAAAATCTATTTGCAAGTTGGTCATAGATGTAATGTGACACAAAAAACAAAAGCTTAAGTGAAATTGTGTTTTAATTTACGTTGTGCAATAACTTTGTTAGGCAGACATGCAACAGATGGCAGAAGCCGCGTTTCAATAGCTCTTTCAGCTTCATGCACAGAGGTATTGATGGGATTGTGAGTCAGCAGATATAGCTTAAGGTTGTCTGAAAGGAATAGTTTTGTTACATTTACAGTTACATTTTGGGAAAAAGGCTTATTCGTTTTGTCTTAAACGTTAGATGAGAAGATCAAAACCTCTCTCAATTCTGTACGTTCAATAGCACAGCAAAAAACAGCAAGCCTGGCTCTGTTTAAAGATGACAAAATCCATTTACCTGCACCTCTAAAGTTCAATAACTAACATGTTATATCTGTACAAAAGTGTCAGAATAAAACGTGTTTTGGTTTTACAGATATATGTTTTAAATATATAATTTTACAATTTCACACAGAGCCAAACTAGCTGTTTCCTTATTTCCTTTTTTTGTGTATATATATATATATATATTATTATTTTTTATTTTTTTAATGCAAGACAAGAGACAATACATGAACAGAACAACAAAAACACTGAATACAGGTCAGCTAACATCATGTCAGTGTATGGCAGAACGGAGTGATGTCGATGTGCGTGTGTGTGTGTTTGTGTAGGTGTGTGTGTATGAGCTACGTATGTGAAACAAAAGGAAAGACAATAAGAAAGTAAATAACTAAAGGGGAAAACAACATGAATCACAAAATAATAACCATAAACATATGCGTTTAACACTGTAAAAATGACAACAATATGAATAAAGTGCCACTGGCACCGAAGCACGACCAGGGCACCGCCAGGGAGCTTCAGAACGGGCCAGCAGGATCAGTTTCCTTATTTCTAGTATTTGTGGTATGCTAAGCTAAGCTTAGCTAAGTGTCTGCGGGTTCCCGTTTCATATTTAACACACAAGAGTGGAATCGATCTTTTCAGAAAAGTGTATTTCCGAAAATGTTGACCTACTGCACATTTTGATGAAATATGAATGGAAGTTTTAACCTGTCCACGTCTGAACCACGTCATTAAGTCATTCAACACCATCATGCTTCCAAAATGATATATCTATGCCGGAGATAAGATTCATTATTACTTTGACAATGATTCACATGTCCTGTAATACACAATACATCATAAAATAAAGACATATTTCTTTCGAATGCAATAACAATGAATGTCTAGAAATATCAACAGACACAGATATTACTTTCTGACAGGTCTTAATCTAAAAACACACTGCAAATAACACCCTACATCAATAAATACTTCAAACAGGGGAGACAGATGACGAACAACAACAAAGTTCACTGGGTGAGACGAGTGCCAAAATAAGTACTATTACAGCTTAGCTACGAATTGAAATGGACTGGAGCTCATTTAAATACATCCAAAGTCAACTTTACTCATTTGCTTTAAAATAAGCACAAACAGAACGGGCATATTCGGGCAGCGTTTAAAAAATTAAAAAAATCTGAATTGAAAATCATAGTGACAGAAGTGTTCTTAGGGCAAACTATCTGTCTTCTCCTCAGCAACATCCTGCAAATCCAACTGTGCCAAGGTCAAGGGTGAGGGCCCGGCATCTGATTTGGATGTGCTGACATTTGCTGACTCCCTGACCCGCTTCTTTTCCCTCACTCACCGACTCTATCGTTTCCTTACCCATTTTCACTCACCCGTTCAATTACTGCCTCCCATCAACCCCGTCGGCCTTCCCCTCAGTCACACACTTTGTTGTGGGGAAAGTTAATTGCTTGTGAAATAGTAGTTCATGTTAAATACAGGTTAACAGCAGAACAAGACAAGGAGGCGTTGTTAAATGTTGTGCATGTGTACACACTATATGTTCATCGTGTACACAAAGCAATAAAAAAAGCTTCTTTTAAGTTCTGATTGTGTATAATGTACGGTGCTTTTCTTAAAGGGGAAATCCACTAATTGACATTGATGATGTCACATGGGAGACACAGCAAGGAAGCCAAGCATCTACTATAGCAAGCTAAAGCGCCGGTTGCTCTGCTACTTCTGGATAATTAATGGTGACAAATGTTGGCTGAAACATACAGGCCATACGAGCTTTACAAAGCAGATCATTGATACTCGATTAGTTTGTAGTACTGCTACTCAACCTGCAGAACTAAATATGTCATTACTTCATCCTGCAAATAGATCACGCCCTTTTTTCTCATCATTCAGCGTAGCTGTATTTTCTCAGTAATTTCATCTCTGCTGTAAGACACATATCATCACTTCCACTGCAGCTTCCCTTTCATTATTTCATCATATTAGTTTCCGAAATGACTTGTTATGGCTCAGTGAACTGCTGTTTCATGATACTGTCACACCGTCAGGCCTGTCAATACCATCAGGCTTGTTTCTACTCTCAAATTCTCAGCAAGCGAGAGCAGCGCAGCACAAAACATGCCGAGAACTTTCTTAATGACGGGGCTGCTGTTAAACAATGGCTTTTCCAGACATCACTGTACAGCTCGTGTACACACCGCAGAGAACCTGAGAACGCTTCTCATAGCACTGGATCCAAACAGAGCTAAAAATACACTGAACAGGGATACATGCTGCAAGCAGATACCGACAGTCATCTTCTTTTGTCTAACAAGAAGGATTGACGTTACTCTTTGTCTTCTGCACAACCAAGAGAAGGTGCAATCAATTGTTTGTATTCGTGAAACTTTAATGGCATACGACGTTAAGATATTTTTAGGACAAACTCTTTTAGCGTTTTGAAAGCACACTTGGTCTTCACTGGCCTCCCTCTCTTAACCATTTCTACAAAGTACGTCCTCTCAGCATTTCAAATGTCAGAGTTGGGGTGCAGTATTTGTGGCTGATGCAGACTAACACAAATCTTAAACTTCAATTACATTTACCACAGCTGACCGAACTTGGTGGAGGAAAAAGAGCATGGATATAAAGTAAGGTGAACATGTTGAGAGTTGCCTGCCTCCTGTCAGTTCCATGCGCTGTCACTGAGCTTTCTTTTCTCTCTTATAATACTAATACTGATGTTAAGAGGCCTCTCTTCACATCAAATGAGCCATACGCCTGGAACATCTGCTTACACAACAGCACTGAGCTTATGTGCTGTGATAGCAGCATTGCATCTCCATTGCATCACTGTTGGATAAGTTTGGGGACAGAAAAAAAAATGAAATGCCAATCACAACAGAGCATTAACTGTTCCGAAAAACACAGCCTGCAAATTGAAAGCATACATGAAGCCGCGGCCAGACAAACAACAGCACTGCCGTCATATTCCCTATGTGAGGACCAAGGTCTACAAACCACCAGAACACAATGATCTGGACCACTGAGTGGCCTCGTGGCCACATGGACAGTAATAGGTCCAGAACCTCACCACAAGTTAAATAAGAGTATGACCAGACTTTAACCGACATATCGCAAAATTTAGAGCCAGAGTGCCCAAGATCCTGCTGTGGCTCTAAAAGTCGTGTCAATGTCACGAAACGGGCCACAGTCTGAAACAGTTCTGAGGTTCGAGTACACCTCAGATAATCTACAAAAGAGGGAAGGCTAGTATTGCATTCTCCATTTTAATCTGTAACACCCACAGGGTCTTCCCTTGGTTGTTCTTCTCAATAAATTATATTTGGGCATGAGCTGGCTTAAGAGTTTATAAAGATTTGTAAAAACCAGCGAGCAGAGACAGAAAAGTAATTCTTACAATTCCCTGAAAAGGTGTTAGAAGGGAATCATTAGTATTACTAGGAAATCCTTGCAGATTTTCTATTAACGTCAACAAATGCTGAAGGCAGGAGAGCTATCGGATAGAAGCTGAGCAGTCCACAGAATGAGACAATAGCTGCTATAGGCACAGAGCCAAGAGGACGTCCGGCTGGTAGTGGCAAAGGTGTGGGCTGAGGCTGGGTAAGGACAGAACAGGGGCTTGGAACCAGTCCAGCATATAGTATGATGCTCTGGATGAGGTCCAAGCCAGCTGGGGAGCAGCAAAGTCAAGTCCTACAGTAACCTGGATCTGTGTAGCCTGGCCGCACTACTGACAGATTTATCAACCCAGCCCCGGCTTGGCAGAATCTCCTGCTTAAACTGCAATATATCTACAACTATATCTCACTCATTCACTCTGCCCTGCTCTTTGCATGAATTACATTGGGATTTTTAATCATTATTTCTCCCTAACGTTATGTCTTTTACAGTAAATGTTCCTCACTCATTCACTTCCATGACGACATTATTTCACCAACAGAAAATTCCACCTCACAGTCATGTGTGCATAGTAAAGTAATTATGCACTCAACACTGTTCCATTCATTTCCATGACCGTATGAGACCGTGGCATGTCTTATGTTCAAGTGATACCTCACGCTGTAGCTCAAGCTTTCCAACAACATCACGTATTATTTTCTAATCCATCAATATTAAGGCAAACTTAATATTACTTGCCATGGCTGCAGGCACATTGAGCCCCAGTAATAAGACTGCATGAGGAGAGAGATAGCCGGGAGGAGGCAAAGAGTCAAGGAGTGCGCTGTGCTGCTGGGGTGAGCGGCACACCTGCCTGCCTGATTAAGCTGTGGACAATGAGTCCTCTGTTGCTACCTGTCCACCTGTCTACAAAGTGGTGCCCCTCCGCTCTATCTATCTCTTCAGCCCCGAATTCCTCTCTCCCTCCCTTGTTTCTGTCCACCCCAGGGTCTGCTGGATATTAAGTCCACATGGACACACGCACACACGCACACACACACATTGATAAAAGTCTTTAATGGCTGCTCTCTCCTCTCCTTACTACTCCCCAAAATTGTGGTCCCTGTATTTTCAACCCGAAACAAAAGCATGCCCCACCGCTCTGTCCAAATCCGTCACCTCAAGCTGTTTAATATGTTTTTACAACATTTTAGGAAATGTGTATGTACGAAAGAGTGAGTAAAGAGAGGGATTAATCGTGAGTGTTTTTGTGAGAACATTTTTCACAGTTAACTCAGCCACAGACAATTTTTTTTTTTTAAAGATACAGTTCTTTAAATAATTATCATAATGATTAAACAAAGCTCCCGGAGGAGTTAACGTACTGCTGGGAATTGGCGCCTTCCATCTGCCAAAACTAACAAAGTACTTGTTTGCTACTGCCTGGTGAACCCTTTATCTTCCGACTGTTTCTAACCCATCCTTGAGCCTTTTCTCTCCGCATGTCCATATGTTCTTCTTTTCTTTGTTAGTAAACTGAATATCTTTGAGTTCTAGACTGTTTGTTTGACAAAATAATTGTACAGACCAAAATATAATCACTTAATAAAGACAATAGTTCACAGATTAATTGATAATGAATATAGTCATTAGTTGCAACACAAAAGTTGAGGAACTGTGTGTCAGGATCCCTGTCTGACCCATTGTGTGTTAACCTCTGTGCCATCTCCGGATCCCTATGACGGAACGCTGGGGAGATGCCGGGGCTTCCTGTTTCAATGCAGGCAGGTGTTTGACCGACAGCCCCAGACTTTCGCCTCAGACAGGTCCAAGGTTTCTTACGTGGTTGGCTTACTGCGGGGAAGGGCTTTGGACTGGGCCACGAACACACTGAGCATCGACCAGCCTAATCTTGTGGATTATGTAGATTTTGTGGAGGATCTGAGGAGGGTTTTCGACCAACCGGTGGACTCCGAGGATGCAGCTCAACGCCTCCTCCCCTTAGGACAGGGTCAAGCGAGTGTAGCGGAACACTCAGTGGACTTCCGCATTCTCGCCGCCGAGTCCGGGTGGGGAGAGACGGCGCTCAGGGGAGTTTTCCTTCACGGACTATCCGAAGCCGTGAAAGATGAACTGGCAACCTGTAATAAGGTCTCGATCGGGCTGGATAATCCGATGCGGCAGAGGCGACGTGAGAGGAACTACAGGTCCCATGGGGCATCGCCCGTGATGTCATCCTCTTCCAGCTTCCACCCTCGTGCTCCTGCGTCAGCCTATCAGGACGAGCGGATAGGTCCTCAGGCTTCGGATTCGTTCCTCTCTTCCACCTCGGAGGTGGAGCCTATGCAGCTCGGCCGTGCCCACCTTTCGCCACAGGAGAGAGATAGGCGGATCAGAGCAGGCGAGTGCCTGTACTGTGGCCGCCTGGGACATTCCATTTCCTCCTGTCCGGTTCGGTCAAACGGGGGCGCTCGCCAGTAATGGTTGGGATACTGGTGAGCGGACCCGAGCCTTCTCTCAACTCCCTACCAAGACTGTTGTTGCCTGCGTCTCTCTCTCTCTGCACTCTCGCTCCCTCTCTCTCTCGGCTCTGGTGGACTCTGGAGAACAAAATTTCATGGACACTGAATTTTATAGCCAGAGCCCAGATTCCCTTGGAGATGCTAGAGTGTCCGCTAGTGGTCAATGCCCTTGACGGCAGCTTCCTAGCCAGAGTCACTCACCGGACCCAGCCGCTGCAGCTCATCCTGTCCGGTAATCACAGAGAGAGACTTCAGTTTTACGTTTTTCCTTCTCCGCAAAACCCCCTACTTCTGGGCCACCCTTGGCTCACCACCCATAACCCTCGGATTGACTGGGCCAATTGCCTGGGCCAAGGATTGCCGCATGGAGCCCCTACTGTCATGCTAACTGCCTAAGATCTGCGCTACCCCCTGGAGGACCTCCCCAGGGCTACCACAAGCCTTTGCCAGATCTCGCCTCCATGGCCACCGCCTACCATGACATCGGGGAAGTGTTTAGCAAGGCTCGGGCCCTCTCCTTACCACCTCACCGCCCCTACGACTGTGCTATTGACCTCCACCCGGGCGCTTCGCTCCCTTCCAGTCGGTTATATAACCTGTCTAGACCTGAGAAGGCGTCCATGGAGGAGTACATCTCACAATCTTTGAAAGCTGGAATTATCCGCCCGTCCTCATCACCACTCGGAGCTGGATTCTTCTTTGTCTCTAAGAAGGATAAGAGCCTCTGGCCCTGCATCGACTATCGGGGTCTGAACAGCATCACCACCCGGAACAAATACCCTCTGCCACTGATTAATTCTGTGTTTGAACCCTTGTCTTGAGCCACAATCTTCACCAAGCTTGACCTTCGCAATGCATACCACCTGGTGCGGATCCGAGCAGGGGATGAGTGGAAGAAGGGGTTCAACACCCCCCTCTGTCACTTCGAGTACTTGGTCATGCCGTTTGGACTAACCAATGCCCCAGCAGTTTTCCAGGCGTTGGTAAACGACGTACTCCGGGACTTCCTGAACCGTTTTGTGTTCGTGTACATAGATGATATCCTCATCTATTCTGCGGACCTTCAGGAGCATCAGCGCCACGTTCGGTTGGTCCTCCAGCGCCTACTGGAGAACAAGCTGTTTGTGAAGGCAGAGAAATGCGAGTTCCATGTGACCTCAGTTCAGTTCCTGGGATTCATCATTGAGAAGGTGTCAAGTGAGGACGGATCCAGAAAAGGTCAAGGCTGTAACTGAATGGCCGACTCCCTCCTCCCGGAAACAGCTCCAACAGTTTCTGGGGTTTGCCAACTTCTACCGCCGATTCATCAGGAACTACAGTAAACTAGCAGCCCCACTCACTGGGCTCATCTCTTCCAAGACCATATTTGTATGGACACCGGAGGCCGATCAGGCATTCAAACTCCTCAAGGAGTACTGAGGTGGAAAGTTAATTTGGCCGTTTGACATTTACATCTTAAAAGGGAACAGTTTATTACCAAATCGGACAAAAAGGGCTTTGAAACGAACTAACACCATGACTGTGTCTTTAGTCGACTTATTCCATTCTCTCTGCTGAGATAAAGGGCCACGCTGACACTTATGAATGTCTTTGGTTATATTTATAAAATAAAAGAAGAGCTGAGGAATGAGGGAGACAGCAGAGAGGGCATCATAGCCCTTTAAATTAAAATTTTTAATTCAATTAAAAATAGCAGATCTGTCCAGCAGAGAGCAGACCACCGCCCAGTGGTTTCACAGGCCAATTATTTTAAGATGCAAGTGGGTGTGTTTGTAATTGTGTATGCGAGTGGGTTTGTGCATATTATCAGCTGGCGGCACACAGGTAGGATTTTCCTTATTAACTTGGAGCTTTACTCTTTTCTTTTAATGCAAAAATATAACTAATGTAACCCTTTGTGTGTTGCTACTGTGGTCCGTCACCTCCGCTGATATCAGGGGATCACTTTCACAGACATGCAGTCTCATTAGTAGCTCCGCTACTATCTGTGATTAAAACGCTATCATGCCTCTCCTCTTCTCTTTCACAGCTTCCTCCTCCTCTTCATAAAGGCTTGTAGAATAATGAGGTACTTTATTTGTCTCTATCCTTACACACACACACAGGTAGTAGATGTCTCAACTTTTAACCTGAATACAAAGATTAAGTTCATTTCAGAACACCTCTCTCTCTCTCACATAAAGGAATGTATTATTCTGCGTGCTCTGGCAGTAGATCAGCGTTGGCTGGCTGAGCGAAGTGAGCGTGGCTGCAGATGGCTATCAGTCGCATCTGCTGCTAATAAATCTCACTGTAAGATCTTACAGTATGCTCAGACTAAACTCTGTGCCCTTTAACCTCTCTCTATCATATTTGCTGCGCTAATATCTGGTCAGAAAGGGCCTCAGAGCTTTTACATTTTGAGTCATAGTTTACAGTAAAATGTGCGACAATCAGATCTTTATACAGCACATTTAGTACTCTGTGTAGTCTGTGGTCTATCCGACTGCAGTCAAAGTACAGTGGATAAAGCATGGTAAACAAATGTTGCTCTAATCAGGGATAGACTGACAGTCTGATGAAGTACAAAGACAGAAATACAGAATGATGGATTATATACAATTATTTTACTATCATGGTTGCTGTTTATGTGTTTAAGTTGAAGTTTGAGTGCTCAACGCACTGCCATTAAACATGTTCCTCTTCTTTGGCTTGATATAAAGTCTGTATCTTCTACTTGTCTCGTTCCACCATAGTTAAAGGAATAGTTCGGGTGAGAAGGTTGATAATTCAGAAACTGATGATCTACTGGGAACAGATGAGATTCATTTCTTAAAAAGTGAACATCTGCATCCCAGATAAGTCGATGATCAAAGAGTCAACTGACCGTCATCTCCTGACCATACAGTTCACTGTGATTTGGCCAGGAGGTGTTTACTCAGGCAGCCATATCCACACCCACACATGGCACGGTCCACAGCCTGGAGCTGGGTCCTTCCATAGACAGAGACGGACAGACAGGGTGGGCTGGATACCACCTCTACCCTTTTGGTGCAAATCACAAGGAGGAGAAACCAAAAGGGAAGGGAAGACTCACTTTCATTACAACCGCTGGATGTACTAAAACATACTGTTTCACTCACACCAGAACAATGCCACGACAATCCAAGCACAACATCTGTTCCAGTCAGAAAGCATGTCACTGCCAGAAACATGTTCAATATTGAATAGCATAAAAGCAATGGAGTAAAGGAGAAAGAAAAGAAAAGAGACACATGAAAAGGAAAACAAGAAAGTCTGTATTTACATTTCAAATTCAGTGTTTTTTGTGGCACACTGTTATTTTCCGTTTGGCTCTCGTAGTGCTGAGTTCTGAGTCCCGGATTTTTTTTCTCTGAGGTTAAAAAAAAACTGACATTAAAAGGTGCTAATTGACAGAAATGTAAGAGAAATTAATGAAAAGAGAAAGGATAAATAACATTAGAATTTACCGGAATGACCATGAATATTTACCCAGCAGGAAGTGTGTATACGATTACGTGTGTCTGGAAAATGGTTTCTTTCATAACAAAAGGTCTTGAAAATATTATTGTGAAATCTTCTAAGTTCATTCATTTCAAAATCAGTGTTTTTTGTAATGAAGGTGTTGTGGCGCACTTGGGATATGGTGTTCGTATGTATAGTCTAAAAAACACTAATGGAAGATTAAACAAATGAATGTGTGTATAACATCATATTAAGTGTTGAGTGTAATGATCAGTGAGACAAAGCCACAGGGTTTTAGACGGGTTTCAAACTTCTTTTAAGTTAATGGCAGCACTGAAATAAATGTATTTCAAATAAATAAAATATGTGATCATGAGGATATAGTATTCCACATTCATTTCAACTTATTTGCGAGAAAATGTTGTTTTTGTCTTTACCGAGAGTTTGCAGAACTTTACGGGTAGCTACATTGTTTCCCCTCTAAAAGAAACTGGGGCCTTTAAAAAGGTCGGCCATGGGCAAAACATCCAGAAAGCTCTGAAGCAGCAGTCACAGTGAGACACAGACCAAGCTATAGGTTTGCAGAGCCTCCTCTCACACGTGGCAGGAAAAGTTAAAGGCAATTACAAGAGATTAAACAACCAACTTCTTAAGGCAGGCATGTAAAAGAGGCTGATAAAGTCAGGTAAAAGTTCCTCTGGTGTCAACATCTTAAAGTCCTCCCATCTCCTCCCCCAGGAGTTTAATCTACAACATATGGACATAATGACTGCCAAGAACAGGGGGAAAGACACAGAGAAATATGCAACGTTTGGTAAATAATTGGCCTCAGCTATTAATTGTGGTGCGCTGTCACGGAGATAGCATTTAGTTAATGCTCATGTTTTTGTTTTTTATCAAGTTTCACTGAAAAACACATGGCCATTTTTTTAAGGAACGGAACGGACATGTTTAAACTCAAAGGTTATTGTGTTTCTGATGAAAACAAACAAACATTGAAGACCATGTTTCACATGAACAAGGTCCTTTTAAGAGCACAGCTCAGTAAACTCTTCTGGTTCTGGAAAATTAGGAGAAAGAGAAGGCAAGAATGCAATTGCAGCTTTAAATTATGCAAATTAACCCCTCTATAAAAATAAACAATATAGAGAGGTTGCGTTGTATTCTGGTGTTACACTTTCCTTTGTATATTTGTATCACTGATTTATTACTGAATTAAATGTCACCCGTTTTAATCATCAGATTAAATACTGATGGATTCCAAGATGTGTTCTTGATTAATATGATAAGAACAAACATTGCATACAGTATTTAGTCTCTGTATGTCAGAAGCATAGTTTTCTTGAAGACAAATAAAAAAGACATTGGAATGGCAGTTATTAAAACTTGGTCCTCTGAGGCGCTCTGGGCACTTTTCCTGTTCCTGGCTCGGTAGCCAACTTTTAAAAGACCTGTGGTGATTCTACCCTAATCACTCCAAATGTGTGTATAGTGTGCATATACAGTGTGAGCATATGTCAACATGCAGCCGCAGAGTGCTTTTCATGACACATGGATACCGTGAAGACACTGGCCGTGATCACAGGGATCGACCCTTGATTTGGAGAAGGAGAAAATACTTTGGACAGTTGAACAATTACAAGGAGCTGGGGTTGAAATTCAAGATGGATTGTCAAACTGCTGGCTGCTTTAATGAAGAATTTCTTTGGAATCATGTGTTCAGGAATCATATTAAAAGGAAATCAAGTGGGGAAAAAAATGAAAGGTTTAACAGAGAGGGAAAGATAAATGATGGTGGGAGTTTGGACTTGAAAAGAATAAACTAACACATCCACTCAGATTTGTCAGAGCAGGGACCTCATTGTCTGTCCCTGGGGCATCACGCTAGGCAGCACTTGACATGTAGGTAAAGGAAAAACAGCAGTAAGTCATTTTGTTCTACTCCAAAAGACAGTTCAGGTGAACTTGACTGTAACAGAGCTATGGCTCGAGGTAACTTAAGGTGGTTTGTGTGATTTTCTTCTCAGGGTTATGGTGGATGCGCATGTGGACAATGCTAGCAGCTGCATAAATAACATAAAATAGCATGAGACAGCAAGCTGGTGTATGAGACAGAGAGAGGAACCATAGGCGATTTGAATGCTTAGCATAGGAAGCAAAAGCTGAAACATACAAAGATAATACAAATTGAGACCAATCATAGCTTCTGTCACCCATTGGCCCCAGCTTACATAGCCGGGTCATGCCCTCTCCCTTCAAAGGCATTCTCATCTGTAGCGCTCATTATTACTCCTGGCTTCCCACAGGAGGGCCTGCTGTCATCTGCCCATTAGCCTCCATTGACCACCTGTGCAGCCTCCCACCAGCAGGCCATTCAGCACACTCATAAAGATTCAGGTGCAGTTAAAAGCTTTTTTTTTTTTGCTTTTTAAAAAAATGAATATCCTTTCAATGTAGAAATGATGGTCTTTCTTTTGACGGTGCATGTGTCATTGCCGTGGACATGGGGTCTGGAGAGGTTAAGGAAGTGTGTTTAGGTCAGTAGACATTCTGAAGACGATCATCTGTAAGGTCAGTCTCCTATCGAGCCCCAAGTGCTGCGTAAAAAGGGTGAAAAGCTCGTTGTAAGAGTCGACTGACCTGAGGTAACTCTGCAGCCTAATGGGAACACGTGACAGGTCTCCTAAGAGCGAAGAAGCCATGGAGGGGGAACTAAGATGAAAACGCTGCTTTGGAAAATTTGTTCCTGTAACCTGAGAGCCTGGAAGCTCTGTTTACCTTTTTCTCACTGCTTTAACGTGTATGTCCTTCTGTGTGTGTGTGTGTGTGTGTGTGTGTTGCTTCTGAGTGCGACCCAATGCTTTCCATGTGTGCACGTGGAAGTCAACAGTGTTGTCTTGTTTTGATGAGACCAGATAGATCACCCATACTTCAGGGCCAAAGAGCAGTCCCACTGCTTGGTGCTGACGCCATCCTTCACCACAAACCCCAATATCAACAAAGCAGGGACAGTAACCAAGAGAGGCGGTGTTTCTGACTTTAGATTTTCCACTATCTTTCCCCTTTTCCGCAAAATCATAATTTAGCAAGAAGAGAGCAAATCCATAGCCACTTTCCTTCAGTCTACCATTAATCTCCTACATACTGAGGCTGTCCCTCTGATCCATCAAATTGAGCCTAACGGAGGAAAATTCCATGACAATAGATGAGCAACAAAAAAAAAAGACTTTACAATCAAACTCCCAAGCTGGAAAATCAATTCACTATGTCTCCAGATCGTTTTGTCTACATTTTAAATATTGATCAGAGAAGTAAACAGCTATGGTATTGTTTGTTGATTGTATTATTTTAAACATATCAAATCTCTGAAAGTGACTGTGAGTGAACCATTTGAAGTCGACAATGGAAAGTAATTGAATCTACATGAGGTATACGCTGTAAAAAATATCGTCAGTCGACTTTCTTACGTCTTCTTTATGAGTGCAATGTGTTGCCTGCAAGGACAGAACGTGAAGCATATACAGTGACTTGGTTCCTCAACTGGTTTAGACTAAACAAACAACAGCAATCTTGTCAATTTTGTGGTTTTAACATTAGGTTATCCATGTTGTTGTAATTATATTCATCCTCTTCTGATCCCACGCTAATCCCAGAAGTCATTCCCCTCTGGTTCATACACAACCCAGTGAAAACAAAACCTTCACTTTTGTGTGTCTCCACCACACACACACACACACACCTCACTTTCCCCAGACTCATCCACATGCGAAAACAGTAGTGAGGTCGCTGCTGTGGCTAAGGGATCCTGGTCTGTGTGATGTGGAAGCTAAACGTCTACCGTTTCAGAAAATAAACAGAGCAAGATTGTCCCAGAGTAACTCACACTTGCCGGCAGACAGACTCATAATATTTCACTCCATCTGATGACAGCTGGGAGAGATTTCCATAGTGTGATAACAGGAATGTTTTCACACCCCTGGACACATACAGTCTCCTCATTGTGGCCAGTTTCATTCAGAGAACCTGTTTAGGCTAAAAGGTGCATACAGTTAAGTCAAAATGAAGCAGGCTCGCCTGCTGGAGACAATGACAAAGGATACGTCTGTCGATCTGGCTGTGACTTTCTCTCAGTCGCTCAGGGGGACTTATCATTCCTCTTTGCTCTGTTTTAGAACAGCTTGAACTCCACCAGATCTATCATTTGAGTCATTTCTTGACTCCAGCTTTCTCTCTGTGAACCAACAGCATCCCTAAAGAGCTCTTGGCAAGCACAAACACCCTCATGCTGCAGTTGTCAAGCAAAATGTGCAATATGCAGATGTAATATGATACACATATTCACAGAGCACTTGGAGTTGTGAGGGGGTCAAACAAAGCTGCCCCTCTCAGGCCAAGGCTCTGAAATTGCACACGCGCGTGCTTTGCAATACGCAGAGACCATTCAAAACCACAGGCGAATGATTCGTCTTTGTACGTTCAACAGTAAGGTGAGAAAACTCGGCCTTCCGACTTCTTTTCTCGCACTCTGTGTAGGAATATCGTGTTGGCTTTGCTCACTTTTCCAGCATGAGCATGCATATCAAGTACACTCCTGTCCATAAAAATGAAAATGCATTCTCATAAAAACACATAAATAATCCTAAATATTCCCACAGTCGCACTTCCTCTCCAAAAAGCTGTTTGAGTTGGGGCCAGCAGTGACAGTCGATCAAACAGAGCGCATTGCAGAACCTGAGGCGCTTCAGGAAGACCTGAATACACAAGGAGGAACCCTGAGGTTCAATCATCTTCCTTTGCGTTCCTCGAGCCCCTGTCCCAGCAGGTTTAGAGCAGGTGGGAGGGTGTTGTTGCATATACACAGTCGTTCATTACTCCGTTTCTGACAAGGCTAAAAGTCTCTTCTCATCAATGCCCTTCATATTGGAAGATGATGAAACAGACAAGAACAATCATACTAGAAAGCATGTCTTAAATGTAATTGAATTAGGTGTTGTCAGCAGTGTGCGTGGTTGGAGGGAAGATCTATGGGATGTATCATCCATATATGACAGGAAAATTATTATTCAGAGGCCTCGGCATTCCCCAGAAGTTAAGATAAGATAAAGATAACTTTGAGATAACCACAGTGTCTGTCAAGGCCAAATCATTGCAAATTATAGTAGCTATAGAAACCACTGGTGTTGATGTCAAGTGCAGTTTTTGGCTCTCAAGTCCTAAAATCCTTCTGTTCTTCTTTTATGTAACACTCGAGGGACTGATATACAGCTGGTAGGCCAGGTTAGCGGATGTGACTGGGACTCGCTGTCTGATGGGATGGAAAAACAGCAGCGTGGCCTAAAGATCAGGGTTTTCTAATCCAGTAACCACATGGTCCTGATGTAGTGATGTCCTGATTCCCGTTCCATAAAAATGTCAATACTAAAGACTTCACTTTTCTTTTTCTTTTTTTTTTTAAGTCAAATTAAATCATTAATAACTAAAATGGAACTTTATTCAACCTCATTTTCAAGTTATTTATGTTGCAGCTTTTCTGTCGTCTCCTACAGTCTCGTCTGTGAAATTTGAACAAAATAAAAACAGTGAAGGTTCTGCTTCTTTATGTTAACCACATGTGTGTTAACTGCAGAGAACACTGGTATTTAAATGAATATATCAAAACCCTGTTATCTCGGTACTTTTTAAAAACATTGTTAAATACCTTATTTTTCATCCAGTGTCTGTTCACTCACAATGACGGCAGCCTAGTGCAGTGACACGGTCGAGCAAAGACCTTATTGTGGAATAAATCGCATGGTCTGAGCCGAAGGAGAAGAGTTTGCCACATTTCATTGACCTCACATTGAGCTGATCAGGTCTGATGAAGTCATACGCTCTGAACTCCATTTTTACTTCAATTTAAAAAGACCTTCACTGCAGTAGACAAGTCATCAATCGTGTCCTCTCTCAGGCTGCCCCGGGGCCAAGATGCGGATACAGTCACAGACACTGACATCTACTGAACCATATGTGTACACTCAAAAGCACACACACACACACACACACAGCCTGTGACACAGACACACAGCCTCAGAGCCCAAAATAATCAGTGTTGCCTGACGTTGTCTCATCACTTTCTACCAGAGCATGAAGAAGAAGTTGTTGTTGTTGGAGGGCAGACAGACAATAATACACACACAGGGAAAAGAGGGCGTGAGTAAAAGCTAAAAGATAAAGGAGATAAAGAAAGGATCAAGTAAACGGTAGAGTGATAAAGTTAAAAACTTTCATGCAGCGGTGGAACGACTCATTGATTATTCTATCAACAGAAAAGTAATCAACTAATTAATTGTTTGAGTCATTTATAAAATAAATTATTTCAATAATTGTACTGTTTTATATGATCATAAATTGAATTTCATTGAGTTTTTTGATTGTTGGCTGGACAAAAAAGGAATCTGAAGGCATGACGTGTACTGGGAATTGGGATTGCATTATTTTATTGCCTTAAAGATCAGTCAATTCATCTGAAAAAAAATACCCACACTTTCATTCATAAGAAAGGTAGTTGCAGCATTTTCTTGGAGGAGCTGAGTGAGGGAAAACCAGAAAAGCTGCAGTACCAGAGGGGATTTAGCAATATTAATGTGGGGAAAAAACAAACCTCTGCTCCTTAATTAGGGCTTTAAATTGAAGTATAGTGTGGTTTACATTTGCAGCCAATTGAGCCCATTGAGTACATGGAAAACAGCAGGACAACTGAAGGCTTTAGCAGTCTTAAAATACAGAAGAGTGGAGAAGCCTGTCAGGCCCTTTAAAGCCCTCCACATCACTCACTCTAAGCAGTCTGTCCGCCTGCTGGAAATACCTCCTTACAGCAATCCATTTCCAGACATCCACTGGACTTGTCCATTTAACAAAGAGTCCAATCTGCGGGCAGCCCTGGACCTGCTTTCATCACAATTTGTTTCTCTCAAAGTCCCAGTAGAGCTGGTAACTACCGTTCCTCATTTTCAATAATAGCTCAGCATATGTGCCCAAGAACAAAGATGGATCCAGTGCATTACTCCGGTTCTCTGGTTAGAGAGAACAAATGTGCCAGAATATCCAATCACCCTTTATTATGAAGTGGATGATGTGTCCTCTGCAGCACTATAGCTTCTCAGCATGAGCATGAGCTGGATAACAGTCCAGAAACATTAAGAGAAGCTTTGCATTCCTAACCTCAGAAAGATATATTGCAGAACAAGCCCCATGCTTTTGCTGTTGTACAAAGAAATAGCCCTCCAGCACTGGCTAGATTTATGGCAGATCTCTCCGATTAAAGGTCAAACTCTGCTCTTCAAACGAGCAGTCTGTTTCACATCAAGTTCTGGCAAACGTATCTGTATATATTACAGCCACTGATCTCACCACTATTCTCTTTACGCTTCTCATCACCACCGTTGTTTTTAATATGAGTGAATTATGTCTGAAATGAGGTGGAAGTTGTAGACTGGGAGAAAGGCGGTCGCTGGGGCTCTCAAGCCAAAAACGATGATCTTGTTCATCAACCGTGGCCCGAAAAACATTCGCTATGTTTTCATTTCCGAGAGGAAAAGCTGTTTTTAAATGGACTTTCGTCATCTTTGGCAGAGATGGCCTCTTTTACAAAAACATTTACTCCATCAAAAAGATGTATTGTTGCAAACATATATTTGTTCTTTTATTTGGGTTGAGCTTACGTTGCAGCATTGAGATGCATGTTACAAATAATTCTACATCCCAGAGTTAAAGTCTATTTGAAAGAATGGCAATGAAAGCCCTTTCTTTTTTTTACAAAATAATGTTTATAAGTAGCAGGTCTAAGTGCTTTTACAGTGCTAATTGGGTGCTAACAATGTTCCTTGATTGTTGTTGCAGTAAACATAAAACACAAGTACCACACCTACAAGTGCCAGATTTGTCAGGTTCCTGAAAGGCTGTCATTAGGAACACTTCTCATTTGACTTTCTATAGTACAACAATGACTTATTACAGTTGATATGTAAACAAAAACAAGGAGGTTGGGGGGAGAGAGAGAGAGAGAGAGAGAGAGAGAGAGAGAGAGAGAGAGAGTCGATTCAAATTCCGCTCATAAAGACACAGGGGCCATGTGTGTAGAGGTGAATAAGTTGCTGTAAGGATAGGAGCCTTGTTGTAAAACGAGCTCACCAGCTGCGATGTCGTCCATATGGCTGATTAAAGTGTCATGGAAATGTTCTAATATTGTTACAGTGTTTATAAGAACAGTGGTTTCCATGAGAGAAGCAAAGGCCAAACAATCGTAGAAGGTTACGCCACAGAGAAGGAGGCAAACACGGGGGCAAATAAGGTGATGTTAATTCTGGTTTGGTTCGCTGCACACTTTAGAAATCAGTTCCATCATGAAGCTGGACTCACACTACATGTTACAGCTTCCAATTTATGGATTAAATTGCAGGAGACAGGAGTATCGTGTTGTTGCTCTTACCAAACACAGACACAGCGAGCTGAGAGGCTGAAAAATGAGTCAAACATGTTGCTTAATTGAGCTAGCAGCTCATATTATATGATGATATGGGGAGAGATATGCTGGGATAAAGCAGAGGGATCTGGAGTTGGATAAGGAAAAAACAATTGATTTGGATCATGCATACATGTACAAACGAGGCTCCATGAATTCATCCAAAAGAATATTAGTTGCATTTATTGAGTGTAAACCACTGGCTTTGTCGATACTTGAAAAGACTATTGCAGATCAATAATAGTTACTGAAGACTCTTCCAAGACCCAAGGGAGATGAGTGATGCATTAAAACCCCAAAGAGGGGTGAGAGCTGGATGAGACAGTGACGCTGTGGTGGTGGTGGAAGGACGGCGCAGGGTGCCAGGGGCTTCATGCCACAGAGAGGAGAGCCAGTCTGACCAGCAGGCTCGAGAGCACACAGTACTCTTCCACTAACTAACCATCATCAATGTGGTAGCAATCAGCTGTGGTGCTGGAGGAAAATGGATCTGAAGGGAAAAAATCCCCCACCCCCAACACAAGGCCCCTATGTTTTCCCTCCTCTCCTTCCCACCTCTCCCCAAGTCGGCGGTGCCAATTTGATTGTTTGGAGAGATGAACAAACTAACATGGCTGTTCTGGGCAAAGCGACAGAGACAGACATCTGCCATGCCAGTGGTCGAGACCACTGGCATGGCACAAGACACCACAGTATCCATCCCAAACCTTGTTTTCCTTCTGCTTCCCCCCCTTTAGAGCAGAAAGTTTAAAAAAATGTTCTTCTGGTATCAGAGCAAATATAAACACTGCTACCTCTTGTGCCATTCATGCTATAAATAACTATGGTGATACATTGATTCTTACGCTAATTTATGTTTTAGTTGCCAGGTCGTTATTCCTGCCTGGTGTCCTGCCCAAAGCCTGAGGTTTCATGTTAGAGTGTTGAAAACATTCAGCCAAGTCAGAAAGGTCCGACTTGTGAGCGCACTAAATCAAATCTATCAGTGTTTAGATCAAGGAATCACACTGCTGTTCAAAAACACACATTTGCCCACAAATAGACAAAGTCCGAACCCATAACTCAGTCTGAAGACACCGGTAAGGAAGCACACGGTAAATCATATCCACACACACATACAGATGATCTAGTCATGATTATTACAGAGAAGGAGGTTTACCAGTTCAGTATACATACGTAGGTTGAATAGAGTATTTCTGTAGCACAGTTTCCACTGCAGAGCCATTCAAATGGATGGAAATAAACAGTGAGCGCTTAGAGATCCTCTGCATTGGTGCTTTTCTCCTTGTGAGTATGTGGACAGCACGGCTCTGCTATTTGTCTCTCTTTAATAACCACGAGAAAAGCACCCACAGATCCAGCTAGATGTTTTCAAAACCAGTGAGTTATGGTTTCACCACACTGATGTCACTGTTTAATAGCATGCGTTTCGCTGAATTCTGTACTTTCCTTTTGTGCTTGAATCATCTCTTCAGCCCAACAAACAAGGACGGATCTTCTTTGTTAATCCTCACTGCCCTTCTGCTTTCTACGCAATCAGAGGGATATTTATCGAAGTTAACTTAATCAAATTGTGGGCCAGAACTACGATCACGGGTAATGAATAAATAAAAAGCAGAGCAGTACAGTCAAAGTATGGCTTTTCTGTCGTCGTGTTTGTGTTGAGAAATACCAACCCCGACCAGACACATACGTACACTCGCCCCTTTCTTATTCATGAAAATAAACTTGAGCAAATTGCAGCCCAGACCTTAAACTATGAGCTACGATTAAATAAAAAGCAGAACTATACGGTTAGGCTATGGTTTTGCCTGTCTGACAGTATTTGTGTTGACTAAGAAGCAACCAATCTCTCTCTCCGACTCCATCTCTTTCTTCTATGTGTTCTCTCTCTCCAGCTCTGACTCATTCTCCATTACAAGTCCCAGGTCTGGCATCAGACGAAGCACTGAGTCAAAATGCCTTCATCAAATAAGCCAGTGAAAGCAAGTAAATGCTGCCTCTTAGTCTCCATGGTCTCCTATTGTTTTGGACTTTCACCATGTCTGCTTCCACTGGAAAGTCAGCCACTGGAATACAAGTATTTAATAGTGTGGCTTGTGCATTATTGTTTGTGCGTTTGTGCATATATATGGTTTTAATCGTCCAAAAATAGCATGGGCTCATATTTGGTTTGTGTAAAATAAGAAAAGAGCAAGGCAAATATTCATATCTGTCTGTGTGCATAAGCATGTACATGTGTCGTTTATGGACATCCAAATTAAGAACCCTAGATTTCAGTGCGGCGAGTGCACACAAACACAAAAACAAAAAGACGTCTCCATGATTACTTCATGGGTCGCAAACAATGACATTTCCAAAAACTTTGCTTCCTCCTTTGCATGATGCTGGACAGGCATACTTTCACAACACTTGAAAAGAAGCCATGAATTAATTGTAAGACTGTAAAAAAAAAAGAAGCTACGATCTTACCAAATAAGATCACAGGGCAGGGGTCATGCAGTTTAAAGATCTGAGGTAGCCTATCCATTCTCCTTTTTGGATTTGGCCCTAGCTCCATCTGTCCTGAGTCGAACCTTCTATCCTGCTGGCTGCTGCCCTCTCTGACCACCACAGCTAAATCAGGACATAGCAGATCAAACAGGCAACTACCTTCACATTACCATATACTTTCTAATTGCTGGGGTTTTTCAGTCTGACAGTTCAGGAGATAAGAGGGAAGGTAAAGATCGTCCCGGCTTAGCTTGCTGCTTTCAAGGCTCGCTTGGCTGTCTATTATTTCCCTGATGGCCTTTTAAAAGAGGCTCATCCATCACTTCCTGACAGCGTCTGTCTCCCTCTAACCTCTCTGGCCTGATACGAAAGAATGTTTTTTTTAAAGTCGAGTCTGTCACTGACAGCTCCTCCCACTGGATGGCAGGGAGTCAGAGCTGTGAAGCGTGTCACTCAAGTAATTTTTAATAGAAACAAATACACTGGGAAATAAGGCAATAAGAAACCAGGAGACGCATGAGTAAAAAACAAATCAATGAGAAAAACAAAGAACTACATATGTTTTCATTGGCTCGTGGGCAAGCCAAGCTCAGGATTCCCTTTTTGGATTGAATGATGGGGAGCGATGAAAGGTCTGAAGAGGAAAGCCCCAATAATGAGGATCTACAGCCGTGTGTTACTCAATGCCATGTGTGATGCCTACTGTAGGGCCCACACAGACCCCACTCTAAGGGCCCATATTGCAGTTCCTAATGAAAGAAAGATGGCACTCTGCAGTATCCAGCACTCTCTCAGAGTCTTTATTTAATAATCCGTCTGTTCATTATTTATCTTTGCCACAATACCCCACTATTATATTGAAATGATGCATGCAGTGCATGTGTGTAAGTTAATTCCTGTGTACTGCTGTTTGTTTGTCTTCATGATTTTTACTTGCCTTGACAGTTTGAGCATGTTCTGGCTTGCACTGTTTTGTGCCCATGGGCATCCTGTTCATGCATGCTGTTTGTCTCATATATGTATGTGTGCATGTGCATGTGTGTGCGTGTGCCTGTGTGATGCCTGTGCTGCCGTCAGGGCCTCTTCTGTGCTGTTTCAGTCGGTTCCTGTTTAAAACAGACAGGCAGGGTTCACTGTGTGCCAAGCTGGCATGCTCTCTGGGATAATTAGAATCTATGCTTTGGTTTGGATTGTTGATTAAGGATTATTCAGCAACACAAACAAGCTACTGTTCAGCTGTGTGCACACGCGTGAAGTGTATTGCACTCGAAAAGGAAGGGCTGGATTTGGCCTTAGCGTACAAAGAAATGTGGAGAGAAAATATACTGGGAACAAGAGGAAAGTTAATATAGTATATATGTATTAGTTATGTTTACATAAACACAGGATCACTGGATTGGCATCCCTTCACGTCTGCTCTTTATTTATTTCTCTCTGCTGACAAGTTATTGCAACGTTGCTTGTGTCCTGCTGCCATTTACAAGGTCATTTACACCAAAATATGGGGGTCCCTGCTTACATAACCTGTTTAAACAACAAAATGCACAAATCACTACAAGAAGCTACCACCCAGAGAAAATAAGTAAAGCAAACTGTGACCAATCATTAATTATGTGTTGGGAGAAAGTTGTACTTATGTTTGCTGCGGGGGAATCCGATGCGTTGGACCAGAATGATTATATTTATCTAACAGTACAAGGAGCACACATACAGCATCAATCATTTACTGCATAACTTGTGCATTATTTTTCTCTTTAACTCTTTAACCATGACAAATATATGGCGATTTATTTATACATCCTATTTTTCAAATTCCCAGGTGGAAAGTGCAAGTTGTTTTGTTAACCCAATTGTCCTTGTGCAAGTATCTGTAAAATGTCCCCATATGCTCACTATTACAATTGCAATTATGATTAACAGCTATTTAATTATTGACCCACGGTGGAATCTCATCCGTCACCAGAAAAGCAGTGAGGACAGACTTTTGAAAGCATTTGAGAGGCAAAGTGGATATTTAAAATAAATATTACAAATAAGCCCTCTAGCGGAGCTGTGATTAAGTCAATTTCTCCCTTAGAATGTTTCCAACTGATTCACCAATAAACTATAAAACAACAACACACAAAGACAAAAAAATTCAAATCTACCTTTTAACCATCTATTAGTTTGTCAAGCACCTGCAGCTACATCAGACAAAACAAAAACTGAACGGATTCATTCACGATGATGAAATGAATTGGATTTGTTCACTTGGAGGAGTCATTGTTTTGATTTGTCTAATTGCAGGATAAATATCATCGTGGGGGACAGAAGATCTGTTTCCAGCTACACGTAGCATTTTGGTTAATCCCCCCCCCAAGACTAAAACATTGCAAAAGCATTCTTGTGCAGAGGAGAGTTTTCGTTCCGGATTTTGACCCAAATCTTGAGGGAAATAGACGCAGCCTTAGGATTGAATAAGGCTAGCTGTTTCCCCCTGTTTATCGTCTTTACGCTCTTTACGCTGTGCTAGTGCTTAGTGCTTTTGCACTTCCGGTTCCCTCGTTTCAAAATCAATGGGTCAACATTTTGTTCGAAGATAAAAATTTAAGTGAATACCCTTCTCGTTGATTTTGAAGAATTTAAGCTTCTTAAAAAAGGCGGTTGCTCACAAGTGGCTAAATGAGACTACAAAACCGCCAACAACTCCGCCTTCACAGCCTGGTTGTGTACACTGCCGCTCATGCGACCGTGTTTGTTTATATCCTGACATGAGCTTTTTACTTCTGCCGATTGCATTCGCGTTTCAAAAATAATAAAAGTGTACGAGAAGATTATCTCTATTAACAAAACTTGTAAGTTACATAACCTACAATGGAGAAATCCCGTCGTGTTAACTAGTGTGATGCTAACTTCCGGAGTTGGCCTACAAAAATGAATCATCCCTGTACCGTTCTATTTTGCAGAGTGGACGAACCCGGATGGACCCTGTCACTTTTAAAAGTCGACTGATGCAGAGGCACAGCTGGACAGCAGTCAGAGCGAGCGGGAGCAACAATGCAGGATGGTATGAGATGAATTTTGGCATGTGCCGTTTATGCTGAACCATATGCACACATTGAGAGAGCATGTGGGAAAAACTGGGCAGCAATCTTCCAGAGAGGAAAATAACTTTTACAGTCACATTCCTCACACTTCCCATTCCCAGAGTCATGTAGGTCACAGCAGAATCACGTTTGTGTCATTATGTTTATTTAGATTTTGGTATTCAGCTTGCTTATGCACCTGAAGGGAAATAGTACAAAGTACAAAGTACAAATTAAAGACGAAAGAGTTTCTGGGAGCACACTGCTCCCTCCTGTTTCCACCCTGCTGTCTATTTTGGCCTGGCAGAAGGTTACTCAGATGATGTTAACATTCTTCCAGCAGCATATTTGTTGCAGTAAAACACACCTGGCACAGGAGTTGAAATCAGCTGCAACTGATTCTCCAAGGTGTTCTTGTAATAAATTAATGTTACGTACTTTCCAGTTAAAAAAAAAGAAGAAAAAGCTGAGTTCGTTTTTAGGTGAGTGAAACAGCTTTTTATTATATTACATTTTTTAGGGGATAATGGGAAAATCATTTCATTCAATAATATGAAAATTAAACAATATACTTTTATAATCTGGCAACCTGTCACTTAGAATATCTGTCAAAATGAGGCCCATTTCCGGTGGCTCTCGTCCAATGAGGCACCAGTGTTGTGGTTAAAACCAAATCTCACACTGAGGTGAAATGTTGACGCCTATGGGAGCTTGGCGCGATTTCACAATCTAGGCTTTCAAAATGGCATGCAGGCCTCTCTCTCTGTTTCAACCACACGGTGAAGTTCCAATAAAATTCAAGCCAAAACGAACATAGAGAGTATCATTGCTTAATGCAAATAGAGGTAAAGTACATTTCACATGTGTAGAATATTATGATTATGATGAGGAAATAGATCATTACAAAGTCAACATTTAGCACATGAGTAACTAATAATATTAGAAATGGCTGCATTCCATTCAGGTGTCCAAATTCCAGGGCTGTGGTATAATGAATGCTGACTCACTGGTGTGGCTTACTGGCACTGAATGGAGCCAATATTATTTAAGTTATTATAATAAGACCAATTGTTCGTTTAAAATAACATTGTCAAAGAAAAATGACAGAAATTTGAATACCATAAAATCAAACAATTAGTCAAAATAAGACTACGGAGCCTCCAGACAGCTTCTCTGAGAGACTGTACTTTCTCAGCCACAGCGGTTCTTTGAGATACATACCAATACTAACATGACACACAATGACAATGCTAACAGACTGACGATAATATATAATAGTATAATGTTTAAAATAAGCAACATCTTAGTTTAGTGTTTTAGAACAAAAATAACAAAATAATCACTCAACACAAATACATTACACTACCTGAATTATGCAGATTTAAACTCAGATACACAAAAACACACAAAGTAAACTCCGGCCCCACCCCTGACCTATGTATCCACAGTGCAAAATTCCTGGTGGGAGCACCAATGGGAACCTGGCAGCACCGGCATCCTACGATGGGCTGGACGCGACTGAGAGAACAGAGCCGTCTCAGGGACCGGGACAGCAGCATCATTATGAGCGCCCAGGATAAATAACTCAGCCTTTATGCAACTAGTGTAGCCTGGCCGGGGCTTGCCAGCCCATGTCAAACGGGCCTCAGATAGTACGGCCTAGAGCGCCCGACATCTCGACAAGTATACAGAAAATCCAGATAAATACATAAATAAATAGCAGTGTTGTAGTTGGCAGTCCACGTTGTTTGAGAATACCTCTGTATATTTGGATTTCTACTCCCTGCACTGCTGGATATTCAATGTCTATATGGGTCTTTCATGGGGCTAGAGTAAGGCTGAATGTGGGGTTTGATGATCAGGAAGGCAGTTAAAATGAACCACACTTTAGGTGTTGAATGTTTAGCCTGGGAAAATATAGATTTAATATGTTCGGCATCATTATTGTTAATGATGGTGCTGCTGCAAGATTCCTCTATTAACACACATTTCATTTACATGAACACACATTCTACGTATGTCTCTACATACAGTAAACCATCATATATCAACTACATGGGAAGCGAAGAATGCCATCATATCCACATCATGCCTAGAGTCAGACAGGCTTTCCTTCAGTTGTTAAAAAAGGCCAGTTGACCCAAGTTACGGCCTCTGCCACAATTGCTCAATGCAATTGATACAAATAGAATTTTGTTTGTGCAGCTCAAAGCATTAAAACAATTACTTGCAGCTTTTCTTTCCAGTAGCAATGACCAGGTTACTTTGGATAATCCACAGACCTCGCTGTCAACACTTCAATTTCCTTAGTAAAAAATTGTTCCAGTGAAAACCATTGACAGCCAGGTCTGTGGATTATCCACAGAACGAGTTGCTGCTGAGTCTCAAATCTCCTTTCTCAATGCTTTGAGCCCCACCATGGCTAGAAATCAGGAGGACTAAGCAGAAAATGTGTTTTTATATAATTTGGGGGAACTGACACTTTAAAAGATACCAAATGTATGCAATAATGTCATTACACTGGCCTCTTGCCTTTCCGCGGTATCATGTTATATTGCCCTACTTTGGTTCATTTTGATGGCCAATCTTTTAAAGCCTCACTATTAAAACAAAACATTGCACACGATGTCTCAGACTAACACGTTTTGCATGTTGGGAACATACATGCTGCCAGTTTCCCTCTCCTCTGTTGTTCTGTTCTTTTTCTTTGCCAAAGCTCTTGAGAAGAAAAAGAAGGGGGGAGAGAGAAATCCCCTTGCAAATGACAGCTGAGACCTGGGACATGTTTTAAATTTGGAACTAATATTGGCTCTTTTTACAGCCCCTTGTAATATGTTTTATGTGCCGCCCAAACATTGGAATGGGGCTTGCATGTCTCCTCCCCCCCCCCCCCCCATATCCATCACATGGAGGAGCTGGATGTCAACACGCCCTTGGTCCCCTGCACTTTCTCCTGCAGAAGTCATGTGGCTCAATACGGCAATGTGAAGCAGTTTGGTAAGGCAGTATGGAGAGAAGAAGAGAGAAAGATCGATAAAGTGAGAGAAGAAAACTATCAGCGAAAGGTAGAACGAAGAGCATGAATCATCACATTTATGTATTTTCTGGTGAGAGCGAGAGACGATTCGGGACGGAAAATGAAGAAAAAGTGGGATTGAAAGGTCACCATCAGCTAAATAGATCCAGTGTGTCAAAGCTTTAGCTGACCCAAGCAACAGATCGTTGCCCTTTAATTAACAAGTCCGATGGAAAGAGCTCAGCTCCCACTCTGCCTTTCGCTGAACCCCCTCTGTCTCCTAAGCCCTCCCCTCATTTTAAATCCCCCTCATTCATTTCCCTCAAATCACCAGTTGAATTGTAGGCCTCGCGTTCCTTCCTGCAAGGTCAGAGTGTTTTTTCTCTGAGGAGGAACATAAACAAGACAGACAAATAAATGAGTTGAGGGAGAGGGGAGGAGAGGGGAAAGATGATTCTCTGGATGCTGAGGACCAAAGCTCTAGGTATGGGAAATGCACTGGCAGTCAAGCACCTCGCTGCTCCAACATTAACAGTGATGGGCTGTATCGCACACACACACACACAAGGAATGAATATACATTTTCTGTATTAAAAGCAAGTAGTGCTGCAAGGGCATCAGTGTGAACAGCTTGACGGACACACACACGCACATGATAATCCCTCGCAATCCAGGCTACTGTCATGGAGGTAGGAAGGCCTGCCAAGGACATGTGAGAGCCGACACCAAACCAGAACAAATAAACCGCACTGTAGGTTTTTCCCCCAATGCACGAACCGGGACAAAAATGGAGGAAAAAAAGAAAAATGAAGTGAGCGAAGAGAAAATCTACAGAGGTTTAAAGGGGAGAAAAGCCCACAGCACGCGGCCCAGAGTGTGCCTCGCATGCAACTGCCTCCCACCCACAGAGCATCTCTCCAACACGCTGAGCTGGCTGGGCCCTAGAATGAGAAAGCTGAAGCTGACACTGTCAGTCTAGCACAGCTAGAGAGGAGATAAATAAATAAAAAAGAGATCATGATAACAGAGATTCATCCTGCGGTGCACCACACACAGGCGTGAAGAGAGATCTGTTGATTTAAAAGCTGAAGAAGATGAACAGGACAGAAATACATTCGGGAGAAGTGGCCACAAAGAGGACATCAAGAAAAAAAGAAAAAAAAATGAGGAAACAGTTGAGCAATAAAGGACACATCAGAGATGAGGCCCATATGCAAACTGAGAAAATAAATGCAACGTGTTATCTGCTACATCTAATGACGATGTGTAATGTGTCCATGTGATTATTGTTAAAGCCATTTGCTTCTTTTGAAAGCTGCACTGATTAATACATTCGTATAAAATAGGGATGTAAATGCTGTTATGCCAGGCAGACACACAGATGACAACCTTGCAACTAAACTAATTGATGCAATGGACACTTACAGGGAAAGTGGCTGCATGTGTCCGCGACAGCGCACACGACATAGTTGCTGCTAAATCTCCCAGACAGGTGAACTGGGGACAGTTGCCTGTTTTGTGCATCCACTGCAGCTCGCAGTAAATGATGGATTCAACCCGTTTGTGCATCGGTTATTACAGCTAGCGGTAAATGATGGATTCAACCTGTTTGTGCATCGGTTATTACAGCTAGCGGTAAATGATGGATTCAACCTGTTTGTGCATCGGTTATTACAGCTAGCGGTAAATGATGGATTCAACCTGTTTGTGCATCGGTTATTGTTGCAGCTGTGCGGCTTGTTAGGCATTTAAACCACAGCATCCCTGCATGCAAGGCACTAACCTTGTAATGATCAGTTTATTATAAACACGGTATCAAATGACTAAGTGTAAAGTACAAAGGGGTGACTCGTAAATACAAACTTATCGTCCATTGTTTTTATTTTCCAACTGTACGCTGCCAGCCCAGCACCCAATGGTTGACAGACAAAGTTCGGGACTGAAGCTTTGATTTACTCGCGGTTGGTGCCGTAGCACAAGCCTCCGCAGGCGGCGCGCGAGCTCCGAGCATGAACGGAAACGAGTGTAACCCATAGATATATATTGTCTCCAAGAAGGGGACAAATCTCCACAGGAGATCACCATTACAAACTAGAATGGCTACACGTGTGGTGAGTTTGGCCAAAAGTTGGCGCAAATTGTGGAGGCAAGGGAAAAAACTACAATTAGAGGTTATAGTGATGGGAGGAGGGAGGGAAGATGAGGGGCTCAGGCTGCATGTGTGGACTGTGGACGGTGGGGAAAGGAGGCCCATGGCTGACCTCAGCTGCCGCTACAGAAATGATCCTGCCAATTATCCAGGACGTATTCCTCTAGTGCTCCAAACATTCAGCGGCCAGCCTTTACGACCGTAGGAAACTTTCTGTGTTGTTTTACTGTGGTGACCTCACTTCAATTAGCGTGCACTCGAGCTCTGCTGGGAAGAGGGGCTGCTACTTGTCACAACCCAAAAGCGTGACGTCAGGGGGAAAGAGAGTTTAAAGACCTGTGCAAACCTCTATACAGTAGTCAGCTTGGGTTGCAATGTGTGTGCCTGTAGGAGGCACGTTTTAAAAGGAAAGTCTTATAAGCATATAAAAAAAACACCTTTTTCAAAATGAAGGTAGGGCAGTCAATAATGACAATATAAACACTCCTTGCTTGGAAAACAAGACGTACTGTCATGTTGAAATATTGCTTGACAGCATTCTACCAACCACTTCACGGAAATGAAGCTAATTCTAACCGATGATATGATAAACACCAATCCAGCTTCGGTATCAAAGTCTGACAGAAAGAGAGGCGAGAGGGTTGTTGTGGATTACCTCAGCGTAAGACGTCAGTGGGTGGTGTGGTGGTACTTTGTCTCGTTTGGCCATAAAACCGATGAGGCAGTGCCAAATGGCGCTACGCTCATTGTAGTGCCACACATGAAAGAGGTTGGTGATATATTGTCCTGCCAAAAACCCGTGCCAAAAAAAATATCAGAAACTAAATTCATCACATGAAGCCTCATCAACTCATAAAGTATGTGCCTACAGTCTCCAACATCAGCAATTAAACCCCTGGAACTCACAGCCGGGCAATCATAGAAGCAGCCCCCAATAAACTGTTCACTGAATAATACCTGCTTTTTCCAATTTGTTTATTTAAATGATTAATTTATTTGTAGCTCATCTTGTTCATTTTTCAAGTTCTGAATCTATATCGATCATTTTATGTTTTAACATACCCTGCGGAGTTCAAGTTCAAGTTAATAGAATAGGAGTTAACGGTAAGAACATTACTTCATAGAGCTGTACATTGAAGGGAATCTTCAAGCTCATCAGAAATGTTGATTGTCGATATCAATATATATATATATATATATATATATATATATATATATTTATTTATATATTGATATTAGGGGTGTAACGGTTCACAAAATTCACGGTTGGGTTCGGTACGATACAGTGGAGCCACGGTTCGGTACGTTTCGGTCCAGTAGAAAACTATAAATGCCAGAGAAATGTACTTGATTTTAAAATATATTTATTCATTACTACTAACATCATCAAGTTATTCTTTGACTTTGAACAATGATGGAACTATACCTGAGTCTTCTTAGCAACACATAAGCATAAAAAACTAAAACTGCTCCTTAATGTTATGTAGTATTGTTACTTACATCTTGCTTACAGCTTGTATTGTTACTTACATCTTGCAAAAGAGATTTTTAATCTCAATGGGACTACCTGGTTAAATAAAGGTTTTAAATTTTTATTTTTTTATTTTTTTTATTTTATTCAAACTTATTCGGTTCGTCATGCGTACCGAACCATGAGCCTCGTACTGAACGGTTCAATATGAATATGCGTATCGTTACACCCCTAATATATATATATATATATATATATATATATATATATATATATAGATGTATATATAGATATATATATAGATATATATAGATAGATAGATGTTGACATTGACAAATCTGGAAAATTAAGGTTTTTTTTGCCATATCACCATATTTGCCATGTGCCATTTACATTGTAGGTAAAAGTAATGAAGTATCTTTCACTCAGTACACACAGCCGAGCAGAGGAAAGGGGAAACGAGTAATGGCTGTTGGCAAAGTCTTCTTAAACTATGTGCCAATCACAACAACATATTAGTCCATCACAGCCAATCAAATGCCTCGGTGTCAGAGCTGGGAGATACCCCAGCTTTCTCTGATTTTACGACTGCATTTAGTACAAGCTGTTGGCTCTCAGAGAGGCTGGTATGAGAACCAGACTGGAATCAGTTAGAGACCGATGCCAGTGTGGATCAAAGTAAATGGATGGCCATATTTAAATGAGCCACGCCATTCATTTGTCAACGTAAGTATGTTAAACAAATGCAGTGTAGGTCAATTCGTCTTATTGAGATTGTTGGGAAATTCTGACAATGCAGTAACATACAGAAAGTACATGACACACATGGTAGAAGGACCTTCAATTTTGGTGCGAGGGATAAGATCAAAGACATAAAACATACTGTTCACACATATATCATCTTCATTCAGTGTCCTAAGGGCCCAAAACAAAGGTTGTCAGCTGATAACCCAGGAAATAACCTGGTGCCGTCATCCAGAGTAAGTGTTCAAGACATTTCACTCACCACGGCCTGTTGCAATACAATGGAAGTATCACATTCATTTTTCATCGGCAACAGAGCACAAATAACAATCCTGATCCATCCCAGTGAAACCATATGGGTCTATACAGGACAGGATCCAGCAGTCTAATTATTAACACCAGTCCCTCTGTGCCTACAGGAAGGGAAGATTTGGAGAAAGACAGCGGGCAGCTCTGCTGTTATGGTGGAAGCTCTGAAAACAATGAAATGCGGCGATAAGATCTGGACGAAATCTGCAATAAACAGAAACCCACAAGTCTTTTTTTTTTTGACTCAATCAGTATGCAATACAATGAGAAACAGATACATTCACATGACAACTGAGCATTGGAGAGAAAACTTAGAAATATAAAAACCAGCAGGCCATGCCGAGAGAAGAGCGTTTCATCCAACAGTCAAAACGAGACATAACAACCCACGCTACGCTGCTCCGGATCACAAGATATCTGCACATATATGTTTGCACGAGAATAAATGTGCAAGCATGTGTACAAGATCAAACAGACTGTGGCTACGTGGAGAGCAGGGTCGCCCTTCAATCAGAGGATCGGCGGTTCGATCCCCGGCTCCGCTACTCGCATGTCGATGTGTCATTGACACTTAACAAGCAAGACCCCAAAATTGCTCCTGTAGCTGTGCCTACGGTGTATGAATGTTAGCGCCTGCCATCAGGGTGTGAATGGGTAAATGATGACTAGTAGAGTGAAAACGCTTTTGAGTGGTCGGAAAGACTAGAAAAGCGCTATACAAGTACAGTCCATTAGCCATTATTATTGTGTCTATAAATGTGTTGGACCCATTCTCTCCATCATGAGGACGACAGAGTGGCGGTATCTGTAAAAATTGCACGAGTTCATACATTTCTAAGTGAGAGGCTGAGGTACAGGAGGTGAAGATTTTTTTTTTTCATCTCTTGTGTTGAGGTTTCTCACCACTGAATAAATGGTCACCAAAATTCAATTTAGGCACGAGGAAAAAACATGTAGAATCTCAATGACCATTTGAATAATTTCTCTTACTCGGGTTTTCCCAAGCGTAGCTTTAGCTACAGGGCATGCCATTATGTACATGTGCTGTCTGTAGTTACTTTAGCCTCTGTGGAAACAACGTTGACAGACGATGGCTGAGGACAACACGCTGCTCACGCTTTCATGTTATTTCTATCATGCTTTTTATGCTGATGTACTCATCTTCAGAGATGCCGATTTAGCTTTGAACATTCTGAAAAACTTGGTTTAAACTGTGCAAAAGCAGACCATGAACTTAAAAAAAGTTTCTGGAATTTCCTACCGGATCCCATGGAGCCCTTCAGTGAATTAAACTTGCTCATGGTGTCAACACCTTATGGTCAAAAAGCGAATAGGTGAACCTTTAGTTTAGAGTATTTTATCACAGATAAAGTGTTCCGAAGGTCAGGAATGAACCTCCATGCTGTTAAAGAGTTAAAGTGTACTCTCTGTAAATGTAGACAATCGTCTGTCACTGAACATAAGAAAAGGAAATAAGAGGACAGTGTGGGACCACAGTGTTGTGTGCACTAACGCAGTCAGACTTCTAAATATCAGCAGTAATATTTGGAGCAAAGGGGAACACCTGTAAAGCCCAAAAGACAGACTCCAACCCGACACACCAGCAGTGTTTGTTTTCCATTCCTATAGGATGTCAGTAGATATGGCAGCAGAGAAGAAACAACCAGAGCTATGTCGGAAATAGCTTCAAAAATAAATCTCTTCAGGCGTAATATTAGTTGACGTAGCGGTTCTAATCATATCAATGTCCAAAGTGAGATCCAATGCAGGAAATGGATAGGGTGGTAAAACTGGCAAGCACGCACAAATCCAAGGATTCATAAAAGTGGATTTATGAATGGCTTAGGATCGACTGCAGCTCAGCACGCTGCCGTTAAATGCTTTAAGCTGTTGTGGAGTTTTATGTACTGTAAGGTGTGTTTAATAATGCTGGTTTACTACAGTACATTTGGCATTTCACTGGCGCTTAATTTACCGTATGGTGTACCTGGCAGCGTGATGCAGGCTGTTAGTAGGATCTACATCCAAATACCAATCAAACAAGTTAAAGTTTGTTCAAACTCAATTGAAAACACAGAAGGAAAAGACTAATAAAACAGTGTTAATGAGCTGAGTTAATAATCTCTGTCTGAATAGTTCCTTCACAGCGTTGAATTGTTGTTCATACAACACATTTTTTTTTTTCCACATCTCAATTGACAACAACCCACAGAAACAAGGAACTCTTTGATTTATTGCTTTACTGCTAGAAGCGCAGCTCTTTTTTTAATGGCCTGTTTGATAGATGGCCCAGTTCTCTTTGAGTACTTTCCCACAAAAGGTGGAGGGTGGAGAAGAGGACGATGAAGCAATGGGTAGGAAGAAAACCATCAAGGAGGGAAGCAAAATAAAGGAGAGAAGAGGAAGCGAACATGGAAATGCAACTGTAAGAAGTCATTAAAGGTTGGAGAAGAGAGCTCCATTTATAATTGTATCCAGCCAATCCCAGCATGGGGGCACGCACCAGCCTGGCCACTGAGAGTCTTTGCTAAGGGGGGTACGATCCAAAGGCAGAAGGGGGCAGTCCAGGGGGGTAAATGGTCCTCTCCAAAACCTTAATTCCTAAATTGGTCATTCGTTTTCCTCCTCCTCCCCTGATGCTCTGACCCTCACTCACTCAGCCAAGGAAATCATCAGTGACTGCTGTTTAAGGCAGAGCCAGGGCCAATCTTGTACACATGCGACTATGGCGTCACTATGGAAAATGCATATCCACCCAAGTGTTTTAGTCCTGCATCGCATCAATATCTCAGTCTTTGAATGGTGTCTGATGGAGATAACATTTAGTAAAGCTCACACTGGGTATTTTTTTGTAAAGTTTACGAGGCCCAAACTATTCACACGTATACCGGTAAATGTTGTCTTTTTTCACAAAAAGAAACTGTGATGCGATATGCCATAGAGTCACTGTTACGTCCTTATGGACACAATCATATTTGATGAGTTAGATCATTTTCCGATAACATATCCTCATTTCCCCTAAGTAAGCTACTGTTCCGTATTTTTCCACATTAGCATCCATTTATGATTATGAATGAAAGCATGTCAAAGAAATTCCATATCACTCCATTTTCCAGGCTGATTGCAGCTCCTGAAGCATTCCAGACGAGTGCATGTCATTACGTCTGCCTCATCCCACATTGGTCTCCATTACGAGACACGGCCTCATGATTCCACTATCTCCGCAAATTAGGCCACCGTTGTTTTTCTCCTGCTCGCGCACACACACACACACACACACACACACACAGTCAGATGTGTGTGCTCAAAATCAAACAAACTTGCACACAAAGTCTCACGCACGCTTTCAGTTCATGCACGGCTCTACCCTTGAGTAATGTACATCCAATACAGTAATGTATAGCCTATAATGTCAGCCACATATGACACACATTTCATTGGGTGATTTACTGGTTAACAGTTACTGTTGAAACACATCCAGCATTGCGGAATGAAGGGAATGAAATCTAAACATAAATCAGCTCATGGGGTCGCTCTGTAAGGCAAGACTCCAGTTTTGGGAACTGGTAGTGTGCACGCACACAAGAACACACCAAGGATGGATATGCTGTAGAAAAGACACGTCTTACCCTATATATTGTGGCTTTTACTGCTGTTGGCTTATGTTCCACTTAACGCTCTTTATGTTAACAGGCAGGTTGGAGTATATCACTCCAACCTGCCTCTCAGCTCACTGCTAATCCAGTGGGCCAGTGATCCACTGGGTCACTGAGGAGGCGCAGACTGACACCAGGTAGAGCAAATAGACTGCTGGATCACATCTACAGTACAGCTAAATCACACAAACCTTTTTGAGAGTTGTAGGCGCACGTCTACACATAAACGTTCATACACTATGCTGCATATCTATCACCAGAACACCCACATCTTGTGCGTGTACCGCGTAAAACCAGGACAGAGTATCATTTGACATTTTTCAAACCTGATTTCTTGGGTTGCAAACACTTATTTCACTGTTAACTAACTTTTTTGTCATTTAATGATGTCCGATCAACAGTGCAAACCTGATAATATTCCATGAACAATTATGTAAAAAAATATATAAACTGCATTTCCTCCGATTTGAGAAGCTGATTTTATTTATTAATCATCTATATGTTTTCTTATTAATCTTTTTTTCATTTAAGGTAGTAATGTCAAAGATCCTCATTGAAATACATTTTTTAAGTCATTGTTTATCGCCAAATGAGGTAACACAATGGTGATTGAGCCTATAGCCACTGACTGCAATATTTATATGTTTGCAGTATTAAGAACTTAGTTACTGCTGATGCAAACTTAGGATTTCCCTCTGCTGCAGCTTCACATTAAAAGCATTTAACCGGCGGAACACGAGTTGACATTTATTATAAAAGTAGTCACGGGAAATGCAATGTGTTTATCCCTGCCCCAACACTGGAATTCTCTTCAACCCACCATCCAATTGTGCCCCACTGTTAAGATCCTCAAGAGACATCTTAAAACACACTTGTACTCATTAGCTGTTAACTGCTCCTCACTTAATCAACCCGGATATTTCTCCTGAAGTCTCTCATATTATTGTCATTATTATCCATCATCACTCCGATCTCTCTTCTAATGTTTTTTGTTTGTTGTAAAGTGCTTCGGATCAACTGCGTTGTGTGTAAAGTGCTATAAAAATAAAGTTCATTCGATTTGTAAGTGAGTCTGACACTGACACCGTTGTTCATTGACAGTGGGTATTCAAGACAGGAAAACGGTCTTTTTCAGCATTTTTTTACAGTGGATAAGTTTGAAATTTTGCAGGGAGTGGTATTTTATGCCGTCTGCAGCATAAAATGAGATCATCGTTTCTTATAGAATTAAGGAAAAAGGAAAATTATTGTCCGATAAAATGTCACTTTGTTTTGCTGTCCCCAGTATTCTGGGACCTTACGAAACCACATCTGCTGTTACCACCATTAAATAGGATGGCGCAAAATCAACCAGGACTCAAATCTTAAAGATTGTCAATTCAACAAAAGAGGCTCACAAATGTAAAACACAAGCAAGCGTGCCAGAACGTTGCCTGAATGAACCAGTTTATAATGAGCCAAATGTTCATCAATATCAGGAACCATTTAAAATAAAAAGAATCTGATAGATGGTAGTTTTTGGTAGTTTTGGTTTAGTACCAATAAAGGGGGGGAAAAGTCTGGAGAAATCATTTTAATGTAGCTACTCAATTGCTGAAAGGTAAGAATGCTTTGAAATAACGAACACACTTATTTTTCCTTCAAACAACATGCGGTGGAAAAACTTCATTCCTGATTTTCTGTGTTCTGCAGACATATTTAAATGTACTGTTGCACAAACTCTGTATTGGAGATTGTGTAGGATTTCCAAAAAATGCAAGAATGTCGGTTTGAACAATGATGCCATGCTGAAAACAACAACTAGTAAGACGCTGTCAGACTGAAGCCTCAAGTTGGACTTTCCTCCTGTAGCTGCACGGCATGGCAGGTTAGTGACTAAAAACATCTCATCTTCCAGCTGTAATGTAACCCATGACTACACACAAGAGACTAAAACACGTGCTTGCACACAGAGCAAGAACTGTGAGACCGGTCTTATAAGACGATCTCGCTATGAAAGTTCTGTCAACAGCACAGCTCCTCTGAGTTGAGGATGATTGCCGTTCTGCTGTTTCAGATGATCAGCAGCGACATAAAGTGTGCCAGTGTGTGTGTGTGTGTGTCAGCTGTGCCATACTCTACTCTAGTGCAGAGATTTGACTTGACATGTGGAATCATCTCAGCCAAATAGCAGAATATTTTCCTAGTTTAATGAAAAATAAACCCTCGAGGCGAAATAGGAAACTAAATGTCCTGTAAATAAGGCTGTGGTTTTTGCAGTGTGGGCAGCCTTGATGTCAAAGTGAAAACAGCTGAGAAGTGATACAGTGCAATCATCACCAGGGCTGGAAAACTATAATTCAGTTTTTAACTGTTCTGTGGATTACATTATTTCATCTTTACAGCAAGTCTCCCTTTAATACACAATCACAAAGCGTACGTATATCACTGTCTTATTCCCCATTGCATGCTGTGACAGTGATTACAACGTCACAGTTTCTCTCCTGCACCTGCAAGACATTAAAACCATATGTCCTGCAAAAGAAGTGAACTCCATACTAATAAGTTGTTTTAAATGAGACCATCGGTTAAACACCTGAAATAAGTACGATTTATAACGACTATAACACCCGGCTATTATCTCAACACATATGCACAACATAATCACAGAAACTGCTCTTTAAAACTATGACAGAGTTTATTCATCTCTAACAATACTGATCAAAAATCAATAACATTATAAATCAACAATACCACTACTTGAGGAGGGAGAAAAAAGAGAAAAAAGAGAGAGCAAGATGGTGGACGTAGTCACGTGAGTGATTTCGCTGCGCAAGGATCCGCAATTTTCCGCCGGTGGGTTAAGCAGCGTGCTGATCCGCGTATTGGCAGCGGGGAAAAAACAGCGAATGTCGACTTGAACAGGAAGAGAGCGCGGCTTAGTCAACCATCTCTTCTTCTGAAGAAGATGCATCTTCCTGCTGCAGCTTAAAGTGGGAAAGCGCGGGGAAAGCTATCTGTCTCTTTTGTCCTGTAGTTTACTTTTTGTTTGTCATCGTTGTCGCCCGGTCGGATGTTTTATTGTTGTGAACAGTAGTCTCTTCAATATAATATGTGCCTTTTTGGAAAAAACAAACATGCAGTCAGAAACACTTCATAAAAAGGTGAAAAGGTGTTTAGGTGGAGAGTTCACGTCCAAAGAACAAGCTGTACACAAGTATGATTACACTACCAGCGAAACCCCTCTTTACACTGGAGATAACTTCTGCCTGTCATTTGCAAAGTGAGGAAAGATTTAGTCACACAAGAAATCTCAGAATCTCCTTGGTAGCAGATAAGCCATAAAATGAGGAGACAAAAATCTCCGGCATCTGCTTTTCAAAAGGCCATAAGGGAGTCTGGACTTTCTCTTGGTTACATAAACAATGGCGCTTTAAAGTCCAAATGCCTTTAACAGCACAGCTACTGCCCGGCCACTCAGTTTCCTCCCCTCCCTCTTTGCACAAACTTACCCAATAGACCACAGCGGCTGTGTGAAGCTGCTCCCTAAAATGACCAACAACCAAAATTCCAAGAAGGTTTGTCACGATGCGCTTTATAAGTATAAACATTTTCACCTTCAATTGAGAAAAAGCGGATGATGTAGATAGATATAGGCGGCATGCCACGACATCGAGGTCTGATAAGGTTGCAGGACAGACTAAATTACAGGGGAGGAAAATGAAGGTGACAAACTGAATTATTGTTGACAGAAAAGCTAAATAAAGGATTTATGAGAAAGAAATACAAAAGCAAGACAGAAAGTGAGAACGGAAGGACAATGTCATTCTCTTTTGAATGCTCCCAGCCTGAGAAAATAAATTTGTTAAATTTCTTTACATCTTTCAAGCATCGCATCGTTTTTAACAAGGCCAAGAACTTTCTTAACAGCAGAAAAAATGAGCTTTGTTTTTTTATTTGGGAGCAAAAGGGAAAGTGAGCATTTCCTTCGACGTGAGCCAGCGAGCACTTTTTTTATTAGAAGTGATAGTACATGTGTCTATACGTGTGCGTGTGTGTGTGGGTGTGTGTGTGTGTGTGTGTGTGTGTGTGTGTTTGTGTGTGTTTACACAGCTGGAAGTACAGAGTGGAATCACTTCAACTGGCGGGGGTTCCTGGGGTGTCTGCTGAGGCAGACAGGTTCTGGCAGCCTCTCCAGAAAACAAGAGGACTTCACTTACCAGAATATCCCTGCATTACAGCTCAAAAAGCAGGCCAAATCCCTACAAACCCCTGTTGAATTCACTTAGTGGGCACACGGTTCCCTTTCTAACCTCCTGATAGCTGATTGCTCTGGCAGGGTTCAGGTGGATCTGCTGAGTGGCCTCCAGCCCAGTTTCCATTCAAGTTTCCACTCAGACCCAGACTTGCCTCCACACCTCACTCTCATCTCTCTTGCTCTCACCCCAACCCGCCCTCTTCACATCCTCCTCCTCAGGCCCAGTCCAAAAGCCCAAAACACTCACAACAGATTTACTGAAAGCTCCATATCACTAGGTGTTTAACAATCTATCTATCTGTCTGATAGTCTCTCTCTCACTGTGCTCTGCTTCCCACCATCAACCTGAACTGTGGCAGCTGCCCTTGGAGCTTCCTGTTAGATGTGATTTACCAATTAGGCGATATTACGCTCAGCATATTTGTGGTGGAGATTAAAAAAAAAAAAACTCAACGATCCCAGTCCCTGATCTATCCATCTCACTCATAGCTGTTCTGAGTCATGGTCTGAGTTACGGGACGGAGGGCAGCATAGCACAATCCAGCATTACATTGTCGATCCCCAGCCCACCTCAGCAGGGCCACGCTCCGCCTGCCTGCATGCCGGGCGGTTTCCAGGAAAATCTACTGGCCACGCTGTGATACCGAGTGCTGGGCATTGACATCCCTCCAGGGCTTACTCACTTATCTAAACAAGGCCTTTTCACATTACACACACGCTTAGACAGGCATCCCTTATGAATACGCAAAACCAAAAAAAGCATCAGGATATCAAAACACACACTTTGTACACCTGGCACAGGATGAGAACAAGCATGCTGCTCACTAATCTTCTGGTCACTGTCCTGCAGTCAACAGAAATAAAGTGGAGAGACCAGAACCAATTAGCTGTGGGGGTGAAGTGGGGGTGGGAAGCAGGCCTGTGAAGGAGCATGCTGTGGTCCAGCAAGGCCTGTAATGTGGATCAAAGCGTCAACAAAACTGGATTGAGTCTCTGTTTCATCAGCCTGCTGTCCCTGCCCGGCTCTGTTTACAGGCCTGATTGAGCTGTATTGAAAGCAGATCACTGGCTGCTCACTTATCGTTTGTGCGCCGTCCAGACCAATAAAACTCATATCCATACATAAACAGGCTGCCAGACCCTGCAGGGGAAAACAGTGGCCTGGCCCAAACAGTGAAGCACTCTTGCATGTAATTAAAGCAAAAACCAAGCAATTAAAATCACATCATCGGATTCGCACACTGTGGGAGATGGGGAGAATTGTGGATTCAAATGATAACTGCACTTTAACAACAACCAGACAGACAGACAAAAAAACAAACAAACAAACAAATGGGGAATGTGTGTGTGTGTGTGTGTGGGTCTAAATCTGCATGCTTTTAAGTGAGATTCAAAATTTGATAGCAAAACATAAGCAACATTTCGGAAGGGAAGATTCAATCCATACCTGTGTGGCCTTTGGTCTTTGGCAAATCAGTGGAGGTGAGGGTCAAAACCGGGGCTGGAGGACGCAAAAGGAAAATGTGTTATGCAGCTGTAGACAGACGCTGCCAACAAACTGGGTCATTCTCCGGACATTTACACAGATCTACAGTTACAATTCAAACAGCTTTGAAATAAGATTTGCCTCATCCATCAGTGATGTAAAGGCAAAACAAGATTTTATTGCACTTAGCAGATGATGTACAATGGTCTTGGTCTTCATAGCAGACCGCAAAGATCAGAGAGACCAGATCTTTAATTACAATGATAAAACCTGAAGCCTCCTAAGCTTATCTTTCTGCCCAAACGGTCTCCTATTTCTCGAGCTGCTTCTCGACATGCAGAGGGGGGAATCTTTAGCAGTCAAACATTTGACAAGATTTTGCAGCAGCGATGAACAAATGTAAAAGTGGCATCTTAATGTGGAAACTGTGATTATTTAGGACAGGACAGCAACCTTTGGAACAGCCATCATAAAACAGAATGGTACATTTGTCTTGCTCCCGTGGGCCAATTTGCTATGCAGTCAGTAGAAGTTGAAGCATATTAAACAAACAAATTAAACAAGTGGCATCAATAATCCAAGCAGTGAAGAACAAGCTCTGCTTTTAATTGGAAACATATTCAGGTAAACCTGGGTAGGCGCTCGGGGTACACTGCTCCATACAATTCTAAAGTGGATTTTAATTAAATTTTTTTTAAAAGAGGCTTGCACGCAAAAATGCTGACTGTTAAAACAGATACAGATACTGTGTCGTAAATAATTTACTCAATCACTACTCCCTATCCCAGGAGGTCTAAATAGAGGACTACCGGGTGGGATTAAGGAATGAGTCCAACGACCTGGAAAGGCGTTAGTATTTGTACACTTCCGGTTCCATCGTCTCAAAGTCAATTTTGTTTTGGTGAGAGGCCTGAGACAAGGTTTGTGGTTTACAAAAGCTTCAAAGAGCCTGGACCAGGCATAACAATGGTTAGGCTGAAATACAGGCCTGCCTGTTCTCACGTCCTGAAAGCATCTCTTTTTTTATTGTAACAAAATGTTTGCATTCATAGGGAACTCACCAAAATGCACTGTGTAACCTTGAGGTACAAACCAGAATTACCACCTTGCGGTTGTATGGCTCAGCCAAACAGCCCTGTTGCAGTTTACATGCATGTCTGTCCAAAATGTAATCTTATTATCCTTTGAGCATTTTATCTTTGCATTAAATTGTCATAATTAGCACATGAATTATTAAGTTATGCGTTATGTTTGCGAGGTCACAGTGACCTTTGACCAACAAATTCTAATCATTTCATCCTTGAGTCAAAGCGGATGTTTGCAGCTTGAGAATGGACTGGACAGGCATGTTGGGGTCTGACCATATGGCTTCAACATGTGCTGTGGACAAAGAGAATCAGGCCTTCACTTTTTCAAGCAAAGGTTTCATCCTGATTTGTAGTTTGATAAGAGCAAAGGAATGTCACACTCGGGTGTGACATTCAGTCAGCGCGAGATACCTCTGCCAACATGTTGATATTTGGTGCGGGTAAGGCAAGCTATGGCACGCAAACAACTAACCAGATTGCATTATTACAGCACATTTTGAGTGTGCCAACCTGCAGCCTCAAGAAAAAAAAACTCCTGTGCTGCCAACAGCTGCATCATGCAAGACCTGTAGGCTGGTCTGCCCCATTTGGACTTCTATGCCCCACTCACAATGCAAGAATTGTTAAATGAGACAGATCATGAGCTGCAATACACCTTCTACGTAACAGGATCCCAAAACACATTCAAAGTGACTCAGGGCCACGTTATTTATTCTAGATCATCTATTTTGAACCACAGTACATCTGTCAGTCTGATGGGAAATTCGTAGCACAGAGCTTTGATAATTAAGACCCCAAACACCTGTTATCATTCCATTTCAACAAGATCTATGGTAAGTGCCTACAGCACTGTAGAGAGGGTAAACAGCATGACATGTGCCTGAACTTTGGGCAATATCCCTCAAACACAATGAGCACACACATACACTAGATGCATAATGAAGCATGCACGCACGCAAGTGCCGGCCAGATCCTGTGCAGTGCTGTTTTGATAGGCAATGAGTTGAGTGTTGGAGATGAGGATGTGTGTGAAAGACTGGGCCTGCTCAGAAGCTGCTGTGCATGAAGCCTTGGAACGCACACATGGAACACGTAATTTAATGAAAAACGGTCTCTCGCTGGATCGAGACAGGTTTCTGGCATCGTAATAAAAGCATGAGGTCGGTACAGGCTTTCGTTTTTTTGCTGCATTCGTTGTGTTTGCAGCACTTTGAGCCCCTTTGATTACTCACTCTACATCCTCCCTGTGCCAAAGCATGCATAATGTCATGAACCTGTACATGAAAAGTATAAATCAGATCTAATAAAGGGTGGAAAGGAGCTGTTTCCAGGAGTGAGAGAAAGAGACGGAGAGATTGGCAGAGTGATTGGCCGTGCAGTTGTTCCTGCTGCTGCTACTCTCCCGCTCCAGTGTTGCAGATCTCCTGCCAAGATGGACAACCACACACACACACACACACACACACACATTCACACACTTGCACACAAACTTCTCTCTGCTTGGCTTCTCAGCCCACGCCCTAACACTATCTCTGCCATTCACACTTACATTAACCACAGGTGGCCATGACGTACGAGTCAGTGGCATGCTAATAAGTATCGCAACAAGAGGCGCAGCAGTTACATGCACACAAACAAAAATAAATGGTAACGTGTACGCCAGACAAGGGCTGACATAGTGTCAGTGATTTACAACCTATGGCTACAGAGAAAGAAACCAGATGTGTCAACAAGCTCTAAGTTTTACTTGCTTTTTGCAAACTGGCTTCCACAGTCAACAGAGCATATTTCATTCTACTGACTCGGTGGGAAAGTTTTAATTATCTCTTAGAGGAAAAGAAATGGCAGCCCATTCCATTAAGTGTATGGGAACAGTATCCCACGTGATACAGAACTACCCTCTAAACTCTGTTTGCATCTTTTCACATGTGATTTAACTGAGAGGCCCAAAGTTTAACCTTCAAATTCTCTTGGCTGTATGTAGGCATAAAAATCTGGGAAGTTGACTGACATCCTGTCATTGATGTCTGATGAAGTCAGGGCAATTATAAACACAATGACAGGATCGGTTTAAAAACTCTCAAGAAGTGATGTCTTTGGGGTAGAAAAAATTTACCAGAAACAAACTGAAAGTATTGAAAAATAAACATACCTTGTGTTACGCCTGAAATAACTGTGATTAGATATACAGTTTACACACTGTCATTTTTATTCAGATATCCAGTTGGTACATGTTGTGATGACTTCGGTAAGATGTACCTAAACTTGCTGTATGTACACTGGGATTGATTTGGCCATTCAACGTTACTTGACTCCTAGTTTTTACAGGAAACATTGGGTATCTCATTTAGATGTTGGCATTCATCTACAAATCCGTTGAATAGAATGTACCACTTGAAGTTGTATTTGTGACAACTTTGTTGGACATCCATTTTTCACCACCTGGCAGTGAGCATTAACATTAAACTATCCAAATGACGTGTTGTTGCTATGAACCCTTTTTACTGTATTGTCTAAATCAGATGCAAAAAGTAGGTATGATTTTATGGATGTCAGCCAAATTTTCATTGTAGTGTAGGTTTTCCCAAATGTCAAACAATGGCCACACTTAAAATGTAGTCTGCCCTGTCTTCAAAAAGATGCATCTACTCACAAATAACAACAAACATGCAAGATTATCTGTGTTTTACAACTTCTGGCCACGCTTGAAGAGAATGAATATTTACTCACAATGAGGCGGTGGATGGATTTAATGGCGTTCAAGGAAATAAATGAATGGCTTTGGCTTTGAGTCGTAGAGCTGAAGTTTGGCTGTCATGTGTCCTGTAAACCCAGACCCCCTTGTGATGGTTGGTTTTAGTCACTGGTTATATCAAGACAGAAAGGTGATTAGAGAGAGAGGATTTAGAGGGGAATGAAAAGCAGACCGTGGTTCACTGAGCAAGTACCATGATTAATTCCACATTTCTTTCTGGCACATACAGATACCATTTTCTTCTGTTGCTATCCCTCCATCTCCATTTTGCACACACAAATACACAAACCATGCTGTCCTTACACTCACACAGGGCTCAGAGACAGCAAAGTTCCATCCTGCCAACAGGTTTAGGAGATAATGTTCCAAAAGTATTTACAAAAACACTGGTCGTGTCATCAGCGCACACTCTAGAGCCAAGGTTTTACATAAGGGATTACAGTATGTGCACAGCCTGAAACATTGCCTGCAATTTAAAGCCACTCACTCAAGTCTTATACATAACCGTCGCGAGGAGTGTCGACCTGAACGGGAGCCATGAAAATCAAATCCTCTTAAGTGATCCCAAGGTTGGACCAAGCTATAACTGCCTGGATGTTCCCAATCATTGCTGAACTTGCTGAAACCATGACTGAACCAGCATGCTATATTGTTATTACTGTTTCTAATTAGGTTAGAGTCCAGCTTTTTGTCTGAATTTATTATCCATCCGAGTATAAGACCCTGGGGTACTGCATGTCCACCTGCAGCAAGACAACACGTTCCAAGACCTAGTAGTGACCCACACGTCTTCAACACTGCTTCATTGCAGAGCTAACATGCACGTTTTCTTTAAAACTGTGAAGCATAATTGTAAACACATTGAGAACGAACATGTAAATATGTAGAGTCAGCGTTGCCAATCGATAAGAAAGAAAGAAACCCATTATAACTGCAACTTCAGGCTATGCTTTTGACCGAAAGACCATAATTCTCCTGCCAAATAATCCATGTTAATTATGATAAGGAACCTTGTTATTCACCCTCGGGGTAAACAAAATTTTCACAAAGATGATTTGGTCTGTGCTTTGCTGCAGGGTTATCGGACCATGCTGATTTATCCCAGTAGAGGTGATGTTTTCACACTATTTGTCATTGTTAAAGACTGTTTGAATAGACACTGAAACACACTAAACAATCCTTCTTCAGGCAACAGTCCTGAGTAAACGTTGATGTGAAAATACCATCTTCTTGTAGTTGATGACCATGACCAATGAATGTAAGCCAAACAGGGAAAAACAAGGCACAGAAGGACACCATTGATTTGATTTTAGCATATTTTTATGAAGCAGATCATAAATTGGCGAGATGTGCAAGTCAAAACAAATATCTTAAGTAACCCTAGTTTGATGAATCGCACTTTCCAGTCTTTAAAACAGAGGTATCCAGTCAAATGAAATATGTATGTGTACGGTGAATCTGCAGGAAGCATCTCAATCCAAAATCAAGATCATGCTTGAATCCAAACCAACATCCCACTTTAAACCAGTAGCCTGAGGCCAAATCACACTTGTACAGGAACAAAAATATTGCAGCACTATGAAGCAAAACACCCAAAACAGCCACACCACAACCTATCCTATCGTATATCCTCAGGCTAGCAGAACTAGAGAGGCCAGGAACCCACACTGCAGTAAACCACAAGTCTCTTAGGGATCGTGGGCAATATGAACGGAAATCCAGACACAGACAACACCACTGTTTACCTGCCTGAGATCGAAGCTTCCACGTGTACATTTAGACAAATATAAATTTGAATGAAAGATGTGTAGACATAGAAGTCAATGATCTCAGTCTTAAATACTTAGTAGTACTGCTACTTACAAATAAATTATTAGGCTGTGGACTTGTCCAAACCAGCTAGCCTGTTGCTTTATAGAGAGCAGAGCAGTGTGGTATCAGATACTTGTTGGACCACGGCACTCTTTGGCGAGTGAGACAGCTATTCCACGCCAATGCAGCAAACACCGGCTCACCCGGCATCCCTCTCGAACCCCTTCAACCCCCTTCATGGCTACTGGACATAATGACTTACCCCCACTAAGTCAGAGCTGTTTTTCAGGCACTGAAACCTAAAAAACAACACTAAAAGTGGAGGCTCCTTTTTTTTGTTACAACTTGTTCTGCCAAGAAATCTAATTTATGACAAGGTTCGTCTACAATAACATATTAAAGCCCTATGAGATGGGAATGCCTGTTTTTATTCCGCCTACATGAGGAGTATTCAATGGAAAGTAGAGGGGGAGAGACGTTCTGGTGAGAGTCAAAGTACACTGCAAACGTACTCAAGTGGTTATTTACTGTAGGAAGAGTGTGTGCTGGAACTGGACAGAGGCATGTACCACTCTGAGGGAACTGAAAACATTCGGTATATTGGTCAGGTTGGATCCAGAGCCAGCGTTAAGAGTGTGCCTCGTGTCTGAAACAATGCTTTTGAGTTACAGCGCATTGTTTGTGGTTAGGACATGTGGTTGAGTAGAGGTCCAGTGCACATTGTGAACTCTGCTTTCATTTAAATCTCTGCAGTCTCAACACAAAAGAAATGCTGGCTCTGAGGTCAAAGTTAACAGGATTGACACTCATCCATCGGTTTATGAGGTATACTCTGACATGTTCTTTCATCCATTTCATCTTTGTTTATCAATGTGCTATGCTGCATGAATCTTTCAAATGTGATTCATCATAGGGTTTATCTTCTGAAGATCAGGTATTGTAGGGCTCTTTGTCATCAGTCCATCTGTGTTACTACAGTCAATGTATAAGATGCCAATGTAGCAATACAGCTGATCACACAATGGGTTTGGCACAGTCACAATGCAGCAAGAAGGTCCTGATCAAGAAACATCTGCGATTTTTGCATATTTTCCCCATATCTGTGTGGGTTTCCTCCCTCATTATGAAGTTGTGCTGGAGAACACATTCTCATCCCAACTCGTCACATACTGACACTTGGTCAGGCCCTTGACATCACTTTCTACGGTCGCAGTTAGTATGTGGTTAACTTTGTGAATTCAAACAACAACACTTGCTTAGGTTTAGGCAGCATAAGGTTAACTTTGTGAATTCAAACAACAACACTTGCTTAGGTTTAGGCAGCATAACTTAGTTAGGTTTAGAAAAAACATAGTGGTTGGGCTTAAAATAAGTATGTATACTAACTTAAAAATACCTCACACAACAACTTTGGGACAAGAACACCGGTCTCCTGGTTGAAGTCCTGTGTTTGTTTGACCCATCAGGCAACCTGAGAATGACAACAGGGTGTGTCAGTATGTGTTTTAACCCTGTGATATGTCACATTATGACATGTTACCTAGTCCGAGAGCTTCAAATCTGCTTTGATAAGCACCAATGGGCACATCATCAGGACTTGACATCCACTTCTACAGTCTTATGTGAAGTATGTCAAAGATGTATTCGTGCCAGGTTAAAGGACTTCATTATCTGACCACACTGTCCAGTTGAATTAAATATATGATTTTTGTGAATCAAGGATGGTCACACTGTATTCCATGGATTATCATCATTACTGTAAATCACCCGATTAAAAAAAGAATTACTATGTATAGACTACGGTTCCATCATTTTAACAGGATGTCTGACCGCCACGGGTTGTCTGAAAAATCTGTTTCCGTCGAAACGCCCTGTTTTTTCCCAGAAGAGACAGCAGGATAAATACACAAACAGACATCAGAGTTAATGTTTACTCTACAGCACAAACACGCAGTAAACCTGCCTGGAACGTACAAGTGAGCACTGGAGTATGTAAAAACTGAATACACACACACCCGCGTATTCAGCGTGGCTAGCCAGATCCATTTACGATCAAAGCATATCACCAGTCAACTGACATCAATGCATTGTGGGCACAAACAACACAGAGCCAAGGAGCACTGGGAAAAGCTATTGCAGAAGTATAAGACTGGAATTGTTGAGGCATACCGGTCATATTTGACACTGACAGAATTGGTTAGATGCCACCTACCGTAGAATTCATATTTCTTCCATATTGTGCAGTAAATTTACAGCAGCTGCAACAGAAAATCCCAATTTTCAGCATCAATGGCAATTCCAGTGACAGCTACGAGCCTGCCACATGGGCTGCGCCTGCCATTGGGGTGGGGGCTTAGTGAAAGAGGCTAGCAAAACAACATTCTCCAGCAATGCTAATTGGCATACTTTCACATGGGTTGGAATGCTATGATAACATCCACCTCCATTCCCAGAGGAGGCCTTGATCCTGCATGCGTTTACTGGGTCAGGGGACCTTAATGTGGATGAAAGCAAGGTGGAGGGGCTTCATTATGGATATACAGAGCGGGGGATGGTCTCTCACTCTTGAACTGACTCTTGGTATTTGGATATGTTTGGGGATGCTGATGCTTACAGCAATGTTTTTTTTTTTTGATGCACTGGGGGACAGAGGGAGGCTTTGGCTAAAATGTCTTGTCATTTAGGGGCCTCTGCTGTCAGGTAGCTGTCACGGCCCATGCACAGCGGGGGGCTATGAGGCAGGGGGACTAGTGAGGAAGCGGGGTGGGTTTTGGGACAAAGTGGAGCCCTGTCTCTGCAGGGATGGTTACAGAAGCATGGGATTGATGGGGTGGTGATGAGAGATGGAGATGTCAGGGAACAGCCACCCATTCAGAGTGGGACCAGTTAGGGAGGCCTACTGGGGAACTCTGGGGCCCATCATCACCTACGCTCTCTGACCTGGGCTGGGGAGGGAAGCATAGAGAAAAATGGGGGGGGGGGGGACTGTCCAGTAGGGTTCACACACATCAACCCACTGTGGTTTTATTATTCTGGAGTGTGACCTGAGCCAGCTGCCCCGGCTTCTACAGAGCCTACAGTATGTGTCCACGCAAGATGCTGTGAATCAATTACTTCTCTATGCTACCTAAATAAATACAAACGTCACTGTGTGTCATGCTAGTAGGTTGTGGAGAAGAAATAACAGACCTAGCTGGCTTCCTTGACATGATATTTTGGGTCACAGCTCCATCTCAGGGCCTCCCTCATATGTCTGAGAGCAGACACACAGAAATAGGAGACTGATAAGAATCAGCCAGCAAAGGTCATACCAGGTACTCAGAGGGAGACTGCAGTAGATATGCATATATAATGCAAGTATGCAGCAATCCAACTTTGTCGCTATCGATTCCAATACCTCCGCTCAGGATACTGCAGGTACTAGTTATCGATTCAATGGCAGTGTTCTCTTTTTACCAATTTTAAAACCTGTATGCCTCACTGCAAAACTTAATTTAGGTGTTTCTATGAGCCTATTTATAGTAGACAGTAGAGAGATGACAATAAACCAAGGTCCCTGGCTGGATGTGCCTGAGGACATTGCAGTTCATCGATAGCGATTCAACCACCATTTTTGATCATTTTTGAAATGGTGTCATCGAAGCGTTATCCGATCTGGGTATGGGCCCCAATTGTAAGTTGTTTTACGTGTGCATGCACGGTGTGTTTCTATGTTTATTTGACAATATTCTCATCTATGGGAGGGTTGAGGTTCTTTTCATGCTGTTGCCGTAGACAGGCAGAGAGATGAATGAATCGGCTATTGTTTGGGGTGCATGTGGCATACACGTCAAGGGACAGAGTAACCAGAGACAGACCCTCTCCACATCCCCACCAGGGATCTGAGCCAGAGAAACTCTAGTCACGTTCAAATAAATTCTTTCCTGTCCAAATTGACACCCTTCCGTTGCCATAGTGTGGCTTTGGTTTAGTTTACAGTAATTTGGAGTCTGGGTGGCACAGGAATGTGGTGCGGGACAGAGGCTTATGGAGCACTTAAGATGTGCTCAAATTATGGGGTGGGTTTCCCCAACACTTATCACATATACAGAGGAGGTTTACCTGCTGCTAGAAAGAAGCAAGTAATTGTTTAAAATGGGTTAAATATCAAAATCTCTCTTAGTTCTTTCTCTGTAATAAAGGCTTCACCATTCATCACTCTGTCAAGATAATCACTGACCCATTGATCAATTTTTCTTTATAAATGTCAATGTTAGTCTGTGTTGGTTAAATGGCATCTCATATACACTACCATTTAGTTGGACCAAAGTGGCATATAAAGACTTTAAGGTCAACTGAAGATGCTAACCTCATGTGAAACGTACTACTTTATGTCCAATATCAAGCAGATCATGTTTGAAGCTCCCTCAAAGTTGGGCCACACCCATTCCCAGACAATGCATTTGTAACAAAAAAAAATCAATAATCAACTTTTACCACACCAAAAGCATTCAGCGGCGTGTGTGTATGGTTTGTGTCAGCTATAGTATTGACAGCCGCACAGCAAGAGTGGACGTTCACATACCCATGAACAGTGAAGCAGGCGGACTCAGTTTTGGTCAATTTCAAACAATGACAGACCAACATGTGGTGCAGTCTTTATTTACAATAAGCAAGATCTAATAAAAGTTCCCCGTGTACACAAGGAAGACAGACACATGGTGTTCATCAGCATCATAATGCCCTTCCTGCTAAAAGGTAATGGAAACCCCACTGCACAGAGAAATTAAATACACACATGCACACTTCCACAGCCAGATAGCATCTCTTTACACTCACTGTCTGTTCCCTTGTCTCTTCCACACTTTTCTCCTGTCATCTAGATTGTCAGCAGTCTATCCAAATTCCTGTTTGAATGTAAAGACTTGCATTCGATTGGAAGATGAGGTCTGCAATATAGGTCTTATTTAAGCCAGCAGCCATCTTTCCTGCTATAGGTAAAGACAGGGCAAGTAAGGACTATCAGCACAGCGTCCCTACAAATGACCTGCACATACGAATGCAGGAAGCAGTGTGCCCGAGATGTAGTGAGGCAGAAAGTAAGGGTGCGAAGGTCAAGGTTGATGATGGTCATGTAGCACGTTTTACTGTCATGCAGGGGACAAGAGTTGGCGTCTTGTTACAAACACGCAATGAATATTAACTGTCCCTGAGTTTAATTGTGCTTTAGTTGCCATGTGCAGATAAAATAGTATTCTGAAAAAAGTGGCCGTAATCCAGGGTTTTTCAGAATTGCCCCCAGAACCCCCCCCTCATACATGGTTACAAACACATGAACACATGTCCAGTTGAAGTAAGATAGTGGGGAATGGACCAGGCATTTCACCACAGTACAGTCTATTTCAAATTGAGTTATGCAGTGGTTATGTTTTCCAGTCACATATTACTGTGGAAATTAAAGCAATCTGACTTCACGCTCAGAAACCCTCTGTAGCTGGGGAACAAGCAGAGGCCAGCTATACTTCAGCCGCTAACCCCAAACTGTTTCCAATGTCTGGAGGCCGGCTCCTAATGGCAGAGCTCATCAAAAAAACAGCGTTCTCCAGATGAGAACTTTTACTCGACAATCCAAACCATCCTTCATCTCCAACTGTGGAGCGCTGATAATGTCTGCAACACGGACCACTAGGGTTCCTATTGGTTTTAATAAGAGACGAGGCCGAATGTCAGTGTTTATAAAAGGAGGCCTATTATCATTATTACTGTTGCGTATTTTAATATGTACCTGCCCTGGCCATGACCACTTACAACCTGATTATTGCAATAAATCTCCAGGAACAAGACGCAGAGCAGTTCGTTTCTTTATGGCCATCGCTCGTCTTTCCAAGGCTGATCACCACATAGAACAAAAGATCAAATGCGTAGCGAACGCAAGGCCATGACAGTTAATCTCTCCATTTGAAAGACAGAAAAACATGTCAAGTCAGTAAAACATTAAAGTAATGAAGTGTAGAGTTTACAGTGAGCCAGTGGAACAATCCAGCCTTGCAGAGTGTGACAACAAGGGCGGGTTAGGTCCACAACAGTTAAGGTTAATGCTGAAACATGAAGTAAAGCTGGGCGACTCTGAAAGATGCTAGCAGGAAGAAATACGCAGGGCTGACTGGCTGCTGGGAGATGAAGGGCTGTTGTTTTTGTGCCTGAAGTCTTGAAGAGAAAGAAGGGGTATAATCCGAACATGTGTGAAAACTTGCTGTTTTACTTCATTCTCCTTCAGCGTCCTTTTTATATTCCCTCCCAGTTTAATACCCTACACAGCGATTCAAGTGGAGACACCCAATAGAGAAATTCCAAGGTAGCAGCATTAAATCAACTATGCAGACAATCTTCAAACACACACGCAGGGCGTTAAGAGGTCAGGTTCACACAGTTCTGCAGTGGACAAAATAATCTGTGATCTCATGCAGTCTATAAAATACATTTTTCAGGTCATTTTCAGATAGTCTAGTCTGGATTTATTAAAAATGAATTCCAAGTGCAACAACAGATTTCCTTTTCACTTCGTCCCCCGCTATAGGGCCGATTCTCTTGACGAATACTTGATTAACCTTTTTGGACTTGCGGCAGAATAAGGTTGGCAGCGGCTAATGTGTGGTGAGAGCAGGGGGGCGTTAACAAAGAGTACAGGCCACTAAAACAGCAGACATGATTAAAACTGTTTGAATGGATCACAAAAACACAACCTGGCAGTGGAGAAGATGTATATCTCCTCTCTTCTTCTCCACTCTACTGGAGGACCAATCCAAAAATGACACAAGGATGAGAGTAGGTGCATCGAACTGTGTGCAGATTTGCATTTTTGCATACGGTTTGAGTTAATGACAATGTGTGTATCATTTTAATCTTGAGCCATTGCCCGAGTCTTTTGTGATGGTGGGTGGGAGCCAAGGCCTGGCTCCACTACTCCATGTGAGATCTGGCTCTGTTTACCTAGTCCTGATGGAGTCCAGATGGGCTTCCTATGACTCCCCTCTCATTCACTGGCTTGCCGAGTCTGGACCACTGATTCCAGCAGCCGGGCAGAGTTTGGAGGATTGTCTCTGGATGGGTGAGGAAGACGGTTCTTAATTGGGAGGTAAGAGATAGTTGATGGTCCACCATGGCAAAGCTGGATATCAATTGCTGCGTCCAGCTAGGGATGGAGTGAAAAATATTCACCACAGGAAGTGACAAAAATAACTGGACTTTGTTCCTCTGTGGGGGGGAAGTTACATTGGTGGAGGACTGGTGGCTTTACTCAGAGCCATTAAAAATGCAAATAACTGAGGTTTGACTGATACAGTGAATGCATGAAATAAGTCTACACTTCAACCTTTTTTCACAGACCCTAAGGTGGTGTTTTCTTTTAAGACTACAGAGGAGGACTTCTACTGGGCCAGGTTTCACACTCTTTACGGTTAGCCTCAATAGCAAACCTTCTTCTCCTCCGTGGAGAAGACCGGGGGCTTCAGGGGAAAAAAAGCCTCTGGGCATAATGCAAAGCCCAGTTTCTCTCTGTGGAAAAGCACTCCTAAGCTTTCAGTGTAATAGCTTCCATGTGCAGAGCCCCAATTCTCCAAACAAAACTGTGATAACATGGAGAATGATTCATGTTATTGCATTGCACATCAAGATCTTCAAAGGCTGACACTGAGAGATGTCCTCTGGTGACTGCTGAGGCAATAATGTTAGATCTGATGAGATAGATCACCAAAAGCCCCTCATCTCTCTCTCTTATACTGTATGTCACAATCACTCATACTGTATGAGCAAAGCACAGCATGCAACATATGTACATATAATATATATATATATATATATATATATATATATATATATATATATATATATATATATATATATATATATATTAGTGCTGGGCAACGATTCAAATATTTAATCGCATGGATTTTTTGCGATTAATCGCATTGTTATGGCAAAGTTCAATCATGAATTATAAAGTAGTGTATTGCGCACTTTTATTTTAAAAGTACTGCTATATGAACAAAAGGGCAATAACATTTGGTTCACGAGATGCAGGTAGCATGTTTCATACTTAATGTGAATATAATTCATACTTTGTTGGCATCTTATTCTGAAAACCGGATGTTCGTCTGAAGAAACCGGATGTTGTCTCACGTTAATGTTTCCACTAACTTTCAAAGTCCTTCGCTCGCTCCAGATCTGTGCTGTTTAAATGAGTTACCGTGAATTTCAGCATATAGGTGCAGTAACATGTAAGTGTCTGCTGAGTTGACCACGGAGATCTGAGTATCTGTTGACTTTACCGCAGCGATGGCCAGTAGTCTCCAGGGAGAGCAGCGGAAGTCGCCTTTTCTCTACGGCAACCCTGAAGGGACATCATATCTCTAATACAAAATGATAAACATGAGACAGTCTGACTATAGGATGTTTGCTGGCTTTTATCCCACTGTTCTTGTCATCCTCTTGTTATGTATATGTATTGTCTCGTCTTTCAGTTTAAAAAAATGCGTTAACGCGCGATACAATAATTATCGGCGTGAATTAATGAATGCGTTAACGCGAAACCAACACGTTAACTTGCCCAGCACTAATATATATATATATATATATATATATATATATATATATATATATATATATATATATATACTATATATAGTATGGTTGTAAGCCATCACAACCTTTAGACATACTGTATGCATAATAAAAAAATCCACCTGAGAAAATATACATTTCCTTTATAGAAACTTTATTCAGTATGCATGCATTAACATACAAGGGAAGTTATTCTCAATAATTTATGACACAGGTCATAGTCCTGCACAAAAATGTGCATACTGTATACAGCCTAACTTGACTGACCTTTGTAGTAAAGTAAGAGCATAAACCCAACTCTGTCAAAAGACTACCTGTGATTACAAGCTAAGAGCTGGAATGACTACCACAGTTCTTCAACAGATACAAGCTTGTCATCCGTCACAAAATGATGGAATTGACACGATTCCAAATAAAATGAAAACACACCCTGCCTTTGACAAGTCCTCATTTTCCACCCAACGTATTACTTTGCCACAGGCTCTTACTGTTGCTGATGTCAATGTTACCAGCTGTAGATACTAGATATAGAACACACTTTCATCAACGCATGCCTACATCAAGTGTGTAGACAGAGCAGCAGTGACTGTGCAAGTACATGCACATACAGAGCAGAAAGTTCACCACAGACACATTTTATTTTGAAATCAATTCATCATCCCGGCCTTGAAACCTGAGACGGTTGGGTCAGTAGGGAGACATGTGCAAGGTAAAGATTTACAAAGATGTATGTGTGCTCTGTTAATTATCACTGATTGCACTCCCTTGCTTCTTCTGACACCTCTCTGCTCACACAACTAAAGCCATGCTGACAGCAATCCAGATTACACTGAGTCAGGTCAGTGTGCAGAGCAGCCTCCACATACATGAAGCTTGTCAGCAGGGTCTACGAATGCTGTGCAGTTTGGTTCCCTCCTCCACTTTAACTTACGGTTGGAAATAGTTGTGACACCACGAATGCTCGGAAATGTCTGATTTCTGAAAGCAACAGTCAAACCTCTGGGCTAAACTTTGGCCTGTGAGCCTTGTGCCTTGCAGCACAGAGCTCAGTATGAATGCAGCATCCGTTTGGATCTGTATCGTAAAATAGAATGGGAGGCAGACAAATGGAGTTTATTGCGTTCATGTGGTGACAGACGCTGCTGTGATTTGTGTTTGTGCTGAATATATACATGTGCATAGTAAGTGCATGTGCCACACAACTGTCCTGACCCCACATTTAATGAGCATGTTCATAATTTATGACACTATGGGGCTCAGAGAGACCATTAACTGAGGTTTTTGGATGACAACTTTGGTTGACCTCTTTATCCCCAAAGGGGTCCTTACATGTGGCAGCACTTCCAGTACATCCAGACTTGCACCCATGTCCAAAGAGCACTATTAAAGCGCTGTCATTGTTCTCAGAGCAGCCAAGAGTAAGAACTGGCATGAGTTGATAGTTTGTGGGCTCGATAGAGACAACGTTACAGATGGTTTATTAATCTGTCGGGTCTCATCATAACAAAAGCCACTTTGTTGTTGTTGTCACTGAATTGTCCTGAACAGATGATGTCAGAGTGCAGTCCACTGCCCTGCATAACCCACATCGGTGACCTCATAAGGCATCCGGCTCCAATGTAGCTGGTCTCCCCCTCATCACTCCTCTCCTCTGTTCCCCCCACAACAGCCGGTCTTCACCAGCCGACTCCCCCACCAGTCATAAAGTCAAAGTGACAGACAGTCTTAGCACGAGTCGTGCCCAGGACTTAAGGAAGGAACAAAACCAATAAATATAATTTAAAAGGCATTCCACAATTTAATTGCATGCATGGACATCAGTATTTAAGCCAGTTGGAGAAAGTAGGCAAGTGGTGCTGATACTTTCCATGAGTCCATTACTTGACACCCATGGGCTTAGACATTTACCCCAAACTCACTGGACTGGCCTGCACCAGAGTGGCTGCCCAGGTATTTATACGAATGACGGGTAAATGGATATCCGCTCCTAACGCATGATCAAACACAGTCCTTCCGCCCGCAGTAGACCTTCTCTCACACTGTTAAAACGAGTCTATTTTATTTTTTCTTTCAATTTCCCCTTGCAATGTATGTAAAAAAAAATCTGGCCAGAATCTGCGGCAATTCTTTACATCAGTGATTGTTATTCCAAAATCTGACAAAAATATCTGTTGAAAAGGCTGCGAGCCATTGGACTGCTGTAGCTGTGGAATGAGCAGAGTATCCAGGTGCACTCAGTCACCCTTCTGTCTTCAAGGACAGTTACATCACCATCGTTTCCCCAGATAACGACGGAACGATTGGATCTTCCTGAGCCACCAACCTGACTCCAAATTCCATCTGCAGGAGGATAGAGAATGTATTGTTCCTTTAACACTCCAAAACAAACACAGTAGGCGATCTACTCTCTGCAGTCCACTCTCAGATATGTCCAACATTTTGTCTTTAGGCAGCCAATAATCACAAACGGTCATTCTCTTTCATTTTGACCTCAGCAAGAAGGCCACTGTCCCTCTCATATTCTCTCCCATGCACTCCGTCCCCGCATTTCTTCTTCTTTTTAAACTCTGCCCCCTCCTTCACATCTTCTCTTTCCTTTTGCTCTTCAATAACAGCTCTGAGTGGTTTAACACACCCAGGTCAAGTTCAAGCAACACCCAGTGTTCGCTGGTGACCTGCACAGCAGCTGCAAGTGCTTCACCAAACAGCAGGGTCAAAGATGCACCGACTGCCTAATCCCCGCTATCAATGAGACAAAGAATACATGCTCATGTATGCAAACACACATGCCAAGTCATCTGTGTTGATCCAGCACTGACAGGCACAACTGGTAAATAGTCATGAGTTTGCCACCCCATCTCTGTAAATACAATATACACTCCACATTTCTGACAGGTAGTAAGAGGTCTGTCAAAGTCCAGACGTTAACATGAAAAGGGATTATTTTTCTACCTAACTGAGATCATGTTATAAAAGCAGCTGAAATTGAAAAGCTGAGTGAAATAGGAAAGGCACCCGTCCCAGGCCTTCTGATGCGTGACTCAGTGGAGCTTGAACCTGCAAATGAAGGTTAGCAAGTTCAAACACAAATGAAGACGGATCAAGCTTATTACATGCATACCAGCACGTCTTAACCGTGAAAATGCAAACAAGTATGATATACTGCTCAGTCTCTTTCATTGACTATGATGGCATTTTCTCTGTGGATATTGAAATCAGCAAATGCTGTGGCCTGGTGACAGAAAATTCCACAGTGTGTGTTTTTTTAAAATGAGCACATGTCTCGAGTTAATTATATGTAGCTTCATATAATGATGTCATGAGAAAAAAGGTCAAAGCAGGTCACCTCAGAAACAACAGATGGAGATTTTTAGAGCCGCTCTAGAGGGCAGAGAGGGTAAGCATTGGCTGTATTGGTGAAGGGTCTTATTGGAGAACAGGAGCATTTTCAGTAGAGATTTGTTTGTAAGAGATTTACAATTCCACCTTAATGTACTGCAAGAAATGCCCCAAGTTTGAACTCATAGTCCAGTAAACGCACAGTACAATCCTGCAAACACAAGCCTCAATCCTGCCAAGACAAGCCAATACATTGCCCTTGAGAGTCAAGGTTGGAAAGTGTGACAATGGACTGACAGTAGGGGGAGACAATGGAGGAACTGTGGTTCTAGAAACAATAGGACTGAAATGTTTTGGGGTCATACACAATGCAGAGATATGACTGCGGTGGTGTGGTGGGATCTTGGTGGAGGGATAACCATTGGGAGAAAACAAGAGACAGAAGCTGTGCAGTGTGTCTGAATATGTTGGAGAAGAGTGATTATCCGGCTGAGTGAGGAGGAAATGTAGGGCTCCATAAATCTGCAGACACGTCCAGAGAACCTTAGAAAGCCCAGGTGTCCCCCCCCCCCCTGCACCCACACAGAGGCTATTTGACACTGACCTTACAGCTGATCATACAAAGCTCTTTATATGACATGAATATGATCTATCACGGCATGTGTTAACAACATTTGTGATAGTTTCTTGGAAGACGTAACAGCATACGAAAATGTCAAAAGAGTGAGGTAATGTGGTCAAGAGAATCCAACGTTTTTTTTACATCCATTATCAGCCCGGTGATATGAAATCATTTGTGTATATGGAGGGTCCATGAAATCTTTTCTGTTGTGTTTGTGTGCATCCGTGTGTGTGTGTGTGTGTGTGTGTGTGTGTGTGTGTGATCATGACTCCCATTAAACACAAACGGTTTATGATGAAACCTTATGATGCTGGCAACATTCAGATATAAGTGTTGCTGTGAAATTACACAAACTATCCCGCGCTGTTAAGGCTCATTCATCCACTAAAGATGTTTACTTCACTATTATCAGTATTTACTTTACTTCCCTATTACGGCTTGTGAAAATAATGGCGTAATTGGACAAAACTGAACACTGTTCAATGTTGTTAGAGGAACAAAAATGTGGACGTATTTTAACCGCCACTCCAATGCTGATGAAAGTCATGATGACTGATAAAGACATAATGCTTGCATGAACAAAACGAATGAAGATATAAAAAAAAAAAAAAGAGGTTTTGAGAGTCAAAACTGCTGGTCTTCTCAAGATGTGTAACATTGTGAAATTCCAACTTAATACAAACTTCCCTTCCTGCTGTCACGCTGCATTAGTGCATTTGGCAATGGGAAGCTGCAAGCTGTTACTAATTGATCTCCTTCTCACGCTGCCATTTATTTTCCAATTTATCCAGAAAGACATTTGTCACACTCGTCTTTTTTTATATTCAGGAGTCTGTTACTTCGGGGTTAGAAGTGGAGCAACTGCGGAAATGAGCAAGGAAACGTGATGCTGATGGGCTAATAACCAGGTCCTTACAGGTAATGACCGGGTCCCTCTCGCAATGTGTTGTGCTTAAGTGCAGGTTGGGGTAGTGAGGGGTGTGACAATGCATCCTTTTTGTGTTTATGCAGGAGTGAAACCAAAACACAGCATGAAGACACAGTCAGCTGAATCCCATTCAGAGAGGATTCACCGTGTCCTGGTCACTTGCTGAAACTGATCCAAGGCTTTGACGGTGAAAAAAAGCACCATATGTGCGCTGAATGTCTACCCCCTTGTGGACAAAATGCAAATTGCTCAGCATTGTACAGTTTACCCATAAACAATTTTTTTTTTTTTAAATGTTTAATTAAAAAAGCTGATGCAGGACAACATAATAAAGACAATGACATCGTTTTTATTTAAAACTAAATCCTATTTGATGTTGAAAAAAAAAGACAAAAACAAATTGGCAAAGATCCAGATGTGCAGTTGTGGTTTAACATAAATGTGAATGACAAAGTATGTGAATCCTCCAATCCCTACTTCTGCTCTCACTGTTTTTGTGAACACAACAGGTGGGGCTCATTTTCATCAACCCAAGATAAACCTGCGGTTTGAATGTTTATGCCAAGCAACATTGTTAATCTGTAAAGGCTTCCAAGTCCAAGCCCTACGGGCCCTCCTGTGAGCAGAGCAGCAATGTGCAATGAACGTGCCAACCCTTCCGCTGCAAAAATACATTCAACTTACATCGCTGTCATCTACAATCCTCTATCTTAATGCTGCTATTCCAAGCATAGCAGAAGTGCCACCCCTCTCTCTCTCACACACAAGCACACACACACTGTTTTTCTTCACACACCATCTCACTCTTTCTTCCCATCAGTCTGACTGAGAGTGAGGTTGGCATGCAAAACTCAGTTTAGAACATCACGAGGCTGTAGGTGGGAGCGAAAGTGTTTGGATGCCTTTGGTAATGTGGTCAGGCTGTGATACTGATCTAAGAGCTGTTGCTAACACAGGGACGTTCTTGGCACGGTTGAGCTGTTAAACCAAAGCATTCTTCTCAACCAGGATGTATTTGATTTGGGTATTCATTCTTTAAAAACAGATGAGCAATCCTTTTTCTTCAGTCGACCCAGTTAAATCTACTATTGTAACTCACATTTCCAAACAGCTAAAAATGCACATGCAGACCCAAATAGGTAAAAGTGAATAACGATAAGTTAAAGTAAAAAGAAAGTATTGCACACACACAAGCTGCTCCCATCCTTTAACAAGTAATGTAGGGAGCACTTTAATAAGTGTGCGGTGGAGTATTATAAATTAGACTTCATTCTAACACCATATTGCATTCAACATATTCGAAGAACCATCTTGTGTTTCAGCGTCTTGCTTTAATCAGAGGAAGACGGATTCCAATCATTGGTCATTAAAATCCTCTCTCTTACGACGGATATGAAAGCGGTGCCATTTATCATGACAGGGAAAATAATACCATATATATTGGCCATTCTTAGAAAGCTGATGTCGATGTGAAATCACTTTTGTTACTCATATTCATTTGTAATTTCTCTGTATGGAGGTTAATAGTCAAATGCATTACAGGCTTGGAAGTTTCTTAAGAGACATAAAATAGAAAGAATAAACCACAAAAGGGCTCAAATAAAACTAAAAATCCAGGCAGGTGTGGCCAGGCATTGAGATAAAAAAAGAATTTAAATGATAATTACGTGTAACCGAGACAAATACAAATGTGGGTGTAGCTACAATGCGATGCAAAGTAAACATTTGTAAATCATAAGAGAAACCCGGATGGATGGATTAACCAACATTTGTATGAGCCCTGGAGTCTGTGTGTGTCTATGTAGCTGTATCTGTGTTATAATGACAGTATGGAGACCCGTGACAGTGCTGTGAACCCCATCACGCCACTGGCACGGAAAACAGGCGTCCCAGGGGGAACCGGGCCCCCGCCAGAGCTCACAGTAGAACTTTGAAAGCAAAACACATAAATAACAACAAGAGTCATTACCCTCACCATACAGCAACCACACCAAGCTGGGCAAGGGGGGAAAGTGGGATCTGGGGGTCCTGGAGCAAATCAAAACCAACACTCTCTTTCCTGGGAAGGTTTGTTGTCTGCCTTCAAACCAGTATGCTTCATCAGCAGTGTGATGGATGTTATTGTTGGCTGTGGAAAAGGTTCTTCTCGTAAACCAGTAGTACAGCAGAGATAAATGCCTTTTATATCACTGTATCCCCAATCACATTCACGAGCAGTATTTGTGTTGATCATATCACAACAGCTTGAGCAGGTGGAGCCCTCTCATTCTCCTTACTGATGGAGCTCAGACATAAAGGGATGAAGCCATCCCCCACCACCAAAAACACACAAAGAATGCCACTAGCTGTCAATCATTTTTAACTGACCCGACCTCTTATATACCACAAACACAATCATCAGTGATCATCAGTCGGCAGGTCTGTAAAGCCTGGTGTTTACCCCGTCTAGACAGACCGGGGGACTGGCAGCCATTGGCATCCGAGTAGACTATTGCACCCAGTTTAACCACAGACAAGAGCTCCACTGTCATTTTACGCCGTAAATCAGCCCGTTAGAGTCGGGGTGTTGAGAAGACAATTTGAAGAGTAATCTGAAAACAAGGTTTCAAAGCATAAGACCCTCGGTGAAATAATTCCCTTTTGATCAACGACCCTTTTGATTAGCGCACCTGATTCCTGAGGCTAAACTGTTGCTGTGCAGTAAATCATCAAGATGAAGCAAAAGTATAGTCTATGTGGTTCCCACACCATGTTGGGCAAAGCAGCTTCATGGATGAAGTGAGACAGGGAGGAATTGTGTTGGAGCTGAAGGTGAACTGAACACCATCAATCCTGCTCCCCACCAGCAAACATTGCACTGAGGTGAACAGAACTCAATTTTCACACGGTTACCTGGGCAAATAAGAATAGTTCTTGCTGCGAGCAAAGCACTCTTCTCTCCAAAAGACAAATATTATTTCCCTCTTTTAACTCGCCAAGCACTGACAGAGGCATACTGTACTCGGCCTCTCCTCAGTGTTTCCAGCTGAAACCTCACTCAGACCTCAATTTAACATGGCACACAGTGATGCCTGGAAAAAGTTATGCCACCACACATATTATCATATTAATTACCACGGCGTATTTTTTGCTCACCAGGACGAGAAAGAATTGCAAAATAAAGAATCACAAAATGCTGTCTCGCCAGAGGAATCTGTTTACACAGAAGTTATGAGGCAGAAAGAAAGAAAGTATCGAGAAACAGTCTTCAACAGTAAAATCTGTTTTTTTTAAACCACATTTTGCAAGATGGGCTTTAGAAAAAAATTGAAAAAGACTAATTGCAGCATCAAGCTTGAACATCTGTTGGAAGATGGATTAACACGGTGAAGCTATGTGGGTGCTTTTCAGGAACACCAGACTTCTCATTCTAAATACACAGCTGTGACTGTATATGTGGGGTTCTACAATTGTAGATAAAGGCACTGGGGGGGGGAGGAATAACCTTCTGCACAGCTGTGACAAGTCCACTAAACAGCGTGGCGGCTGCTGCTGCTGTGATGTGAACCGATAGCGTCCAGCCCGTCTAGAGCACTTCGACTGGAACCACTGCCATATCACTGGAAGGAAGTGGACCTGTTATTGTTATGACCTCAAAGGCTTTGGGTGGTCCACATTCAGACACACACAAATATGAAGAGAGAGAGAGAGAGAGAGAGAGAGAGCGAGAGACAAGGGACGAGAGCACGCACACTGATAGAAGCTCTCTCAGAACATCTGCAATTTCCTATGGCAGCGCACACGTCGCATCTTTCATCCACACTTTAATAAACAACATGAATATCTGCAACGCCCTTTTCCATGTAACCAATTCAATTACATTAAAATCATCTACACGGGCAACTTATCCAGCGATGACTCATATTACCTATAAACACATGCACACCAATCCACATTAGTCACAGGCCTATATAGTTGTCACAGTATTGTGTCAGTGGATGATGTTAGATGACAGAGATCCATCATGGCCAGAGTACAACACAGGCCTGTCCAAACAACATGTTCAACCTCGCCCTAGATAAGCAGGACGGCGCTAATCTCCACACAAAAGACACAAAGCTGAGCCCATCAGCACTACAAATCTGAGAAAACACCAAGGTGCTGCTCTTAGCAGGTCTTTGTTCAGTCTTTGGTTACTTTTCTACTCAGGATTTCAGCTCATATCGGCACAATTGGTAACTTGGTGTGGTGACATTTCAGTGATGCACTCAAAGTTGTTTGGTTTTAGAGTTGGCATTGCTCTGTCTAAAATACAATCCATCAGCACCCAGCAGAGAGAAACATCACTGTATCCAGTTACCAGCAGAGAAACTCTAGACCTGCGAGGACACAGGTCTCACACATGCAGACGAAAAAACACTCGGCTACCGTCAGACGGACTGAAAGAGACATGCTCATATTGGCTGCAACAAACCAGCAGTCCCGTGCACACACACACACCACACACACACACACACACACACACACACACACACACAGACAGACAAATAGTGGCAATCAGTGGGTGGATGTCAGCCCCCAGACAGGAACTGCTCTCAGCATTTGTAGCGCAGCTCATAAATCACTGCACACATTGGGGTAATGATCCATTGAGAAAGAGAGGTGAAACTCGCCTGTCAAATACATCGCCTCTTTTCAAGACCACACCGCAGCATTCACAGCTCGGCTTTCATTAAAAACGATTATCACTTTGACAAAACCTCAACACACAGAAGCAGAGCACAAATATTCCAGATTGGACAAAGGTTGTAATGCTGGTGGTGCTTCAGTGGCAGCTTTGTTTGCCGTACACTTGCTATCAGTTATTCAAAAGGTGAACTTTTAACATTGGAGCTATTTGCACTGGTATATCTTCTCAAAGGTTTGTACTTATGAGTGTTAAAAGAAACAAATCAAATCGAATAACAAGTTATTTTTACAACTAACACTTGAAATGACACGGTAGTACGCATTTTAAACCCTACTTTGGTGTTTTGTGGTGTGGTTATTAAATCATCTGGTGAAAAGGAGTCTAGTTTGGCCTCCTTTCTTTCTGCTTTTCAGAAGAAGGACAAGCTTGTGTTGTTAGATGATGAGCCAAAGGAAAACATATATTTGCAATGCAAATATGGTCCGAAAGTATAAACAAAATCACCAAACAATGGAAAAGTATCCTTGGGTTCTTTGTGTCTCAGAACTTCATTTCATTCTGTTCATCTGCCATCCATTTAGCCTGATAGAACCATCGAAGGTACTGCGAGTGCTTTTCCTTATTTTTAAAACATTTCTGCAATGACTAACAGACTTCCAAAAATTCAGTTCAGGGAAAAACTCACTTCAGAGGAAAATATTTTCTTGCATTATATTCAAGCTGGGCACTGTTGTTAATATTGTGCTCTGTAAACTGTGTGAGACGGACCTTGAGGCTCGGAGGAAGTAGATCCTGAAACGGATCTGTTCATATTCTGCGGATTTCCTCCACGTTAATTTCATCAATTATGTATTCAACTGCAATCTGCAGGCTATCTGTTTTTTTCGCAGCAGAAGAGGGGAACATACCTGGTAGCAATTTAAAGATTGGGATTGATTAGCATACAAACAGCTCTTTGAGGGCTAATCGTAAAATCGGATTTCAGGGTGAAGTTCAACAAGGGATCGGTTACTCAGGACAGCATATGGATGATTGCTTTCAAATACATGTCAACAGTGGTTCTAAAAACATGTATACCAGCTAAAAACATATCGTATTACCTATAAGTAGATCATCATCCGCCTATTTATCGAAACGATTTCACCACATCACCACTACCCCCCAGTGGCTGGACCTGATCACAGACCACCAGTGGGGAATATACTGGCCTGCTCTCCTCCAGTGGCTGATGAAAAAAATAAAATCCAACAAGTGCTTCACAACAATCCCTTTGACACATTCTGAGCAACATCACATTCTGAGTGACTTGCACTGAGCCTGAGAGCAGAGTAAGAATGGAAAAAAGCTTGCTTTCCTTTCAATAGTAAGAAGAGCAAGATTCACCTTCCACTGTGCTTTGACAGTATTCCTGTTCATTAATTATGACTGATGTGAATCCAAGATGACTACAGCTTCTATTCTTCACAAAGGAGTGAGCTACAAACTTCAGAAACACTTTTCATGCACACAGAGGCAGTATTAGGTACTAAAAAGATACATTTGTCAGTTTCTCTTTACCACATATGGTTGACAGCAGAAGACTGTGTTTGTGTTTCTCAAGAACCCTTACGATCACACTGAACCCCAGGAGAGATAATGGTACCTTCTCTGCGTATATTGCTGATGTATGCGTGCAACATAGGTGCACATACAGTACTTAATAAGAATACATAATGTAGGCAATACATACAATACAAAATAATAACTGGTCATTCATACATGCTTGAACAGTTCTGCACTTACTGTTTGGGTTTCTGTCAGAGTTGTATCTCTTTCTGCAGTTGCTCTCTGCTGCTTGGTCACACTCTTCTATAAGAGACAATATTAGAAGAAACAGTGTTTGTTACACACTCCGGAGGAAGGAATTACACACCACTGGCTCACTTTAAAATAAAGACAGTAGCAAGGGTACCCACATGCATCTGGATAAAAGACAAACACATACAACTGGAGGAAACATTATTTACTGATAATCATTTAGAAGATCCCAACAAAGCTCCTCCCTTAAACCCAATGTCCCTTCCCACTCCATGAGAACGCTAACCATGAAATGGAAGGATTGCGTCAGTGCAAGTGCTTCTTGGACACACCTGAAAACCCTGAATATCTCTGGCAAGATAAACAATGCAGCAATGCAAACACGATACAAATCAAATCAGGAAAATGACAACAGAACAGCCCGGCCCATTCATTGCAGCAGTAGGAAACTGTATGCTGAACACTGGGATCAATGCCAAGTCACAAAAAAGGCCCATGTGTGGACATGCTAAATATATAGCAACAGCTGATGATTAACTTAAAACATAAATATGATTTCCACGTTCAACATCGCTGTAAAAAGCTAAATATCAGAACGTTGTGTAATGATGCATGAAGCGATGGCAATCACGCTGAGTCAATCGAAGTCAAGAGCTCCACAAAGTGTGAGGGTGCCAATGAAAACACAGTGGCCCTCACTGTGTACTCTGCATCTGTGCCCACGCTATCAGCCTGAGCAGGGAACTGTGTTCTTAAGGAGGGCTCCAATCGTGGCTTTTATTTATTCATGGCTTTACGTCAGGACAATAATATGTCAAGCGGGGTAATCAAAAACAATTATGATAACAGGTGCCAGTGTTTTGAAGATCACTAAAACAGCTAAATATTTGGTCGAAGTCAGCTTCACCAAATAGAAGACAGCAGGATTATGAGATTTGGAAACTAGCGAGGAACACATTGACGCAGCTGCTTGTGAGAGCTTGCGAGGACCTTTGAATCATACAGCAAAGAGTGATGTATTCGTGGAAATGCTGACGATGACGTCTACTGCAGCTGGATAGTGACAATCTGTGATTTATCTCTGGTTGAGTTTGAGTGAATTAAATCAAAACTTAAAAACTCTAATCAACACTTTGAAATTCATTTGAAATGGTAAACCTGAATCCTAGTTGCTTGGCACTGTGCTGTGGCCGGTGGAATAGTCGTTAGTGCAGTTATTTTATTCTCCAGGGGAGTCTTTTTATTAAACCGGATCCAACACTGGCTCAACAAATCTTTTTCGGTCATAAAACAAATTGAACGTCAAAAAGTCAAGGGCTGTGCTCGTGTTTATACAGCACCATACCACAGAACTGACAACATATCAGTCTTTCCTAAATAGTATCAACGGCTTGCACTTTTATGAGTGTTATGAGCTTCCGAGGAGAGGGATCCCCTCTACGGACAACGCTGTAATACCTGGGCAAAGCCAGGAGGACACTACGCAGTCAACAGGATGCTCGTGTTCACGAGGGGACTCTTGAACATCAGTTTCTCAAGCTCTCAGACAATCCTGAGGAGAAAGCTTAGCATGGTAACAACTACCATATGGAAGACGTTGTGGGCAATTACAGTACAGTAGTTGAGACAAGCTACATGCAATATGAACACAGGAAAAAGCCACAGCGTGCATCTAGGCTTAAAAGAGGACAGGGGGTGTATGAATGCTGGTAAACAAAGGTTAGGGTAAAACAACTCTGTTCCGTTAGCCTGAACTGATGAGCCTGAGCGACAGTGAAACGCATAAAATAGATCACTAACAGGGGGAAATGAGGTCACAAACATCAAGTTATTTTTCAGCAGATTACTGACCTTACAGTTTTGTTATTGAGGACTATAGCTGATAAAGAGTTTCACTGATACCAAAGTGTGTGTGTGTGTGTGTGTGTGTGTGTGTGTGGTGGATGGAAAGCGTCACAGGGGCGAATGGTAAATAACTTCTATTGTGTAATGTGTTTTGCACTCACGCAGCCATATGTAATCAGATTGTCGACAACAGGTTTGTACATTAAAAGCAAACAGATGCCGTTTGTTTACAACAATTGTGGTTTTGCCGTCTGAATATTCGTAGAGGCAAATAGGTCGACCTACGCAAAATGAGAGCTTTCGATTCAGACCATCGGGCCACTCTGGTTGAATCTAAATTCATTATGACGAGACAACGGCACAGGCCACATTACACACCATTCTTTATAGACTGTGTTCTGAAAAGTCATTATCCTGTTTCATGCACATGGTTTGAATCAAGGCTGCGTTGGCTGCTCAGTGTGTCGTTTTGGAAAGTTGTTATTTTACAAAAGGCCCACGGGTCTCTTTTTTCAGGGTCCATGTACTGCACAATGTAACGTCCCCTGTCCAAACATAGGGATGTATCTGTGAAACAAACTGAATAGATTGGGTTCAGTACAAACATTAGCTGCACATTGGGATGCACCGCAGCACTCTAGCACCGTGCCAATGCAAAATAGTCACACTCGAGCCAAAGAACCAATGCCAAAGCCTTGTGTTGCACTTTGTCCTTATCAAATCATTGTGAAAATGATTCTCAGGTTACCATGAACTGTGGAAGCAGAAAGATATAGCCCTCAAACACTGGCTTTTTTTTTTTCACACCCACGAAACCAAATATCTTGAGCCTTTTTCAGTCAGTTTGGGCGACGGTGTTCACACGCCTGTCTCGGCAGGCTGGGTCATTGTTGAGCATTGTTATCTGAGAATGGAGCTGCCTGGGAGACAAGCAGAGCAAATTGACAAACAGTTTGTCTGTCATTTGATAATACTGCCAGCCATAGTCAGTGGAAAATGGTGGTGTGACAGTTTTTGTGCTTTCAAAAAACGCCCACAGCTGTTTTCCCCATTTCTCCTGCGCTTTTCCCCGACACAGATCATTTAGGCAGATGTACACCCCACCTGGGGTCGGCCGGACAACTAAAGCTCCCTTGTGCTTATTATGGATGCACGAAACATATCCTGTCTGTAAGAACTATCAGGTGAAGGCTGAATTCACTTGACCAGCGTCATGCCATTAAACACGCTCTAATCACGGAGTAATCCACCTTTTGCCAAGAAGCTGAACACAAATATATACACCGTTAACTGGAAACACACATACTTACATATGCATGTGGTGATCTAGCTGGAAGCATCTGTTCCGTTCATCCCCATGATCCAAATTTCTTTCATCAGTACCGAGCAGGCCCAAGGATGTGTCCGCCCAAATCCCCTTCTTTCCTCAATCTTACGTGCGTGCCCCCCCCCCCCCCACACACACACACATACACACACACACACACCTCCACAGATACTGCAGCCCTGTGTGGGCCTGTGGAGCCTGAGGCCTGACATGTGCAAGTAATCTCAGCAGAAATGACACATAGAACTAATAGAAAGATGGATCAGTAATCTATTGTCCAATCAAAATACAAGCAGGGACTTCTTGGGTGCATGTCTCAGAATGGAGGCCCTGGTCAGTAATGACCTGGATCAGATATCTTATCACAACACAAAGATGTGAGGGCCTCCATTATAAATATTAGCCAAAACTACTGTTCACACAGAAACTCTCAACACTACAATGATGCCATCCTGCTAACCTATCAAGCATTTGAAAGGGGTTTAATAGAATGAAATGTCTAAATATCCAAAGGTTTCCATTTTCTAGCGGAACCATTACTTGAGCGGCTCTCGGTTAAATCACAATATGTGAACAGAACCACTCTCGTGTCTGGCCGATACTCTTCAGAATGACTCTTTGGTGGGAGTAGTGCTCAGCGGAGTTGAACACTCAAATTACGGATCATTTTACTGAGGTATGCAGGTTTGGATTTTGATAACTTGTTCCATTTTTTTGTTTTGTTTCCAGGTTTGTATCGTTTTAAGCTCTGTATCTGACCAATCTTTATCTGCTCATCCTTTTTTAAACAGCAAAAGAGCATTGCACCAAACATTCAGACAGCTCACATAAATACTGGAGCAAATATGTAATCTATCTGGGAAAAAAACAACTCAGGAATGTTTTATTTTGCTTTGGCCTTCAAAACTTAAATGCTAGTTACCGTATGTAAAACACATTAAAAAGTGAAAGGAAAAGTTCCATTTTGTGAAATGTGCTGTGTTGTTTCTGTTCCAAGAGTTGAACGACGGGATCAAGACCATTCTTATATTTGTAGTATGAATGGGACACTGCAGTCACAGGGTGGTTAACTGAGCTTAGCATACAGACTAGAAAGAGGGGGAAACAGTTGGCTGGCTCTGTCCAAGGATAACTACATCCACCTACCTCTGTGTAAAAAGGACAAATGGCGGTTTCAGGGGAGGCTATGCGCCGGACTAGTTCTTAGCCAGGGGCGTTGACTTCCTGCAGTCTGGCCATCCCTGCGAGGTTGCGAGGGAACCAAAATCTCCAGGATGATACTGCACCTGTCTGTATTTTGCATGTACGTCCAACCCATGTCTCTACTTAGAATAATAACGCATAATTATGCAAAATCTGAAATCTATCAGCCCACAATGTCAGCAATAGTTGGATGCACATCAGAACACACACATTGAGTCATACTTCAGAAAATAAATTCCATCAGTATGAAACTTCCACTTTCCTTCTGCTAGCCTCACGTACTTTTTTACATTTCAGTGGAGACTAAAAGCAACGAGGAGGGCACAGTGAGACATTCAGACGTACAGCGTATTTAGTGAACACCAGTGGCGGCTGGTGGAAAATGTTCTAGGTAGGACCATCCTATCAATTTCAGCAAACATCCCAGTATAATTTAATGCATTATTATTATTACTTGGCAGTTAAATATTTAACATGTATTCCAACATGAAAACAATCAGTAAATAACACTTATATAATATAATATAATATAACATGTTAATTTATTGAGATGCCCCTATGGACCTTGTTATAGGAGGTAAAGATCAGGAGAAGTAAACATGAAGTGTAATTATGAACACTGATGTTAAATTAAGCTATGATGAGTTCTCACTGTTAATTTAACATCTCTATTACATGTTGATGCCTCCATGACCAAGTTAAGCAGATGAGACTGAGGACAACTGTGTAGAAGAAAAGATGTTCACTTTGCCTAATATGTAGCTTGACAGAGTTCTCATGTGTGTCCTGGTGTTCTCATGTTTCCTTACCTCCTCATCCCTCACTCCCGTAACTGTCCGTGCTGGATCCGTCCCCGTTGTTTTAAAAAGCTAAATAAATGATCAGCATGAAGTCATCCAGCTAGCCAAACATGTCTGGTGTACAGCTAGTGAAGCTTCGCATGTAGTCTGCTGTCTGATTGTGAAGTCAGGCTGATCTGATATCAGCTCTTTGGCTGCAGAATCTCCTCAAAGTCCTCCTCTCAAACGGGTCTTGGAGGAGGAGTGCTCGCGCTGGCGCTGGCGCTGGCGCCTGTAGAGACTTCTCCTGACGAGAACGCGCAGCGAGGGGGGCCTGATCGTTCTGGCCCCAAGCTGAATCTATTTGAGGGCGCTGATTGGCTAAATTGTATGTCACTCATTTATATCTTGAATCAGCAATTGGCTAAACTGCTTCATAGACCCGTCTCTTTTGGGCCAAAACTATCAGGCCCCCCAAGCTGCGCGTTCTCAGAGTGTCGTGCACACAGACAGAGAGCACGAGCAGAGAGCACGAGCAGAGAGCACACAGGCGGAGAGGACGAGCAGAGAGCACACAGGAGGAGAGGACGAGCAGGAAAAGCATATATTTTGCGCAGATATCATATTTTACACACATTACTGGGTACATTCCAGAGTTCAGAAACAAAAATATTGACAATTTGTATAATTTATGATTATTATAATTTTTAGTTTTTTGTGTGGCTCATGGTGGGGCCATGCCCCATGGCCCTCTATTGACCAGCCACCACTGGTGAACACAATGCATTGTGGTCGATTGAAGGTACTGCTGAAGGAAAAATGTACAGCAACCTTGTCTCGGAGTATGTTGTAGTACACTGGCCTAAATATATATTTTGTTATATTGTGGTTGTTTTTTTATAATCGCAAAAGTATTTTATCTTTTCCATTGATAAAAACGTCTAAAACTGATGAAAATGTACCTTGTAACAAAGAAATACCTTGTGTTCTGTTGAATCAGATTCACTACATGCATTTACAGGTAGTTTTTTTAGCCTTCATATCTAAACTTTGCAATATTTGGCTCGAAGGTATCTGCAAACAAGTGTGTCCTTAACTGTAAAGACATGCCTACACTGTACCAGTGGGGGGGACATTCCTGAGAATATCTGCTGTTTGTACGATATGTTTAATATGTTGATCGCTTTATCTATGGTGGTAAAGGAAACAGTTTGTGTGCTTTTACATTATATATCTTCAGTATATATATATAGCTTGTTTTTTATCATAATAATTCATAACCACAGTCTGTATACAGTATATATTTTCTCGCCCATGTTTTATTCCCATGAGAAACACGATTGTAGCTTCAGTGGAGATACCTTGACAATATGTTCAATCATCTGCACAGGATTAATAAATTAGACAACAGATGAGACAGGTTTCAAAAGGTGCTGCAAACAGGACAAAGTATTAAACTGTATGTACCAAAGAACTGATTGCTTGTTAAACCCTCCTCAAAAGAAGACTACGTCCTGCTCTTTGGTTTACGTTAGCCAAATACATCGATTAGTCCTCATCCTCAAGACCAGGTCTTTACAGCGATGCGAGAGCTGTGCTGCTCCTTATTCACATGTTGTGTACATGACGCATGGACCAGGAGGAAGCTACGTTTTTGCCTGGGACATGCAGCTTTTAGCACGATATCATGTATGTAGCCATCATGTGCATATGTAACACTTGTTTACATGGTCCTTGTGTTAGAAACAGTCAGCTGGCTAGGTGATAAAAATCAGCTTGTGACAATGGTCATTTCAGCCGACAAAATCGATGGCGTGTGGCTATGAATGCGAGGCCTGGTTTTGTTTATTTCTGTCTGAAAACAAGGACCCATTACGTCAAACAATACTGAGTTTTCAGCTTTGTTTCCGACAAACTTCAGGCACAGAAGCCATCCTCTTATTAGCTTTCTCACAAAAATGCAATACTTTCAATATGAAAACAAATTATGCAAAAATGGCAAAGACGGAATAATATAGACAATTTATACCTCCATCACGCACAGTACAGTGCACACACACACACACACAGTACAGTGCACATACACACATTCTGAGGAGTCCAATGTCATGTTTCTGTCAATGTATCTTCAGGTACACTCTGCATCGTAAACCAGGAATGTTTCAGAGTCAACAGACAGAGAGACAGCTCAGTAATCTTCACTCCTCAGCCATCTCACACACACATTGGCCATCATCTCTTCGACAGCGACTGATCGTCACACGAGATCAGTCGCAGCTTTTTGACCCAATTTTTAGAAATGTCTTCAGTAATTACAACCTGAGCAAACTATTAACCACACTCTGATTCCACTACGGGATCTATCCATCATAACTTTAATAGCAGTTTGTTAATCACTGACGTTTTTGTGCATGTGTGTGTCGAGCACTTTTGGAGAGTAGAGAAGACGACGATAGGATGAGTGATGAGAGACGGTCCATGCTGCATGTGGTACCACAGCTAGACATATTGGTTTGATGTACGAGGATCAATTGAGAAGATCTTTAATGAATCAAATATGATAAATGCTCTCCAGAGTGAACTGATAGATCAAAATGATTGTCAATAAATCTCACCTATCCACGGTGATGTGAGATGCGATTTAATTCTGTGCATTTAACAGGTTAACAACATCCCACAAAATAACAATAGGTTGGAGGAAATTGATGAAGGGGGTATTTAAGAGGTTTGCCAAGTCAAGAGGAGAAAGTGCTTCAACCAATATTTCTTGAAAAAGATCTAAGAAAACAACACGTACACAAAAACAGGAAAACGTGACATTTAAGAATATTTCTGTTTGTTTGTATCGTAACCAAACTCCTCTACCCACTGATCATGTGATCAAGAAGAGCTGAACCAGATGGTGAAAAGTCTGAAGTCCCACCCACACACCAAAAACCTATGGTATCACTTAAGCCAGACTGTAAAGCTTTAACACATTACCACAGACTTTGGATCATCAATAAAATATTCTCTTTATGTCTTGTCTTCACAGATGCAGGTTTACAACAAGTCTGTGACCGTAATGCACTGGACCTTATAAAACGCACTGATGCTACACCGCCCTGACAACAAACTGGCTCTGATGTTGTGTTAATGTCTGCGAGTTCACTCGGCGCAGGCTCTGGAGTTCTGTTAATCCTTCAAGTTTACATCAGATTCCTCCTCGGGCCTTCTGAGGGCCACTGCCAGCCACACTCACTTCATCATGTTACTCAGCAGTGACAACATGGCCTTTGGGTGTTTCCTGATCTTGCCTCTTACTCTCTAATTGCACTCAACTATTGCTGAGCCAAGACACAGCTGGGTACGACAACATTCACCTCATGTTGCTGGACTGAGTATGGTCAAGCCGAGTGGTGCGGGCAGGGCGGAGCCGTCAAATGAAAAGGTTCTTGTTCGGCGCTGATTACAAAGATAATTGTCCAAGCTGGAAGCCAAAGAAGCCCCCTGCCTTTTCTTCACTCTCCTCCTCCACATCCCTGTCTTCACTTGCATCATAACCATGCCACAAACCCGAGCCACCCGCCGTCCCGCTTGCAGTACCGGACCCTGATTGGACCTGAAGACCGACGGCTCAACCAGAAAACAGCAAGAGCTGAGAAGTTCAAACCACATCCTCCTCCCTGTTTCATGTGTTTTCCAGCTAAAGCACTGCATGTGATTTATTTCAGTGTGAGAGCTTTAATGAGGATCTGCTTCTAGTTTTCTCTCCTCTCGGTTTTGTCACACACTCTCTGTAGGCCATTAAGGAAAACAAGGAGAATGACATGACTTGACGGGCTGCAGAAGGCATGAAGGCGCTGCGGAATGGACAGTATGTGTTGGGCATTAGTCGAAGAAACCGACTGGAAGTTTAATGTAATGATCCTAAACTATGTCACATGAATAAACCATAACCATTACCTGGTTCATGACATCTGTTACATCTGATGTTGATACATCCAATCAAGTCAAGAAGGCTCCATTGGGTATTTTCCAGCAAAAATTGCTTGGATGTGCAACAGTGTGTTCTTTTGAATGTATAGAAGATGAACATAATTAGCATGAGTAATGACACTCACCACAGCTGGGTCTACCAAAATCTTTAACAGAAAATCCAAGGAAAAGGTTATTGCTGATGTTTGATGGAAATGACTTGGCAAAAAAACACAGCAGTTGGTGCTATTTATCAAAGATTTTAAAATAACCTGAAAGAGATCCTTCCTGCAATAGTGCTTTAGGAGGCGCTTTCACATCCTAGATCAATCCCTAATCTCCATTTGTCCAGAGACACAATAGGAGCTATAAAGCCACCACACAAAGTTAAACAATTACATTGACAGCGCCCGTGAAATCATTCTAGCACGGCACACTTCTTCAGGTGTTTCAGACAGCAGCTCATTACTGCCATGTCGGTGTTTTGTATTTTAAACTCCTCTACTATAGCTACAGGTTACATCCAGTCCTACTCACGACCTGCATCATACAACACAGGCTGCTAAGAGAAAACATCCTACAGTACGTATGACACAATCGAACACGTTTGGCTGACATCTAATATCTTAATAGCGACTATCATTGACATTGTTTGAACTAAAATGTAAAGACGTTTTCCTTGAATTGATGTTTGTGAAGGTGGATTCTTCAGGGAACTACACAGCTGTAAAAATAGCCCCCAAAACAGTGTGCTTTCTGCAGTTGTCATGGTTACAGGGCCACAGTAACTGAAACATTACCGTCCCCCGTCTTCACAGATGAGGTAAACGGCATGACATGCTTTTAGACCGTTTTAACCGCACACATTTTGGCATGTCACTGCAGGAAAAGCAGAGTTGTAGTTGGTGACTTTAAAAACATTCCACTGAAGTGATCCTGGTGTTGAGCATGCGAGCGTGCTGGATAACTAACTAGCACGACTTACAGGGATACCGCTGAATGCGTGTCCTGTCAAAGTGTCCGGTGTGAGAAAGGCCCGTCGACCTCCATCAACGCAGACATTTCTGACTTGTCGTAGAAGGAGAAGCACAGGCGTAAATAATAAAATCAATGACGGCGGAATTCCTTTTGGCTGCTTTGATTTCAGGTTGTTGGTGTTGTGCACGCTTGCTCTCACTTTTACTTGCAACACTTGAATAGAACAGAGCCATTGTTAGTAGTATCACCTGTTCTTATACCACCGAGTCATGCTGTGAGAAAGGCCTATCGAGTGCTGCAGGGATGACCGATTTTTCAACCCGGAAATTAGCATCGATATGGTTTCCTGGACAAAAGGCCAGTGGGATGTTTCCATTGATTTTGGGATTGTTGCAGGAAATAAACTCTGCGGCGAACAAACGTTTATGATGGCGGCAGGATTTGTTCGGCAAGATGATCTTAACAGATGAACACACCACTTTCATGATCTTTGAAGCGTCAATGCAATCGGCAGAAGTAAAAAGCTAACGTTAGGCTATAAACTAACGACAGCACGGTCACCACATCACCACCACCACGAGCCTGAGAAGACCATGGTGCGATGACGTTTAATGTCCCCAAAAGCATAGACTCGTTTCGCCACTTGTCAGCAACCTTCTAAACTTACAAAAGGCGTATTTACTGACATATTTTACGTCAACAAACATCTCTTAAGCTTGTGTTAAGCACAGACCTGACTTTATTTCAGGAATCTAACCAAAAGCCCATTGACTTTGAGATGAGGGAAACAGAAGTGCAAAAATGTTACGGCATTTCCGGGTTGTAGGACTGTAGGATATGTTCAAGGGTTTCATTTCAAATGTTCCATTAATAAAAGATGTCTTACTTCTGAAATATGAAACATGAAAAGAAATGTTGGCCTTCTCATACTCTCCGCTGTTTCTAGCACATAATCAGTTTTCTGAGACTATTCAGAGACTATTTCTGCGGTAAACATGCTACCAGTCTTTAGCAATTTAATTCCTCCTTGGCAGGACTGGCCAAAAAACATTCCAGTAGATCCAACTGAGTTTACTGGAGACTGACAGACAGAACCTTGCTAGCCTAGCAACGATAAAGCTACAAACAACCCATAATACAACGCTCTTAAAGAAACTGGATCACTCTGAGCTGGTACTCACACCGTTAAGAGTGACGTCTACTCCTTGTAATACATAGTATGACCTCACCTTTTTCAAACATAATTGAAATAGAAAGGCACTTTACCAGACCAATGCAAGATGAAAGAAATATAACCAGACTTCCTTCTTGTGAGCATACTCAAATATCTGTTTTTATCTGTTGCTCCCACCCTCCTGCAACATCTCTCCTCTCACTTTCCACTCTACACTATCACAAAAGATAAGAAACAATTGATTTATATAAAATATACACACTGAGCCCGGCCCAAAGATACGAGTTAAGAAGCAGAAAATGACTATATCAATTGATCATGTCTTTGACAAACCAAAGGAAATGAAATCCCCCACAACGGACGATGAAATTACTTTCCAGCATTTTTAATGTTAGTGAGCTGACGATGACTGCAGCCAACTTGACAGATAATTTCAATGTTCAATTTGTTTTTATGCAAGTACTTGTGTGCTAAACATCCGTCAACTGTTAAGCAAACACCTGTCATCCGTGGTATACACACAGGGTTTGTGACGGTTGCTGGAAGCTGGAAATCAAGTTGTAATCTCAAGCTGTCCTCCTCTTCTTCCCCCATCTCCTTGTGTAATTCTTTCACCCCATTAAAATCTGTTTTAACCCACCTCTCCATCCAAACGTCCTCTCGTACACTCCCTAACCCACCGCAATGTCAGAAAAAAAAAAAAGGTCTTTATCACCGCCTAGCACTTTTGCTTGAGTCATACATGCTGACTCAGTCCAATCGTGCCGATCTCTCCATGTCTTGGCTTTCTATGAATGTGAAAACGTATCATCTCTCTATTTCGCTGTCATTCAGTCTGTCTAGCCAGAGAACAGTGGCTTTTTCTGTCTCTTGTCCTCGAGTGACTTTGGTAGCAGGCTGGGATCAGGTGAGCCAGCAAATGGCTTGGCCTGCAACTCTGCTCAAAGTACAGGGCACTTACCCCAGAATCAGACAAGCAGACTTTCTGCTGTATGCTAATATACTAATTAGAGGCAAGGAGCTCATTTTATGAAGCCTCATGAACACAATAATAGCCAGCTCGCTCCCCTGCATACACTCAAACTAACTTAAATAATTGTGAGCCAGTCAGCCCGGGCACACAGATGATCTCGAATGCTGATAATGTATGAACATGACCGGTGATGGTGGGACGCAGTGTCAGACACTGGTGTTCAACAGATCCAGAAACCTCTGAGTCTGTGTTTTCCTGGGCTGACCTCCTGGTACGGTTGGACTGGAGGAAAACATGCTCCGAGTTATCAACCATTTATGGCTCCGGACAAAGCCTCATACCGCATGCCACATCTGGCATAATTATATTTATAACCATAACAAAGATAAGAGGAGGTAAATCAAACACAGCCTGTCTCAGAGCACTTACACTTCGGCTCAATAAAAAGCAAATTGGAATTTCTTTTCATCACGTGAGAGCTTTCTGGCGTTAACAAACAAGCAGTCGTTCTCCCATGGAATAAGGGTCGGCCTCGGTCCAAACTGGACGACCTCTCTCAGTCCCCCCCTAATGTCTCAGAAAACAAAGAACCCTTCTGGCAAGTGAAAGCTCACAAAGTGTGAACAAAAATACACTGCAAGATGCAGTCATTTCCGCCACCGACCTCTACTGTGAGAACAATACACGTCTTTCAAACTAAGTCAACTTATCCATCCCCTGATGCGTATTTATACAGACGTTATCAATCTGGATTGTTCAGCGAGTTGCCATTTGGCAAAAAGCATTCCGCGATAAGGACATAACTGAGGCAAAAGACACACAGTGTAAGGTACTGTATTCCAGGTATTGACAACCAGGTCAGTGTACCTCCTGCAAATGTAGCTTACTATTCATCCTCAACCTGCAAAAAGGATGGTACTGTATGAACGTCCTCCCGGGAATCTTGTTATAGGCAAAGAGGCAGCGGTGACCTTATTAAGTTCCCTGCAGCTTACAGTAGGCTCTCAATAATTATAATGGGATTCAATATAAAAGATGTTAGTCACTTTTAACAGAGCCCAGTGTACATTGTAAAGATGCCTCTGGTTCAGACACTTCATATCTGCAAGTAAGATTGATGTTTATGGCACTGTTGCTAAAAACAAAACGGGCACGGCCTCCTATCTAAGACATGATCTCTTGCAACCCACCCACATGTACACAACACACACACAACAGAATATATCTCCTTCAAATAAATCAAATCATGTCTTGTTTGGAAGTTACTGGTATATATAAAGTTAGGCTCCCATACCTCTGAAGCTTTGTATTGATTTCCCAAAGGAGGGCAACAGTCAATGACGTTGCATGGAAGACAGGAACTAATACGGGGACTTTTCCGCATTTAACTCATTGCCGACAAGATATGAAGTGCAATCTTCAAACGCGTCTATTTATATGTCATCACGTGGTCCTCCTTGGCATCATGCACATGCTTCATTGTTCGCATTAAGACTTTTGGTAAGCTGTCAGCTGAGGGAACATTGTGAGCCGGAGAACTGTGAAAGGTCTGCCACAACACTAGGACCCAGCTGGGCTGGTTTTAAATGTTCAAATCCGAGCAAACATATGGCAAAGAGAGCAGCGGGGACCAGGAAGCACCTCGCGAGCCCGTCCAAAGTACCCCCGTCACGTCATGACGTCTTAAGTTCACCTTCAGTTCATCGACGTAACGCGCATTTCAATGAACTATTACAGACGGCCAATAAAAAGTCAACTTACCGTCGACGCATTCAATCAAAAATATCCGCGCTGTCAGCTTCAACAGTTTGTTTCTTTATCAAACTCGTTGACCAGGAAGCATTTTGTAGCCGTTGTGTGGATGAGTGTGCCCCCCTCCTCTCGCACATCTGGTCCCTAAAGTGAAGGGAGTAACTCCCATCCAGCTTCAGCTTCAGCTGCGAACCCTGTCCTCACTTTTTAATACTTCTTCTTCTCATGAGTCGAGGAATTCCCTGCTGGTTCCTATTTATTCATCATTCATATATTTGACGCCTCCGTTAATAGACACTAAATGCATCGGAATTTATATACTTCACGGTTAATGTAAATTACGAGGGCGCTAATGAGGAGATCTATGATGTATTCACACAAATATGTCGTCCTTGCAACAGATCCGGGATACGGATACATGAGTACACAATGTACAGTATTTACATCATTGTACTCTTCTGGGAACAACAATCAAAGAACAAGCATGTTTTGTTTTCTGAACTATTTACTTGTGTGGTTGATAACTAGTATAGGTACTTAAAACAGTACTGTTACAGTAAGCTGCTCTGTCAAAAGAAAAATATACTTTACAAATAGTTTGGTAGTGTAAAAGACAGTTTTAGTCAAATACCCAAAGGGAGTCTTAGTTGTGAGGGGGAGCTAAAAATAACAACATTCTTGGTAGCTGATCTATATTTTTGGAGGAAATATAAATCTTCCAGTAAATTATTAATTCGACCCTAAAGCATTCTTGGAATAATAACTCCTGATTTACTGTGCAATGCATTCCCATGTATACTGAGTTATTGGAAGATGCCTGTAGTTTTCAAATCACTGGATTTTCTTCTTTTCATTCTTCTTTAGTATCTGTTATATTATGTGTACTGCTGATAATTAGATATCTACTGCAATATAAACTAATATATCAAGTCAAATGCAAAGCAAAACTCAATAAAATAGAATTACCGCCTTGTGGTTGTATTACATCCATGTCTGTCCAGACTCATAACATATATCAAATGTGTTATTTTCATTATTAGATGAAATGGAAGTTATCACTATATTGACAATCATGATTGCAGTGAATCATTTCCAGTGGAAAACATGCCGTTTGTCACATGGTGCAAGAACAATCACCTGAAACTCTACAGCGAAGGCGGTGCGCTTGTGGTGGACGACCGGAGGAACAGGAGGACCCCTGTCCTGGTTGTCATCCAGGAAGCGCAAAATGAAGAGGGCGGACTCATGCAAGTATCTTGGAGACCGAATCAATAAAAAACTGGACTGGCACCACAACACTGAAGCCGTCTTCATGAAGGGACAAGGGACGTTTGTACCAAATCTAATAAAATGCCTTCTATAGGCAATACTATGATAAATGAAGTCACCTTTACCTTTGACCACCAACATCTTGTGCCAGTTTGTGCCAGTTTTGGAAGAAATTCCCTCAATGGCTGCCCAAGAGAGATCTTCTAAGCCAAACACGCATCTAGAATCCCCATCATTGTACGTCTGTGAAGCTAAACACTCTGCGCTCACATGCAACAGGAAACAATCAGACAACACAGCGGTTTCTGAAGTCAAAGTTAGCGCCTCTCTTGTGACCTTTTAAAAAGCGTACACTGTAGACTGTGACATCACTGTACCGGTGTAATCTGTCCACCGGTACGTGACAAATAAAGTCTGGCCGTGCGGAGCTTTGTTCCCCCCCCCCCCCCCCCCTCATCTAAAGTTTGGACATTTTCACTCCAACAGATATGTTCACTCATCTTTGCACATCCTGAGGTAACTCGGCCAGCCTTGTAAAAATAAGTGCAGCAGCGTCGATGCCAGCGGACACGCCCGTCTCACTGCAGGAGAACAGAGCTGCTGAGAGAAGGAAAGGGAAAGACACACCGTCCATCACTCCGCTCCTTCTCCTCAAACACGCAGCCTGCTTCCAAAACAATCTCATCTCTCCATCTATCATTCATCTCCGTTTCCACCAGGTTATCTCGGAGGCAGCCAGAGAGAGGGGCCGTTGCCACGGCAACCACTCAGGCTCCTGGACGGAGCCCAGGGTTGTAAAAGTGAAGAGCCGAGTCGGTTCCCCTTCCAAGTCCATGATTTAATGGAGGGGTCACTGCAGGGGGGGAGACAGTTGTCCGCGCCAACGTTTTAACTCGGCTCCATTAAAATTATTTTTAAAAGGACGGACCCACCACTCTATGCCACTAAGTGTATAATGGACTTTAACACAGCTGGCCAAAGTGAGAAAGAGGAAAACCACGAGTTGAGTGGGAGAAGAGGAGTACGTAAGACAGGAGAATTAATAAAGCGGGTCTGAGACAGCAACAACAGACTGGAGGGAAACAAGAGGAAGCAGCAAGGCCGGGCTGTTGTTCCATCAAGTTAATTTTGTCGCCTGGTTCCTCCAACTCCAAAATACAGCATTACATCACACAGAGCATGGGAAACTTCCCTAAACCAACACAGAGCCGCAGAGTGTCTCGCTCATCTCTTTTATTGTCGTCTGCAGAGATGTTCATCATTAGCGGAGCATCACAACACAAGAAAAAACAGAACCAAGCAGTGGGCACAGAGTGGAGTTTAAAGAAATGTAATTACAGTCCAGACACTTCTATAATGAGGCAAACATAATTTATTTGTCTTTTGACAAAATCCCTTGTTGAGGCCGCATGTACCAGCTTAGCTTACATGATTGCTGACAACACAGTAGGCTAATCCTGTGGACATGATACATATTTACTTCAGAGAAAAGACCTCAAAACCAAACCATCATTTCACACGCTCTTCAATTATCTTTTTGTCGTGGATGAAAGCAGAGTCGTGTCTCGGACATCTTTGATGACCCGGGTTGGAAATGACGCGAAAACATAGAGAGAAATCGAAATAAAAAACACACTTTTATGGCAACCACCAACATGTTTTATTCACATGAATGTATCTTTTCACAGAGACAAAACTGGGGTGAATAAACAACTTCAAGGTTTCCTTGGTTTTTCTACAAGCACCTTGTCCTGCCTACCCACTGGCACCAGCTCTTCTATTACATGGTCTTCTACCTCCAAAATCAAAGCTCCCCCAAAAATGTCAGCATGTTAGAATTAGATAAATCAAACCGACAAACAAAGCTGTGCGGCTAAAGCAGTATGAAAACAAGAGCAGCGAAGTAGAGGAACGCTCACAGCCGGGAGACACAGTACGGAGCGAATCACGGAGAGTGGAACCAAATTAATCACAACCGAGAACGGCTGTGCTCAGCTACACCTACAGTCCACCGTGACAACACGAGGAGAACAGGAGCACAGGACTGGCTGTGTGAGGTGGGATTCACCTCATGGGGGATTTGGGATTAGACAATGTGGCTCAACTCCAAATAACTCCACTGTTTTCCAAGTTGATGTAAACATGTGTTGATGAGGTGGCAGGGTGATGGTCTGCATGAGCAGCATCCTCCCTGGATACACAATAATCCCGCTGTGTCCTGCCGTGGGCCAGGACCGTTCTCGTGATGACAACACCAGAAAGAACACAGCTGATTTGTGGGAATATTATGATCTTTCCCAGTTTCTAAGATCACTTCCACATTGAGACATCTGGTTGGCAATGAGAGAAAGCTTCTTCCCTGTGTTTCATCAGTAACCTTCAGTGTTTATTAAAAATGCCTTTCCGACCTAGTTGCTTGTCAGACTGTGTGCATTCGTCGACCTCCGAGACTCGTCGGGCCGTCCTGTGCTGTGCAGCAGGGTTCTGGGCTGTGTTGGACCAGAAGGGGCTCTCAGGTGGCCACGGAGGTAACGATCTGGACCACCTCGCCGTTCTCTCCCTGGATGGCCCCCTGGATGGCCTCTTTCACCTCCAGGTCCGCCTGCAGGGCCGGGGCCAGCTCAGCAGCCTGCGACACATGAAAGAGAGGAGAAGGGGGGGGTGATAATTGGGAAGACGTTTTGAGATCTGTGTGTTTCCTGGGAAGCAACAGATGCGGACGAACCACACTATAGCCCCCTTCCTGTGTGTCATTAGGGGAGATAACCGCAGTGCACGGACAATAGATAGAAGGAGCGGAGGAATGACAAAGAGAGAGAGATTAGGGGAGAGATGTATCAGAGAGAAGAAAGAGGAAGACGGTTGGTGGAGCGACAGGTGAAGAGAGACTTGACAAGTGTTGAGCTATTTGTATTTTAACACTCTCTGGCTGTCTCTACGGTCGGTGTCAGACAGAGCGAGGTATTGTGTTGGTGAAAAAAACCAAAAGAAAAACCTGAAAAGAGGTTCATGACTCAGTCCTGGATGAGGGCCATGAAGAATGACTCACTCCTTCCTCAAACACACCAAGATGCATTGCGTTGGGGTTAAACCGGGCTATTGGGGCTCTGCAGCCCTAGCTTTGGACCCGAGCTGGAGATAAACAATGTTGCATCTAAAGATTAGCACCAACGCGCAGAGATGCCCCTTAGAATGTCCAAACATCACAGTGTGTAGCCCCCCCCCCCTCCCTCCCTCCACTTCATCTAGTTTGGGTAATGGAAACTATTAAATAAAGAGAGGAAAAATGCAGAGATAAATAAATACAAAAGCCAAAGTCATTTTTCAAAAACTTGTGTAAATGCTACCATATGTCTGGAAACAGATGAGAGCAATTCACATGATTCAACACTCTTCAGAAAAGAGGGAGAAAAAAGAAAGAAAGAGCAGCGCTAACCTTCCTCTGAACTTTGATGTCTACACTTAGGAACATTGAAACATAACTGTGATAATAACCCAGCCTGTAGCAGAGCGATGCTCCCTGTAGGCTACTCAACGCTGCGTCTTCATTTTCACCCTCGGTTCCAATTGTTTGCAAACATTTCGTTGATTGATCGATTATTGGTGGGCTTAAACTAGGTAAAGTCCTTTAAGGCATGTTGAAAATGAAAAGAAAAGTCCTCTTGAACACACTGGATGCATCTATTGACTCAATACGTGCATCATTCTGGCACTGAAGTCGAACGAAAATCTGCCTTTGACGAGTTTAAACACAGTTTGAGCAATAAACACCACGTTGTTAACAAGTTGATTCATGCTGTCCTTCAGCACGTGCCGGTGGCCGTACTGAACCCAAACTCTCATTGAACAGAACGCTGATGAGTGATCAGACTTCTGCCGACTTTGTTGATTTCTGTCAAGATCTGAGTACAACAAACATTAGGAGGACGAATCAGTGGAGTAAACAGTGGAGATTGTTGAAACATGGCGAACAGACCTCAGAGCCTATCAGTTTGTGTATGATCCACACGCAAAACATAGGATGCTTTACCAGTTACCGAGACAACTACAGACAACAAAAGGACAACAAGACAGTGTCTTCCTGAGAGAGCTACAAAAAAACAGCATCACCGTCTGCAGGGAGATCCACATCAGGACACATGTGAGGCTGGTATTTCACACAGCCAATAATCATGTCAACTTCTTTCTGTTTGTATGATGATTTGTGCACCGTCCCGATTCCACATGTGGCGTCAAAAAAGCTCAATCATGAAGGGATTTTAGGCAAATCTAACAATTGCTACTCTTCTCCTTTTAACGCTCCCCTTTATTGTGTTAAATGACTGTTTTTACAAACACTCATCGTAATGACTGAAAGCCGAGTGCATTTTATTTGAGCACAATTATGACAACAGGGGGAAAGCAGACCCATAATACCTGCAAGTAGTTTAGATAAATTGCAGGCATATTTCCATTATAGTGTGACAGTAATTATGAATGAAGTATTACAGGATATATTCTGCCTCATTATGAAGCTGATCAAACGAAAGGAGGCGGGTGTCAGCCCAAACTACCAGAAACGTTTGGCTGCCTGTCAGAGACGAATTATCCAAGAGAAGAAGACATATATATATAGTTTTATATTTTAGGTGAATGGAACTTAATTATTCAATATAGAAAGTTTCACCACAAATTCATTCCTGGAAGGTTGACGTTGGCGGCTGAGCTTTGTGGGATAGTTTCTGTATGTTGGATCAAATCCCTTTCTGTTTATGACTTGAGGTGGTGTTGTGTTTTATTGTTGGTTTGGAAAGGTAATGCTTGGAATTAGCTTTGTGACTCTGTCTGGCGACTCATAAGTACAGAGTAGTTACTTCCATTTGATTTTACAGACTTATAATGGAGTCAGCAGTAAGGTACAAAGCTGAAATATGTATAAATAATGCATTAAAACATAACCAGAAGACTCGTATATTTAAGGTGTTTTTAAAAGTAAACTTTCAAATCCATATTTTTGCATTTATTAAAAAAAGATACTCCTCTAACTTCCTGGCACCTTTTCTGGCTGATTGTAAACATGGAGGGCATATTTGTACATAATTATGATATGAATAAAAATAAATGTTCCTGATTAGGACCAAGAACAACGACTCTGCATTTCAGTTTCTCTCTCTGTGAGTCTGAAAACAAACCTTGACATCCGTTCTTCTGGCCGAGCAGCGAGCACACAGCACAGATTAATGGCATCACTGAAAGACTGATTCCTGATCTACAGCATGCGTTTCAGAGGAACAGTTGTGTATTATGGATTGCTCAAAAAACAAACCCATGTAGAGGGACTGATTTAGATGAGTGCCATGGTCTGTTTCAGCTCAGACAATAGAAGCATACTCCAGCACCTGGAATGCTTCCCAGTTACAAACAATCTGTGTAAACGTGTGCCAGAGCCTGGGAGAGTTTCTGTGTGTGTGTGTGTGTGTGTGTGTGTGTGTGTGGTTTTACCTGTACGGCAGCTGTGTGATCTGTGACGGGGGCTAGTTGGACGTACTGCACTTGGATGTCAGGAGGGAGCGGGCAGCCCTCTATGGCCGTGGCCCCCCCATCAGCTGATGCCACCGCTATGAGCTGAGCCCCACGTAGCACCTAGGACAGATAAGAAGAAACAACCATCACTGACGTTTTCAGTCTCATGTATGTCCTATCTGATGTGTTTATGTTCGTTTATTGACAATAGTTAGTGGCAAGGAAAGAGTCATGCGGTGGCATCCGAGTGACGTAAATAAACATTTCAGTCCTGCTGTTCTCACTGCTTCTCATCCCGACCTCTGTTTATACATCGAGAGAAGAACTTTATGGTCCATTCAATTCAATTAAGTTCTTTTTTTTCTCGGCTCCATCACATGATATGCTGGCTAGGATTCATTTTTGTTTGGGCTAATTAAATTTTCGTCATATTTAGACAAGAAAAATTAAATAAATTGTCAGAGAATGGAGAGTGCGACATCGCATGGGGGGGGGGTTCTCTAATCTCCCACCGTGTTACAAGTCAGCCAGGCGACGGTAGAGCTCGGTGGTTCTGATGCACTAATTACAGAGAAGCGCAGCTGGAGTGTTGTAGGGTATTCCTATAGATAGACTGCAACCACAAACACAAAAGGCCACATGTGTGTGACCTCATACAAGTGTATGCATGTATGCACACATGCACGCACGCACGCACGCACACACACACACGCTCTGGGATTAGTACTGCTGGTGACTTGGACAGCATATCTCCCATGTGACACGAGACCTACAAATTGACATACGATCCCGCTGTCAACACAGACACAGGAAAAGATGAATGGAGGGAAATTCTGGGCCGATATCGATGTTTAAAAGAACATTTTTGGCCGATGGCAGACGCAGATGTTTTTGTTGTCTTGTGACAGAGAAACAAAGAAATCTTCATTGTCAAACTAACTCTCTGCACTGTTTTAAAGTCCTTCAGCATCTCATTACAAATTATGAAACAATCTTTAATATCCCCTTCTCTCAAATGAGAACTATACATAAAACCCTTTTTAACAAAAGTTTAAAAGTCTTTAATCAAATAGCTTTTTCAAATATACAAATAAAATGACGAAAGACAGCCAATGCTGGTACATTAAGATGCCGTTGGTTTACAGCCTGTAGTGACCCAGCTCTGTCTTAACATGTACCAGTGTCGACCTTCCTTCTTTTCTGATAAATAAAACACGATTAAATGTAAATAGGGCTACCTTTCACCTCTCGAATACAACACATCGTAATACTCCCTCACTGCCCACAAACCACATGTGCGCAGGACACCCGTTGGCCCTCTTTCGTCAGGCAGGATTCGTGTGCAGCCAGCGGCTTCTTCTCCGTACCAGCAGCTGCATTAGCAGCACATGCTAGCCGCCGGTGTCAGCGTTTTACAGCACGGCATCGTGAACACAGGCCTCTGTCTGGCAGGTTTCATATTCATACACGTTGTCTTCGTGTGCTTTCTTTGCAATGTTATGCGAGGTCTCCAGCTCGGTCCTCTTCCAGCTGCAGTTGGTACTGGGACTGGCTGGGACATGCTCAACAGGCATTACAATTCAAGGGGAGAATATGCAAGCCTGCAGAAAAACCCAAACCTCACAAACCTCAATTACAGACGATGTTCATTGCCCCCTAACCCTTCCAATCCCAGAGTCCCACACTGCATCCCTACCCCCAGCCCAACCGTTGCTTTGAAGTTCGGAGTTACTGACGGGCCCCAAAGGTTCAGTTAACCCCCCCCCCCCCCTCAACCCACCGGCATGCCTTGTCATCTACGAGACTTTGCCAGTTTCACCACAAAATCTGCCGCCTCATCGCCAGAATGCGCCAGGCCCGGTCGGCCCGATGGAAGCCATTAGTGTTCGAAGTCTGTCTGACTTAACTGTTGAGAGAACCAGGACTCTTCAAGCACAGACATGGGTTGAGGCAGACGACTGTTTGAGCTGGGTCAAATGAATCACTCGGTTCTGTAGGACCCATAAAACATTCCTGATCGGTTAGTGCGTTAGCCTGGAGCGTTCAGTTTAAACAGGAATCAGACAGTTGAAAGAACGGCTCAATATATTTGGGAAAGAAGCTTATTTGCTTTCTTACAGAGCGTTAGGAGAGAAGATTGGTAACAATCTTATGTCTGTGCGCTAAGTATGAAGCTGGAGCCAGTTAGCTTAACTTAGCATAGAGACAGGGAGCAGGCGGAAACAGCTAACTTGACTCTGTCAAACTATTGTAAATACTTCCAGTAAGGATCGTCCCAAAGATCCTAAATCCACGAAAACAATGCTCAATCAGTCACCTCATTGAGGACAGTGAGAACCCGCATGTATAGCCAGCTGTCAAGTGTTTGTTCATGGCAGACATCCATAGCGATCCATCCTCATCCCGTCACTTCATCACACGATCCTCTGATTAGGAGTTAAACGCAGCTTTTTGCCAAGTGTGCATTTGTCTGCACACAAATGCACACAATGAACGTATGTGTGATCACGATCAAGCTCGATCACGTGTCTGTCCTGTAAGTGTACACTTTACCGCGGTTCGAGAGATTCTATGTTTGATACTTGAGATCATAAACACTTGTCTAACTCAATTAGATTCTCAACCTCCACTTGCGAGCCGTTTACATTCTCAGCTGTGAGGAGCAGCACACGGAGGCTCAGGAAAGCATTTACAGAGTTGGAACGCTTTGTGAGATCTCAGCGGCAATTACACAGGAACTTCTCGGCTCCACATCCTGTCCCACGACCGGCTCTGTCAGAGCAACTCCTCGCCGCTGTCTGGGTGTATCACTGTCATGCTTGGTATTCAAGTATGACTCAGTCGAAAAACAATCTAAAGCTAAATCTACCCTCAAGAATCCACTTCACAGAAGATGCCAGGGAAGTTTACTCAGCGACACATTTCAGGCTTTTCTCCCCTCTAGATATAAACTATTGATTTGTTGTCAATAATATTGTGGTGATAATTACTCCTAATTCAGCAAATACCACATAATCAACACAACATGCTGTTTGGCAATGACGCAAAAACAATAATCTCAAAATGACCTCAAGGAAAGGTTTTATGAGGTAATGAGTTAGTCTGCTTGAAGATTGTTAGTAGAAACGATAAGGTCGGAAATGTTTGAGGGGGCTTTCTTGGAGAAGCCACTGGGGAAACTTTACAATCTCAGTTTTCAGCTGAAAGCCGGTATGACTCACTTAAAAGGCAGACAAATATATTAGATCTTGGGCTCAATTTGTCAGAAACAGGGGCCATCAGCAGATCTTAAGTGGATTAGTCACTGTTGATCTTAAAGTTTTAGGGACCGGGACCCTTAAATAATGAGCTGGCCGGCTGGTGAAGGGCTACGACAGTACTGGAGAGAGGAGCGCTGAAGAATCAAGAGTATCTTAAATCCTCTGCAGGCTTCGCTATCTGCCACGGCCTTGAGGAAAACAGGGAAAGGAAAAAACATAAATCTTTTACTGATGCCGTAATGCTTTCAGTGATGCATCCAAGACACTAAGGAAACACAGCAATGTGAGAGCAAAGACACAAACATGAACAACAACAGACGTGTAACTCAAAAACATTCATGATTCCAAGACTAGGCCAATAACCAACTGCAGAAACAAGCCTCTGTTGCCCATCCCTTGTCTGAGGATTTTTAAATTGTATTTTTATTTTTTTCTCCATTCACGTAAAACTAGTTAAACTTAAATAAAGAGGGCTTTAAGAAATGATTGGTTGTTCGGAGATGCAGCAATTGGCAACAGTCTGAGAGTAATTCGTCAATAAGGAAATATGTTTCCACTAAGCACACACTATGTGCAGACTGGCATCAATTCACAGTCTCACAGGAGGTCTCAGTTAAAACTCAGCTGTGAATCGGACGATATTATGAGGGAACTGCTTAGTGTGCATGCGTGTGTGTGTGAGTACGGTTTTAAAGATTTACCCTGGCTGCAATCAACGTACACTGGAATCCCCAATCACACAAGATCCTCCTTTTAGAAGAATCAAAAGTCCATACACACAATAGACAAAAAGAAGAGAGAGCCACACAAATGTGGTTGCTATCCTCCCACGGAGGAATAGCTCCTCTTCGTTCAGATCTGAAAACAAAACAACCAAAACAGGGAAATGAAAAAAGAAACATTTGGACTTTGGAGTGGCTGGAACTTCCTCTCAGCCTCACAGCCGACAACAACATCTGCAACTGCCAACCGTGGACAGATGTGCAAGTAGATACATTAGCTCTGGGTGGGTGGGTGGTGGGGGGGGGGGGGGATGCTCAGGCCAGGCTGTAAAGATAGCCACAGACACAGCGGTGTGCTGAGTGATTGTTCGGTGTAGACTGGGAAAATGAACACGCTGGCCTTAATACATCTCACTGCAAGCATGAACTCTTTTTATTTTACCTCCGAGCCTGAGAACTATTCTGATTCCATGAAATGATTGAACAGCCAAAAGTGGGCTTGTGATACAAATCAAAAAATGTCAGAAGCGGAAATAAAAGCCAAAGAGTATCATGCTTTTTATTCCCCACTTGTGATTTGTGAATTCTGTCACTTGTTTGCAGTTATAGGTCAGATTTCTGACAAGCGATATTACCGTACATCACTGACGTCTCCCTCTCCCGTCCACACACTACTCCATGAGATACATCCGCGTTATAGATCTTGATGTCTTGCCAGACCCCCGACCCTGTAACCTGGCCCACTGCTTCCCATCTCCACGCACACCCTGACACTGCTTCTACACCAGAGCTCACCACCTGCATCCCATCAAACCCTCCCTCGCATCCTTTGCTCAGCAACTCCCACCAGAACACTGGGAGTCACGTTCAGACAGGACTTTTGTGACAAAAACCAGCTTGACTTCAATTCTGATCCAGAACCGGCAAATCAAAAGGGGACTGATGACAAAAATAACAGCCGTTAAAGAAAAGAGTCAATCCCCTTAAAAAAAAAAAAAAGGCAATTTCCATTGACGGTGTTCTCTGTTCTCAGGCACCAATGAGAGCTTGGCTTGCCTAATTGACGACGGCATTTTTACAATATCTGTAAATTTCATGATTTAAGATGATGACTTTATCCTGTTAAATGTGGCGGAGCCAGAAGAAATGATATACACAGGTTGTAAAACTCAACTAACTAAAATATCACACCGCACAAAACACCCATCTGAACAAGTAATCGAGACAGAAACTAGAAATGCACGATGACGAAGGCCAACACAGTTCTTCAATGAAATGCCTTTTTTTTCTGACACAGCTGAAGTGAAACATCCGATTCTATCGACGGTTCCGGCCCCTTCTTCCGGTTCTTTGAAATATCCACAACAAATGAAGATGCTTTGGGAATTCGGTTTCAAGACGAAACATGTCCGGGTGACCCCAGACTGACCTTTTAAGCGGTACACCCGGCCCTCCAAACCATCTCCGCGGGTCCTGACAGCAGCACCTTTGACACACCGCAGCCATGAAGTCTCCGATATGCCTCGGAAGAACATCTGTCATCGTACATCAGCGCATCGCACACTGGAGTCTTTAACTGACTGAGACATCACATCAGATAAAACCACTTCTACAGCTGCCTGTACATGTGCCAGCACTGGTAAAAAAAAAGAGAAAACAACGTATTCAGAGGACTCTCTGGTTTGGGCTTCCTCTGGCATAATTATTCAATAGTCACGGCAATGTTCAGAGGAATGCGTAGTCTGGATTGTATTAAACACCTTTGGTTGCAGTGTGTGAGCCGTTTACCATTTCCATAAAAAACAAGTTTTATTGTTCCCCCCCGTGCTAGTCCATGCTGCTGTTTTATCCCCAAACACACTACTCTGCATTCATTTCACTCACGGTTTTGTGGTGCATGTACACACAGAAATGAATAAGATGGAAATCAGAAGTGTTACATGCCAGGAGTCACTGGAAAGACTGTTAATCAAGTTATGTTTATTCATATTGCGTATCAAATATTCTGATTAAATTGTTTACATGACAGATGCAACACCGTAACCGGGCTATAATTAACCCAGAGCCCATAACAATGCACAAAGTGTTGCTTGAAGGCTTCCTGCTGTAGTTGACACTGATGCATAATGAGCACTGTGGGTCGAGGACCGAGTGAAGCCGGGCTGCACCCCGCCCGTGCTGATGGTGAGTCACGATGAAATCCATCTAGAACATCTGTTCCCTCTTACTCACACACCCCAGCGCCCCAGGGCTCTGCCCGCGCAGAACAAAAAAAAAAAGACAACACCACTGGGGGGGTACCCTCCTCTGCACTGTTACAAACACACACACACACACACCTTCAGAAGGATCCGTGGCCCTTTATCTCCAGACCACGATGCCACAAGGACACAAAGCAGACTACTCCTCCTTTGAAACCAGATCCACCACTAGACCTCTAAATCGCTAAATCCTTGGCTGCTTACGTACATCCTCCTTACTCTAAACACTGGTCATAAAACATCTTGTTTGTATCTTTTCATCTCATTTTACCCTCCTCTCGAATGACAGGAATCCCAACAACGCCTCACATATTTCAACATTCTGGATCAGAGAGAGAAAGAAGGACAACAGAGTAACTCGGGCTACGGGCCAGCAGAGTGATTCCAGCACAAATCACACCCTGATTCTTCTGTTCTGAGGTTAACCGTACACATTGTTCAAGCATCTGCTTTTTGTGTACACATGACAAATCAAGACTTTTACAAAGGCGAACTAACTAACAACAGACATTGAGGAGTAGATGTCACTAAATGATCTATTCCCTCTTCATTACCTCACCTAATGTTCTCCCTTTTCTTGGTTTTGGCCCTCTTCCTCTCATCCTCTCCTTCATAAACTCATTGACATGTCCTTCTCCCTCGGTGCACTGTCCCTCTTACACAATACATTGCCGGTGTTTATCCTGGTTCTGGACTGGTTCTGTGTTTACAGGTCCCGACTGAGGGACTAGTGCCGAGCTGGACTCTGTCCTGTGACCCGGTTCACACAATAACCGTTAGGAGTGTCCAACAGACAGTCACTTTTAAAGCCCCCAGATGGACGGCATTCAGGTCCATCACTGATAAATGGCGCAGACGGATGACACGATCAGTAACTTTGGCAAAGCTGTGTAGAGGTGTCTCGAGATTGGCTGGATTTGTCGGACTGACACGACGGTTATCGGACAGTCCTGTGAAAACTGTGAGCTCACTCAACAGTGGACTTGCTGATCATCTGTAGGTTGTATTTTTACATTATTTGTTTCTTTTCTGTTTTCACATATTTACAAAGAAGAGTGACATCAAAGACGGATAAGGGATAAAGGGTGGGGGGGGGCATCCGAGGACATTGTTGGCCCATTGTATTTGCCTCAGCCATTTAAGCTAGTAAAGGGCACCCACCGCCACCTTCAATTATTTTATGTGGCACCTGTTGCCATGTGTGGTTTTCCCGATTCACAGCTTAACGAGTCTCAGTTTTCAAACATTAATGGGACAAAACATCTCTTCCAGATCGTGTCCCTTTTGGGCTTTCCTCTTTCTTTCTCATCTCCCCTCCTCCTCATCAGTCACTCCTTTCATCTTCCAATCCTCCATTTGGTCTGCATCATTGCAGGGTAGGATCCCAACACTGAGAGAAGCACACTAGATAAGAGACTAGGACAGACAGGGAGTTCAGTAAAGTTAAGCTAGGCTTAGCTAGTTATTTTCTAGTTTCTTGGGTCGGCCTTCTCTTCTGTCTGCATGAGAGTGTTTTTATAGGCTTGCGGAAAGCTTTGGATCCAGTTTTGTTCAGATTTTCAGCTGGCACAGCTGCACTAAGTTTAGGGCTAAGTTGGCACAGACTGACGTAGAAGCGGATACAGAAACATCTGCAGCTGAAGTGCGCAGATTTGATATGTGCATGGGCAGTTAAGACGAACAAACAAAGCGAACACTGGGATACGAGACGCACACTGCGCTGTGCACTGCAGTACATTTCTGGTGACAGTATAGAGCTGGATGGGTGGACAGCGGGCACGCAGAGGGGTCAGATCAGAACCAGTTAATTTACTAACTTTTATTTTCACTACCCGCACCAATCTATAGTGAAGAGGTTAAGAAATCTGCGGAGGGAATGGATTTAGACTCGTCTTCTCAATGACCCTTGAGATTTTATCCAGGAAATGAGATATTTGTGACATCATACACATCAATATTTAGCCATTAGACATTTAAGAAAACACACATTGGTTGAAGTCTGCACTGTTATGTCTTTGTCTGAGGTTCCAAACAAAATGCCGGTCCAAGATACACCACACCAATCACGATAAAGCCCTAATATGGCATTTGTGTGTGATTTATCTCCTTGAATAAGTGCTATCACTAATATCATACTTGTCTGGGCCCCGTTTCCCTCAAGTGGATTCTGGGGTTCATCAGATTTAAGAGCTGACCTAAGAGGCGTCCGCCCTCTGCTCCATGAGAATACGAGGAGCCGCTGCCACTGTAGTGTATCACTGCATGCGTGTGAAAAGCTCGACCTGCAACATGAAGTTTAAAGAATAAGTCACTGTGCTTGTTTTGGCAACGCACTCATTTTACAGACCCAATCAAAGTATGAGCTAAAAAAGAAATGGGAAAATAAAAGAGCTTTTTATTGGACGAGGCTCCCAGACACCACCGAGGGAATAGAGGCCTTGCTGCTGCTTTTTTGTTCTTGCATCCTTTGGTGTCTATCTGCAAGAAACTAATGCCGATCAAATCGCCCGCCCTGTAACATACAGAACAGCTGGAAGTGATAAAGCTGATGAGAATCTGCAAAGATTTCATGTACCGTACTCTTATGTACTCTGAACGGGTATGAAAAATCTAAACCGAACTCTGAGGAACGCTGCCATCAGGCTCAGCGAGCGGGTCAACGGTGAGCGGCTTGTAACTACTTCTCCACCACAAATGTTGACAAAGAAAAGCTTTGTAGAAATGGCCAATCTTCTTGCTGATGGTCTTTATATGTGGGTCTCATAGAGGCATCTGTTGAGTAGGCGGAGGCTGGTACTGTGGCACGGGGAAACGGCGAGAGGACAAAACCAAACAAAATAATAATACATTTAGATTAAGATCTGTGAGAAGTTAAGCCTCTTTAGTCGCTTCACTGGAATAATATTGTGGTGGTGGGCGTGGGTGGCTCAGCTGTGGAGGGGGCGGAGTGTGGGAGTGGTTCGGGGAACCGTGCCGGTAAGGGACTTAATTAGGCACAGCTGCAAGGGATCCTGATTGTCTCACTCACGGCTGTATTTAATCCCACAGTAGAGACTGAGGCGAGGAACGGACAGGACGGAAAGCTCCTGCGGCGTGTGCTCGGAGGCGAGGCAGGAGAGCACCCGGCCCGGCCCGTTAGGGTTTCAAACAATAAAGAACCATTGAAACCGTCATTCCACCGTGTGCTGGCATCATTGTGCTCCCCAGACCCACCGGGTAGCAGAGAACCTGCTACAAATATATTTGACAAAATTGCCTTCTTCTTACTCTGCCTTCAATTCATGCCAGAAATGTCTGAATTATGAGTAAAGTGCATATGACTGAGCCAACAAAGCGGCGAATATAACTCCGAAAGTCTGAATTTAAGGCTGGAGACTTATTTGGACATGTTTTTGACCCTTTTTAGTACGAACGTTGGAAGCAAGGAGTGATGTGGTCTTACTGCGTCTTCAAACTCAAGGGGCCGCGTTGCTGGAGGTCTGATGTTTAAGGTACCGGTGAGGCGATTAAACACATCTGGTGTGATTAAGACTTCCATGAGTTTTTGACGCGCATCAGATCCCAAAACACTGTACAGCAGTTTTTATTAGGAGGATTTTCACAACTCTGGAAAAGCATCAAGGCGATCATTTTATGAAGTATTTCGACAATCGCAGGGTTGTCGAACGGTAGAACGGTGTTACGAACTACAACAGCTGGAATGTAAGCTTGCAAGTATTTGATTGGCCAATGCCATGCCTTGCAAGAACCACAATTGTTAAAGAGCTTACTGCAGAAGTAATATAATAAATAAATATTGAAGGTCATTTTCTTAACTAACCTTAAATGGCCCCAACAATGAATACGTGTAGCCTCCATTCACATTGTAGAAGGGAAAAAAAAGCCTCTACTGGCTGTTACATAAAAACACCTGTCCTAACAAAATAACACAAAACAGTTTAACCACCAGATGGGCAGCGTGAGAAATAACTTCCTTCCCTAAAGTCGTGCTTCTTGACAAACATGATGAATTGATGAATGTGAAATGATGTCTTGGTCTGCAGGCACCCATATGTGTCCTGCAATGGTCCTACACAGGCCGGCTCTGCTTTGATCGAGACTCGCTTCGCAATCGGCGGAAAGGAAAGAGAAACAGGAAGGGCTCTTGGTCCAAAACATCCAGGGCAGAGAAGGAGGAGGCGAGAGGACACAGACACAGACACTTGGAGGACTCAAAGACATCTGTGAGAGATGTTTCTCATCAGTGCACCATCATAACATCAAACTGGATCGTAGTTTGGGATGCTTTTGAATGGTTAAAATGTATTACTATGGATATTCAAAATCAAAAGTGCAATCAAAAGTGCACTTGAGGAAAGCTTTTACTGACGATACCACCATGAGCAGAATTACTCTGTGACTCCCAACGTCAAAATGAGGTACATTATCAGTGTACTATAGGCCGCTAGTAGCAGCATGGGCATATGTTTCGATGAGTGGGTCCCTGTTTTGTTTATCTTGAGGTAAAAACATGCACGCTCAACGGTTTCGCTCTATTCCACTGATCTACAGGTGGCGGTAATACGAGATGTGGCAAAGCACCAGCAGAGGCAGGGGAGAAGACTGCTGGCTCGTCAACACGGATCTCAACAGTGCTAGATTCAACACGCATAACAATCTGCTCTGTAAATGTTTCATGATGACGGTGGAGCTCAAAGATACACATGCGTATTGGTGAGTGACATTGAACATTGTGAGAGAGGATATGAATTAGGGATGCACCGATTCTGATGCCAATTTGGGGCCGATACCGACTCAAATAGCTGGTTATTCAACTCAGTTTTATATGTATATAATATAAACATTCTATACTGAAATGTTTCATTCCTGTTGAAGTTTTGACCAGTTTGTTGCTGCATTAAAAAGGATTACAATTCAGTTGTTGGTGTACAATTTATTATTTTAATAATAAATAACAATAAATGTATATCCATGTATGCATTTGTTGTATGAAGTTTTTAAGTTAACACTAAAGTAAAGCCTGATTGACTTCCACCTGTGAATTAATCACTGATATCAGATCTGTACTCGGTATCGGCCGATACGCAAAACACGGCAAAAATGATGAGGAGAATACGTGGAATCACTGTGCCGACAGATCCAGCAAAACAGTGAGACACGTGGTGTTATTGTTGGAAGGTATGAAGAGAGGCAAAGATACACTATCACTACAGTTTAGTGAGGTAATTCATATCCTGATATTAAAACATTAATCAGTGGCTGACAGATTTTCTTTCAACACGAAACCACACACACACACATCCACCATTGCTGCTATCCTGCCCTTGTTTTTGAAGGATGTGTTGTACTTTAAGCACATAAGTAAGAAGTGATGCAGACATGTGGTTTGTCATCTACAGCATGGATTCATTAGTGTAATGTAACTCCTAATCAGCTCATTGTGAACGTGTTCTTACCTGTCCATCCTGACCAACATGTACCTGGTGGATCTGGAGATTTCCCTGAAATAGAGGAGTGACACGTCACGTCAAAGACCTGATGCCATATTAAACACACATAATCATTTACATGGAGTCATAACAATGATACGTCTTGCCCATTTCTCTGCCCTTCTATTCACACTAACCTGCATGGACAGCAGATTACTAAAACCTGCATTGTTCCGAGGTGATTGCAGCCATTAAGGTGGTAAACTCTCTAAATGTGCAGTGTGCAGTGTGACGGCGTCGATATCTGAGAAGAATCAAAAGTGTCTTTCCAGGTTTCTGAGCATTCAGGGTTTGGCAGAGGAGTTTTTATACATGGTGACATAAGAGTGAGCGGTGGAGGCGATGGCTTTGTGTATACGTCAACGGTTGTGTGATTTCCAACGACATAAAAGATTTAGTAAACAACAATAGAAATCCATCCACAAAGGCACGAGCCAATCGCTGCCTAATCAGGATGCAACGACCGTCGTAAAGCCTCTGAACACCCACAGTGACGTTTACAAGACCACATATGAGAGGACATTATAGAAGCCATATTTAGCCAGCCCCACACTTTTAGTTGTTTTCTGTTGTTAATTGTATTTCATGTATATATATATCAAATGAGGTCAGAGCTGCCATATGGCCAAAGAGCAGTGTAATCTCTCAAATAGCTAATTTCCTTTTCAAGCACGCTAAAACTGATGACTTTGATGAGGGGGGCCTGCTCCTAATGAAAACATATTGTACGAGCGGCAGTTGGGAGAAGGGGGATTTCGTTGCTAAGCTTTGAACTCCAGAAAACAAACAATATGATGGAATAGGAAGGAGAGAGGAGGAAAAAATAACTGGGCTCGGCCACAGAGAGCAGGAAAGGCTTTAGAGCTTTGCTGCCTCCAGTTCACTCCGTCTCACTCGATCGTGTACTTCTCCTCAGAGTGTCCTTTAGCACCACTGAACAGGAAATGAGAAAAACACTCGGGCAAGGTGTCAATTGCTTTTTGCATAAATGTCAAGCTGTCGTGCATGTGGGCCACGTATCGTACAGTATGTGATTAGATGTGTATGTGTGTGTACACAGAACGGGGCCTTGCAATAAATCTCTCTTCCACTTCCTCGAAATATCACTAACAATGATGCAGATGTGGAAATTCCTCTCCAGCAGTCGGTGTAGTTTGGAATTTGAGTTGTGATTTTCACTGGCAGGCTGTGTGTGCCTTTCAGAGCGTATGTCTGGTGGTGGTGGTGATGGTGGTGGGGGGGGGGGGGGGGGGGGACGACATGAGACATCTGGGTATTATGTGGAAACAAAAGTCATAACCCCGTGCAAAAGCAAGCGGATATATAAACATTACGGGACATCTGCTTTTGTTAGAATCCACTAATGACTTAAATGTTGTCAGGTCTTACTTGGGTGCACCATGCTTCACTGGGATGACTATTTGCATAGGCAGACCGAAACATATGGGGCTCAAAAGAAACTAATGTTTAATGACGCTTACCAAACCTATTCGACGAAGGAAAAAGAGAAGTTTGCTCTTTTCACTTCGTATACATTCTTGTAGAAGTAAACTAGCTTTAATTCTCAAGAATGGGAGTTTTGCAATCGCTAATTTATTCGATCGTTGGCAGACGGGTTTAGGCAAGGCAAGGCAAGTTTATTTGTATAGCACATTTCAACAACAAGGTAATTCAAAGTGCTTCACATGAAACCATTAAAAGCATCAAAACATAAGGCAAAAGAAAAGGAGATTTAAAAACAATTAAAGAAACAGTGTAAGAAATAAAATTCATGGAGGAATGGAGGAATAATCCTAATGTTGTGAACAAACACTTGGCATGCTTTCAACGTGACAGAGAGCCTCATCAAAAGAAAACTGTAACTTTATAGAGTAACTCGTTAGGGAGCAGTTTTCGTTACTGACACAAATAATGTATGAAAAACTTTACTCTATTTCTGCACAATTGTAGTGTATCCATGCTAAATGATATGTCGTTAAGCATCCATGTGTTTGTAATTGTTGATTACTGTTCTCAACAAAAAGCTTGATTCAAATCATGCATATTTGGATTAATTGCTAGCTAAATAAACCCAAAAGTCTTTGAGTCTGTAAAGTCCTGTAGAAATGACAAAAGGCAATCCAGAGTGCATTTTGCTTAATCGACATGCTCACAAAGATCGGATTGTTTCAAATGACGCAAGTCCTCATCTAGCCTGAAGTGAACCAAATTACAAACCAAACCAGACTTTGAGTGGTTGATTGTTCCTCTCACACGCAGACACTTGCCTCACTGTCCTGTGTGATCTGCACCTCTTCTCCTTGCGGCACCTGGGCGATGTGCAGCTGACCCTGAGGAATCTGAGAGACAAGGATGAAGGATGAGAGAGCTGAAGCTGGAACACTTACACAAACATGATCAAGAACTTTGCCACGGCATGTTTTCAACCGCAAAGAAATCTATGAATGATCATCATACACTTACAAATTGTGGTTAAACGACTTAAGTCCGTCCTAAAACAATAGCCAGGCCCCCACATACAGACTGAAATGTATCTTGCTTGTTGTAATCATCCCCTCTCTACATACTGGCCATTAATGTTCTAACATAAGGGATGAAGATACAAATACACAGTTGTTGTTTTGTGCAGAAATGTATTCAAAAGTCTTTAGTTTAGTCAAAGTTAAACAAATCTAGTTGAACAGCAGAACTTTCAACACTGAATTATGAGCTAGCGTTTGTATCACTGTCATTACAGCTGCTGAGCTAATGAGTAGATATGTAGTCTCACAGCAGAATGTTTATGTAGTATCATCAGATCATGTGTAATAATTAGAAACAGTGACTGTGCAACTCACACACATGCACTTAATTTCCTCACAAAGAAACCCCTTCATGACACACATCGTCTCACAGCTCGTGTGTATCCGTCACCGGTTGTTTGACTCCACAACATTAAACAAGACTCGTCCGAGGTGCTCTCACTCAGTAAATAACTGTAAACTCAATCGTAAACCATGGACATGGACATGGCACTTTATCAATTTGGTCAATCGCACAGACGGCGTAACTTTAAAACTACGATATATTTAAGACCTTAAACAGGTCGTATAGTTTAACGAAGTGGTTCATCGGACACAAGATCTAAATGGTCAAGTCCCTTCCTTCCTGTCAGCCCACATAAGCTGCAGAATGCTCTGTGTGTCACTCTGATGGGTGGGATGATCTCCCCCCCCCCCCGGACTGAACCTGCTCTGTAGGACCCTCACATGACAGCAGCAGAACTCATCACACTCTCACTGTTGTCACTCACCACCTGGACTTGTCCATCCTCCCCGATACGGTGGAACTGGACTTGTTGATTGGCCAGTGTGTAGTGCAAGGTCTGCTGGGTGGCAGTCTCAATCTGGCCCGTTTCTTCTGCCAGGCCTCCCTCTGGTGAGGAGGACAAACAGCATGGTCAATAACATTGCAAATGATTCCAGCTCGCATAAGAAATAGGGATGAGGTCCTCTTGTTGTTATGTCTATGTATTGTCTTAATATTGTCTCATGTCTTTCAATAAAAACAAAAAAAATAAATAAAAAGAAATAGGGACAAGGTCTCTAAGGCACAGACACACAAAACAACAAACACCCACACATCGAGCAAGGGACCGTAGCAACAAAAAACCCTGGTTAACTCCCAGGCCATCTGCTGGATGATGTCGTGTTTATACTTTATCAAACGCCTAAATACACAACAAGGGCTCTCCAGCTAGCCATCCAAACACATTCATAGTCTAACAGCAGGCCTCAGTCTAAACACCCGCTATCACACCAGCCGTTTGAAACCCCCTGCATGGACCTGTCGCAGCTCTAAAACACCCAAAAGACCTCTGTCAGCAATTCAAAGACAGCAAAGTGCTCAGCGACAGTGGAGCTTGAATCAAATGCGAGAAACTAAACAAAAACCGCACCTTCTCTGTAAGATGTTAAAATGTGCAGCAGCAAGAAGACCATTTGGGAGAAGTGAGGACTTCTGGAAAACAGACCTTGCTGAGGAAGGATGTTTTTTGACAATGAACAAAAGGAATGTAGCTTTAAATGATACATATAACATCAAAAATTCTGTTTTGTGTTATGCTGCTTTGAAAAGTGAGGCTATATTTGCGTATGACTGCCATGTACTGTATCGTGTAAATAATCCTCAGGGCTGCCAGACGAGGGAGCAAGGAGCCAGGTGGCTTGTGAAAACTACAGTTTGGGTCTGAGCTCTCTTTGCTGTTTCACTGATAAATAATGTTTGGTGTGAGTCTTTGCGTGTTTGTGCACACACCATCTGACCTAGTGTTTGTGTTGTACACTATGGGGTGTGTGTGTGTGTGTGGCCCCAAAAGGAAGGGCCTGACAGTCCTGAGCACTCACAGGATATTTGGGTTTCCCCTGCAGTCATTGCTTTTCCCTGGTGCAAGGTGAGAGGTGATGGCTCACAGGGAGGGAAGGACAGCAGGCATTGTGTGCAGATTACAACCATCTGCAGCAGAACACGCTGCATCTGCATTTGAGTCGAGGTCTTAAAATAGCATCAATATAGCTGGTGAAGTAAGTCTTGTATGAGTTTACTGTGTGAGGCTTTTTGTTGACTATTTACAAACATTTTCCGGCATAAAAAGTTATAAAAACAACTTTAATAAATGATGTATCTTGAACCAGTGTAATGCTAATGGGAAGCCTCTAGGTTGACAAACTGGATACATTTTATAGAAATCCATTGGTGGCTAATCATAGTACATTTTGGCCAGAACTATTAGAAGTCCATAAGCATCAAGATGATAAAGTTAAGAGGCTGACTAAACTTAGAACCTCCTTCAAACTGTTTGAAAATTGTTTGAGCACAAGTTCAAATCCACAGATCCAAATTGAAAAACCATCTTCCATAACTACGAGCCAACTAATAACTAGTAACATGCCACTGCACTCAGACCAGTCCGTACGAAGGACCGGTGATGGTGTCGCTGGCCCGTAAGCAACAGAAAGAGCAGCAGATGTCTCTGTTTGGTCTGTAGTTGGTTCTCAACACTGTAAACTTTGTTTGATTAGAAAACACACAGACAAACTTAGCAACGTTATCAGCCGATAAAGACTTCCAGAGAGTGGAGCCAGATAGGTATTAGCTTTCTCAGAACATAGAGATAAATGTCAATGTGCTCACTCCCACAGCATTTCACAAGGAAGGCTGCAGAAGGTTCAAAGGACTTAACTAAAGAGATCCTCACGCTTTAGAAGGTTGACTTCAAGAGGATTTTTGAATATGCGCTGGTGTTGAACCAGTCATATCCCTGATTCTGTGTCACATAAGCTTATTTTGTATGCTGTGAGTTTCCATACTTCCTTGCCTATGCTGATCTGTTCTCTGTAACGTTTTTTTTCCCAGACATGTTTGGATGAAGACTGATAGACAGTAAAGAACCAACTGTAAATGTTCTGGAAACTACCACCAAAAAAGGAAGATTAGAGAACAACACCATCCGTTTCTCTGACACTGTTACTGTGCCTCTCTTTCTACGTAACATAGAGTCAGTATTTATACAACGCCTGAATCTAAAAGCATAGTCAGCAGCTTAAAGAAAATAAATTGTCCTTAGTATGCGTGTTAATGCTGAAAAGTGGGCAAATAAGTAACAGTCCATCCTGTTTAGGGGGACGTGTGGTGTGAATATAAAGCTGCTATTATGTCTTTTCCTTAAATCCTTAAACAACTACACACACACACACACACACGCAACGAGATCACGTCCCATATAGTATGATCCATGGTCATGATGCACAGAGAGTTATACAAATACATGCTTTACAGCCCCCGGAGCATCATCTGTACTTTACCGGACGTGCTGCGAGGTGTGCGTTTGGAGAAGCTCTTCACAGCCAGACTCTGACCGCGCTGCTTGCGTCTCCAGGCAGTGCGGCACTTCGAGTCGATGCTTTGCTTGATGCGGTACCAGTCTGACTCGGTGATGCCAAATTTGTGGAACAAGTGGCCTGTTGGGACACAGAGAGGTAAAATGTCACCACATGCTGTGTGAATAATACGAAATTGTTGGCTCGGTTGTGCAATTAGTGCATCGTATCTCAACGCGAGTCTGTGCCGAGGCCGTGTGTCGAGATGCAAATGCTCCCTCCGGTAAATTGCCTTTTATTCTGTTTCAGTGGAACAGGAAATTAAATAGTTTCCTTTCAATTTTAGTGGAGTGGAGCTAAACTCAAAACAACTGTAGAGCAGGGAGGTGTGATTTCAGGACAAGCACTTCACACCACTTTATTAACTCAAAGCACAGGAACTCCTCCTAATCAACTCTTCCATCATTCTATTTGAGATGGACAAACTGTTTATGCATCAGTTATTGTTGCAGCTGGGCGGCTTATTAGGCACATCAACCACAGCACTGCTGCATGCAAGAAACTAATGTTGCGGGTTAATGAGGGTCAGCTATCAATCTGATTTTTTTTTGTTGTTGTTTTACAATAAAATCAGTATTTTTCATCTTAGCATAAAGACGTGAGTGTCGTAGGCTGGTTGGTACACTTAATCCTAAACTCTCTACAATGTCAGCATACAGTCGTTTAATCAAATGACAAAAACACCGGAGGGATGTAAACATTCGAAGGGATTGAATGTCAGCTCTCACAGCAAAAGAAAGCAACAGACTGCGGCAACAGAATTGATATCGGCTCATGTGATGAAGCTGTCTGATTGGCTACAGGACAGACTGGATGCAGCTGTATTTTGTGTCTGTCTACCTCTGGGGTTATGAAGTGTTTAAAAGGAGGTGCGCCGCTTGACAGCTCATTTCTACACAAATTAACAACGAAGCTACAGCCTGAGGTAAGAAAATGAGCTGAGGGGTATCTGTGGATAGTGAGATGGCAGTGTATACAAGCCCTTTCACACCTGACAGCTCCTGCACAGGCAGGCAGCGCACTTGTGCCTCCATTCCTGTGCCTTTTTTCAATGCAGGCAGGATGAGTCACCCAAATGTCACCTGGCACTGCTCCAGCCTCTGCATACCTCATGTGTGCCATGGGGGATGTTTAGTGAAGCCTCCTGCAGGGGGCAGAAGGTGCACTCTGAAGGAAAGGCTGAAGCTAACACAGCCCGTCTTCGCACAGCAATGGCAACCATATAAATATGGTATGTAGCCACGTGACTTTTATAAATCTCCCGTCTGTCTGCCACCACTGCCCCGACTCTGCTTCTCCAGGAATCAAAGAGTTGCCTGAATGGAGGGTGACATGTGCTTGTCATTTACAGTATGGTATGTTATAAAAATGTGTTGCACATTAATGCTAGTGTGCAATGAATGCATGTTGTTGTAACCCGCATTGGGAATAGAGACTGCAGTCTATTTCTGTGTCTAATTCAGTGCTGCTTTGTAATGGAACGAAGATGAAATGTGGGAAGGTCTCAGAGAGTTCATGTATCAATGTAAGGGGGGTAAGGAGACAAACCCCGGCTGAGCGAGACGTATCAGCAGAAATGATACTATGCCATTAGACATTAGCCTATCATGAGACAAACAGTAGTTACTAGACACCACCTTGGAGGTTACTAGTGGGTCATTTGGCCAATTAGATGATGGTACGTAAAAAGACACTCCTATGTTAATAGTGTTAACCACCAGGTCTCCCTTGACTTTTGTCCAAAATCACAAGGCGAGGCAGGTGGCGTGAAATTGATTCGCTGTAGAGACTAGACGGTTACGACTCACAGCGAATGCCGTAGATCATGAGCGGGTCCAGCTGCTTCTTGCCGTGTTTGCCCTGGCCAGAGAGGTTGGACATGGCCTGGACCTCTCGATGGAACAGGTAGTCTAACAGTGTCAGTGCCATTTTCTCCGCCGTGCGGCAGTTTGTGGTGATATGAAGCATGTCGGCTGGGGAAACTGGGCAACGGACTCGCATCTCTGGATTGTTCTCGTCTCCCAACCAGGTGCCCGCTGGGTAATCATCTAGAGGAAACGGGAGAAGGAGCAGTTATTCAATCACTGTCACACAGCTCTCTCTCTCTTTCAGCCAAACCTGTGGAAACCTGTAAACTGAGATGTAATTTCTACCTGGTTTCCCTTCACAGGCTGACGAATACTACACCGGTACAGCGCCCCTGATGTACTTCACGTAGTACAATAGCGCCCCCATGTGGCAGTAAATGAGAAGTAGGTTAATTTTGGGCAAAATTGTGTTGAATGAGCTGAATATGTGGCTTGGCTGTTTGCTCACACCGTATGTTAGCTGTTAAATCCGCCACACAAACGAAGCACGAGGCACCGTTCTGGACACCACATGGGTACCATCTAGCTAATGATGACTAACAGTCGTATCATGGTAACCCACAGCTGCAATTAAAGGATGAATAGTTTCTGTTTGAAGATGACCAAAAAACGTCTTAAATCCACTGAAAATAACCAAACAATCACCAGTAAATAGTAACAGAGTTACAACAACGTGGACTTCATTTGCAAATGCCAGCTCAGCAAGAACGACTGCACTAAGCTACTGAAAACATGAACGATCAATCAGAGCGTTCACCAGTGCCATCTGAGCCTGAAACACGGGGCATTAACATGACACATCAGCAAAGTTTCCTTCAATGTGGACACCATCTGAAAGAGTCACGTTAGCCACGTTGAATAAGTCCGATCCGAACAAAACAATCTAAGAAAGTATTTCGGCCAGCTGTGGCTCAGGACGTAGTGCCCTGAAGCCTGATGGTCGGACCAGAAACTGCATGATCGCTCGCTGCCATCATGAATGAATGAGAGGCAAACTGTGAAGCATTCTAGATAAAAGCGTAAACGCAGCAAAAGTTACATTGTGAAAGCAGTAAAAGTGTTGCTGCTGCTCAACCTATGATGGAACAATTCAAGATGTGCCGCAGTAATTTCTGTCTTTATGCGAGGTCCTCAGAGAGAGTCAGTGAGGTAATCTCTGAAAACGATCTTGTTTCTAACATTGGCTATACAGGCGTGGAAAGGGCAAGTTCATTTCCATGATCACCCGACAACCGGCTGGTTTCAATTGGTGCATCGCTGGATATCACTTGTGCTGACGTGGACAATGACTGCAAATATGAGGTTCATGAGTGAGAACCTCAACAACTGTATCGCAGAAAGTGGCACTGGGGAAACAACAAGTTATTGTTGAACTTGTTTTGACATTCCTCCTGATGGAGTCACCTTTTGACCAAAGGTGAGAGCTGACATGGACGCTGAAGTGTGGGTTTGGAACTGGTTACCCTGGAGGAGGATCGCCGGTGCCATGAGGGCCAGAAGCTGCATGCCAAGGGGCTCAACGTGTTCTTGAAGGCGGCTGCGCTGGACTGGCTTAAAGCTCCCGGTTATCGGTGAACTAATGTTGCTCCAGCTTCCCCAGAACCTCGAAACCTTGTTGCCCAGTTGTTGGGAGTATAGGAGGCGTTCCAACCTTGTTTCTTCTCAACCAGAACGACCATCCAGTCTTGGAAGAGCTCCAAATCTTGGGTTTAGCACCAGGCCTGGCTCAGGGATCTTCCTCATGAGTCGTGACGATCACGGCTCCGGCTCCTCCGCGATGGAAGAAGGACCAAGTCAAGGGGTGTGTGAGAAGTACATGACGGGGGGTGCAGAGTAAACCCTTTAGCAGTAGTGGTGTCACAATACACGTATTTGTACCACAGCGATTGGTACATTTTTAGCCGCGGATATGAGACGCTACTCTGTCGTGGAAAAAGCAGGCAATACGAACATGCTTAATGTTATTGAGCCCGGGAGCCCGGAGTCTGAGCGAGCTAATGTCGCTATTCCTGTGACTACTGAGAATGCCAGGAATATAGTTAATGCTGTTAGAGCTGCTGGTCCAGGGCCACAAATAGGAGGTTTTGCCCGTGTCATTAATCTAGCATCTCAGAAAGCAACGGCAGTGCAGCAGATCTCAGGCCTCCCAGCAAAGATCAGAGTAACAGCTGCACATGTGTTGAGGACAAAACAGGAGTTGCTGCAGCTTCCTGTACACAAATGAATCCATCAAGTCAAAAAGAACATACTTTATGATGTTACTTAAGGACATTTTTCTGGCATTTCTCCTTTTTTTGCAGTATTGAAAACGTACCGCACCGTGGCACCACTGTGTCGTATCGAACACAGTGGTGCCATAAGATCAATTAAAAGCCAAACAAATTAGAAAATATGCTCAATTCTATCCACTGTCTACAAGGGAAGAAAATCAATAACATACACGGTAATGGCCTTTCTACACTTTACAACTTGGGAGCGAAACACCAACCTCGTGATTAAAGGTCAACCCCGCTTTATCTCCTGAACCACAGCCGACCCCCCTATGAGTGGTTTCTTTTTGTGTCTCAACGATCAGTGTTGAGTCATACCTTCTGAATTGAGTGTGATGAGCGTGACATTTTGGCCATTTTGTGCGTTGCTGGAATGGCCACCATTAGAAACAGTGTCACTGGCCTCTGAGCCGCTGTCTTGTTCTTCCTGACTGTCCTCGGGGCCCGGCACCTTTACCAAGATTGTGTTCTGTCGCTTCCTGGTCACCGTACTGAAAACAAACACAGATCTGTGATCAGCATGTGTAACATCAAGACGGATCATGGCAGCAGCCACCTTGTATGAGGAATTCAGATTATTTTCCCTGCTCAATTGGCTGGATTGAAAAACTGGCTACTACTACTTATGGTAGTGCTATTTACAGGGTATTTAAAAATCCAGACGGTATCATTTTCAATAACGTCTTGAAGTCAGACGCTATGCTTTCTGTGACGCTTAATTGATTTGCTGTATTGTAGTGCACAGCAAGCGCCACCAGAGGTCAGTCTCCACTAGTGGAACAGGAAACTGAGGTGAAACAGGGCATGTTGTGGGTACTTTGGGTTTAGTCTTTTTCCGTTACAGCTATTGCAACTGCTGTTTGGTCAATTAAAAGACAGGGCATAGATATGATATTCATACATTTATTTCACAACCTATAGAACTAAAAGATAAACAGTCATACTGTAATTTCTATTCAGCATCTGTCATTTTCAGTGAGCTTGGCATTTGCCCCGTGACCAGCGGTGTGATTAGGCTACAATAAAAAAGCACCGTGTTTAACTACATCGTAAGTAACACAGGTCTAGTTTTGATAAATGTCGAAACCATTGTCCCGTGAAGAAGTCTCATGTTCCAAAATAAAGCAAATTGTTTAATTACGTCGTGCAGGGGCAGTTTTAGGAATTCCACATAGCAACACAAGGTATCCTATTCAAAACACAAGAAAAGCCGTTAGTGCTGGAAACAGACTGATTACGCTGAGAGACACTTTTCTCTCTTTGTACTGACGGCCATAAGCAAATAATTACACATAACTCTAGGATTACAAATTTAAATGTCGAAGGCTGTCACGTGTGTTTTGATTTTTCTAAATATTACTCTGAGGCCGAGTGAGGGTTCATCTAATCTCACCGGTCTGCCGTCGCTTTGTTCAATAAAAAAATTTAAAAAACATGTCGATCTAAAATATAGTGGAGGATGTGTGAGGTAAGGCTTCACATGTAGTCACATGTAGCACACGAAACATTGATCAACTCAACAACATACACTGTTCCCACAAGGCGTCAGTCAGTGGGGCTGCATAGCATGGATCACTCATATGAGAGAGCGAGTAAGCTACAGGAGTCATTTAAATTAGCCCATCACACAGGATTACTTACTGACATTACACATGCATTTAGACAGGTCTGCAGATGAACAGATCACATACAGTAAGTGACCTACTTTGTATTCAAAGCAGCAAATCTCACAGAAAAGTGACATGTTTGCACGCCTGCGTTTTCCAATAACGACCCCAACGTTGTTTATGCGACACTGTGTTGTTATGTCTGACCTCATTCCACACTAAAATAATAATAACAATAACTTTATTTATATACTGGGTATATAGTGTGAGTGTGAACCACTCACTTGCTCAGCAGATTCTCCAGAGGGCTGTCTTCTTGGTGAGCGCCCTTCAGGTGTTCACTGCTCACGATCACATTTGTTTGTGGAACAACACTAAACAAAAAGTTCCAAACACATTGGTTAACTGGCACATGTAAGCATGCCTTGCAGTCTGTTTTTAGGTAATGTGGCTCTGCTGGCTGCTGTAATCACAGTCAGCTTTGTAAAATGACTAAAAGGACAATTTTCTGCCTGAATGGAGACTATTTGCAATTGGTGCAAAATGCAATAGTGGGCAACACTTTATATCTTACCATCGCACTTTGTTCCACGTTTGAGTGGCACCCTGAGGAGACCCTGCAACCATAGGAACCTGGATAGGACTCTTTGCACACGGCACCATGCTGTCTAGTTTGCGTCCGAGGGCTTTGCATGTAGCATCGAGAGAATATAACTTTGATTCAATTCCCTCCAGCCGCTGGCTGATTGATGCGGTAAATGAGATCAACAGATTCTGGAAATAAAAATAAGATTTTGTAAGTGTCATTGAAGCAACAAGTCATATCCTCTTACTTGAATTGTACAAAAAACATATGAGCTTTTGATGGAGTCTATTATACTGAGCTGTTACCTTAATAAAAGATATGTCTTGGCTGCTGGTGCTGTTGTTATTCTCCTGGCTGCTGCTTAATTTCCTTTTCTTCTTCTGAAGCCTCTCATCATCGTCTTCGTGATTGTCCAGCATGTCTGCCGTGAATTAAATATAAAGACACTCTCAAACCAACAACACAGCTTTCTTGTTAGATGTCACTATGGGATGCCCAGATTGAAGCTTTTCTCCTGCTCCAATCTCAGACATAGTATTGAGTATCTGATCCCCACCCCATACAGTGTTTATTCAGCAAATTCTAAATAATACAGTTGTAGAAAACACACTTAGCGTAAAGTAAGCTGACACTGATTGAATGTCCATGTTTGATAGTGCCACACTTGCCCAACATGGGCCTGACAATATCTCCTCAAAAAGGCAGATAATGAAAATATTCAATGTAAATAAAATTCTCTATACACTGATAAGAAAATATATAAATAATAAGTTTTCATGTTGTGTCATAAGAATTTTACCTGTCTGGTCATCCGGGTTAAAGTCCTCCACTGTTATTTGCACAATATCATCCAACTCTTGTTCAGACATTGTTCACAACTGAAATAAGATCAATTGAAAAATTTAACAAGAAAGTAAAATATGTATTAACTGACATTCTATGACAAGGCAGAATATTTTTCTGTTGCGTGTTGCTGTCTCTGCATTAATGAGGAATATGCACTTTAACGACTATTTTAAAAACACATTTATCTATTATTTCCTTATGCTGACCACTTCCTTTCCTATACTGACCATCTATTTCTGCCGTCTCTATGCATTTTGCATGCTATATGTAATGCCAAATATTGTTAAGCAATTCTAAGTAATTTGTACATACTTGAGTCTATGCTTTTTCAGAAATTGAGCATTTGTAGGATATTATAAAAATATACACTCATAATTGACTAAAGAAAGACTACTAACTAATGCATGCTACGACAGTCACCTTATTGAATAATGCAAAAACCTTTACCTAAAAGTTTATGAAGCACATGTAAGGATGCATTTTAACTATATCAGTCACTTAAACTCTGACTCAAAGAGGAATTAATTTATTGTGTACATGGCTCATCTGCCAGCATGTGAGGAACCAGACAGGAGTGACAGTTGTGTTGTAGTGTGTGTGAGAGGGGGAAAGGGAGGGAAATGCTAGGACATTATATGCCCACCTTATCCTGAGTCAATCCCTCTTTATATTTCATTAATGTATGAATACACGGAGAAGATCATGTAATTATGAATGAGAACAACTGACTTGAAACTGCAAAACCCCCTAGCATTGTATTAACTGACGGCCAATATTAGCTTCTTGAGCTACGTTAGCTCTAGCAGGTAAGGGGGTCAGGGTAGGATGACGTTATGATACAGCTGTTTTTGCAAAAATCCTGCTTCTCTAAATAGCTAACAGAAGCTGAGTCATTGAAATAGCACGCGTAGCAGCAAAGTCTTGCTGGCCCTACTGAGTTAACTAACGTTACGTTTGTATTGCTAACGCCACATTACTCCACGTTTAGCGTTGGTTAGCTAACTGGGCAGGGGTCTATTGACGGTGTACATTAGGTTAGCTATGGGTAACGTTAGCGTTGAGATAAAACAAACCGATGAAATCAACTTTTAAACCTGACTTATTAATACTTTCATTGAACGTATCCTAGCTAACGTTTTTACTACTGGATTTAGGCAAAAACGTCCCATGTTGCACTCACGCGAGCTATATAGCCGGAGCACATGCTAGCTAATGTTAGCTAAGCTAGCACAACTCCAAAATCGGATTTGCAAGCTCGCGTGCTAACGTTAAAACCAAGGCAAAGGAAATTAGTTGGTGTCTAAGCTAGCGTGGTGGTTAGCATGCTAGTGGGGCCTAAAGGCCGCCCAAATGTAAAGCAAGAATCTTAAACTGTTCTAAGAAATAACAATTTAATGTAATTTTGAATGAGCATCTTCCCCCACTGCTGGGCACACAACACATGTACTGAGTAAGATTGGGTTATATTACCGTGTGAATGATGAATTCTCGTGTTGTTTGTAGAGATTCCGATAACGGCGTCGTTCCTCGCGAGAGATGAGTCCGTGCCTTCGTTTGTTCCTCACATGGACGGTTCCTCGCTCATTCAGGGGGGACCGAGAAAGCAGCCTGTTACTGTACAAACCCAGTAGAAACAACACGCAAACTCATCGGAGGATTTAACATCAACACATATTTTACTTATCCGTTTATTGGCATTCAGTTTAGTTCAGGTTTAAGCTGTTTAGCGAGTTAATAGTTTCAAAACGGTTTAGAGTAAAACATTGTGCTGACTTTAATTTCTGAAAAGAGGTATTTTTACTATGTTTTTGTGACTTTAGTCAATCTGAATATACTGGCGCCCTTGAAGAAATTGTAAATGATGTGACGCCCAAAATCGCACTTGTAGGAAAAACATGTAATGTATGTTTAGGACCGATATTAGGTTGTTTAGAAAGGGGCAAACGCGAAAAATTACGAGCCAGCCAGGAGTCGAACCTAGAATCTTCTGATCCGTAGTCAGACGCGTTATCCATTGCGCCACTGGCCCGCGCCGTATAACAGGTATGACCCGGAACTACTTATTTGGGCACATAAATGTGCCCTTTGACAATTATTTTTTAATCGATCCCACATTTCCGTGAGCCCGAAAATGTTGATTGGTCAATTCTTGCTTGATGTTTAGTTGCGATACGAGCGCTGATTGGCCACAGAGGACATATCTTGGTTCATTTGTGGTTACAAGGTGATTGTCTGTCTCAATTTGCAACCAAGAATGAACTCGACTCACGGGTGGCAGTGAGATGGCGACTGACAGCTGGAGTAAGCTGGGCGCCTTCTCTTTATCTCTAAGACGGCGCAGGCAGTTGAATCTAGTTTTCTGTAAGACTATGTGACAGTTAACTGGGGCATAAGCTATCTCTCGGAGTCTAGTACGTTTCCACTGTGTTCAGGCGAGCGCGAGAGTGCCCCGCCCGGAGTATTTGACCTTTGTGTACTAGAGCTCGCATATCCGCGTATAAGCTGTGTTTAACATTGAATGTATATTTTATTTACACACTTTGAGATCTTCCTTACGAATCCCGCTCATTCCTGTTCTAACTCGTTATGATCAGTATAAATACGTATGACAGCAACATATAACATATGTGAACTAGGCCTATGTAAAAGCAGTGGTGGAAGAAGTATCAATACGACAGTGTAAAATACTCTGTTAGTAAAAGTTCTGCATTTCATTTTATCAGCCCATGTCAGAATAATATACATATATTAAGGAATTTGGGACCAATAAAGATTTATTTTAACCTATAATAATGCATAATACATTATTTGTTGATCATATTTTGTATCATTAATCTGAATCTTCAAAGTTAATGAATGAGACATACAGGTGTTGCCAAGTCAATCATGTAAATCTTCTCCACACTACTTGTGGATCTCTTGGTTCTTCCGGTCTGGTGCAACACTTATGCTCACTGGTGCTACTCTGCACAGCTAACGTCATGGTGATCAAGAAGGAGTGGTCTACTTTCCGGTAATGTGAGCCCTTTGCTGTGGTCTAAAACTCACGGAGTCACGCGTTATCTTGCGCATTTGATCATTTTGCGGGACCTGGGTCACGTACAAAACGGAAAGCTTCGTGGGAGGTGTCATTTTCTCCTTCAGCCGAGTCGCAATCCGGACACCATGAACTTCCGTGCTAAACTAACTTTCCTCTTTCTGACGTCTGTGTTATTTCTCCATGTCGCTGCAGACCTACATGGTAAGAAGGAGAAAACTCGTTTATTTGCACAGTAACGACGACCAGCATGCATCTGACTGCTCTTTACATCTGAATAGAAAAAGTTCGCTGAAGTTACATAATATCATATCCTCTTCGAATGTATTTGTCATCGGAATGAATCTGACTATGTTGTTACTTGCAATTCCATCGCAACTCGATTGAACTAATCTTTCACCTTCATATTCCCGGGGATGAGTGCGTCCAAAGGTGAGACGCCTTTCACCGACTTCTAATCTGGCTAATCATTTCTTTGGTGACCTCGCGTTGGGATCGCACTATGAATGATAGTGGGTGTAAAAACAAATGCTACACAATTCTGTAAAACTGCCCGAATGAAGACATTAATTACAGTATTTTCAAATCTATATTTTGAGGTAAATGTGTAACAATTATCACACTTGTCAGTTGCAACAAAAGCTAGAACTCAACCAACAACCGTACATGAAGAATTTATATTTGTTACTTTGACACATTTTTCCTGGGAACTCAAACTGATAAATTGTTTTACATTATGATTTGGACTCGTCCCTAATATCCTGACAGCTCCAGAAGTCCACACAAAGCTCGGGGCACTCAGAGGCCAGTATGTGAGCGTGAAGGGGAAGGAGACCGGGGTCCATGCCTACCTGGGCATCCCATTTGCCAAGCCCCCCGTAGGCCCTGCTCTGAGACTGTCTGCACCCCAGCCTGTAGAGGGCTGGCAAGGAGTGAGAGACGCCACCCAGCAGCCAGCCATGTAAGGCCTTCGTGTGCATCTGTTGCGTAACACACTTGGAGACCTTGCATCCACTTCTCTCTGTAAAAAAAATCCCCTCTTTTTCAGGTGTGTTCAAGAAAAACAGCTAATTATAGATCTGCTTGATAAACTCGGTGGCTTGTTGCTTGCTGTTCCAGACATTTCAGAGGACTGCCTTTACCTCAACATTTACATTCCTGCAAAGAAAGCTCTCGGTGCCAAACTCCCAGTAAGTTGAAATGATGCTTTGGATGACTTTCGATAGTGTTCATGGAGGAGTTGGCGTGATTGCTTTTAGAAGAATCCACAATGGCAATATGAGTAATGATTCCCATATTTAGAACCAGACTGCAAAGAGACTGATGCTGATTACATCAGTCGTGTGTTTTAGTCTGATCGAAGTCTTTGTTGGATTGTGATCGGATAGAAAAAAAGTAAAAATGTGCATTATGTTCTGTGGAAAACGGCGTCTTTTTTTTTATTGCCTTACCAGGTCATGGTCTGGATCCATGGTGGAGGGTTCACCATGGGGTCAGCTTCAATGTTTGATGGCTCCGCCCTGGCTGCTTACCAGGACGTGGTTGTGGTTGTGATCCAGTACCGCTTGGGAGCTCTGGGCTTTCTCAGGTAAAAACGACTTAACTTACTAAGCACAGGTAGACTGGACATGCTGTTATTATATTCTACTGCTTTTGATCTGATCTGTGCCACACGTGAACAATAAGTCAAAACTGGGTCACTCTTACCAGCGGGTGTGGACTATAACTGTATGCTCTATCCAGCACTGGAGATGAGCACTTGTCGGGGAACTTTGGACTGTTGGACCAGGTTCAAGCTCTGAGGTGGATCCAGCAGCACATTCATAACTTTGGTGGAAACCCAGATTTAGTCACCATATTTGGAGAGTCTGCTGGTGGCGTAAGTGTATCCCTCCTGGTAAGGATCAATCTGCAGATGAAGCACTTTAAAGAAATGGATTTGTTTTTGAAAGTGTTTCACAGTGGCTAGTGTCCACAGGAGCTTTTTATTTGTTTCTGTTGCTTGAATCAACAGCTTCTCTCGCCATTGTCTGATGGCCTGTTCCACCATGCCATTGCTGAAAGTGGCACTGCTGCAATGGATATGTTGCTCACAACTGATCCCCTCCCAGTGACGCAGGTTAATTAGCAGAGTGTTTATTTTGGTTTGTAAACATCATTCAGTGCATTTCAGTAAATGTGAGACTAATCCCACATATCGCCCCTCAGGCGATAGCAAATAGAACCGGCTGTAGCCACGAAAGCACAGAGGAGATCGCTGATTGCATGAGAAACCTCGATCTTGACATAATTATGGCGACTGCGCGGGTGAGATATTGTTTGTGAAACCGATCTATAGACTGACTTGATGGAATCTGCCTATTTATGTTTATTGTACTTGTACATATTTATCTCAACTTTCCCTTTCGCACCTTTTTATTCTCTCAAGGATGACAAATTGAGATTTCCTTTAAATGTTGATGGCGTCTTCCTGACAAAACCTGTGACTGAGCTGTACCATACACATGAACTACTCACAATACCGTTCATGACCGGCGTCAACAATGATGAAGCGGGCTACATGCTTCCTGGCGTAAGTCTGAATGCGACTGAAATGTGTGTGACTGACGCGCTAACCGATTTCCAGACGAGCCCATGGAAACATGATTTCATTTTGCTATGATGCACGTCTGAAATGTTTTGTCTTCCCTTTAGTTCTTCGCTCCTCCAAACTGGACGGAGGGAATGGATCGGGAGCACATCATGAACGTGATGTCCATCTTCTTCCCTGATGTAAGGCAAGCGGTGTTGGACATAACAATATTGCTTTGCTCCATCGTGCTCAAACTTCTCTGACGGATGTGTGTTGCTCCTTTTTTCTCAAGCCCAAAGACGAGATCATCAGAGAGTTGCTGGTCGATGAATATGTTGGAAGAGGCGAAGATCGTGTGAAAAATAGAGATGGGTTCACTAAGATTTTAGGCGATATGCTGTTCACCATTCCAGCCATTAAGACTGCTAAAGCCCACACAGGTATTTTATTGACTCAAGATCATTTCCTGTCACACACCTAAACGAGATGTCTCACACCCATTCCTCTGCTACTAGATGCCGGTGCCCCTGTGTACCTGTATGAGTACCAGCATTCTCCCAAATTCCTGCTGGATAGAAGGCCAAGCTTCGTTGGCAGTGACCATGGAGATGAACTTTTGTCAGTATTTGGATGGTGCTTCACAACTTCCCATGTCACATTAGCCGGTAAGTAAATGTAGAAATTGCTTTATCGATGGACCACCGGAGACCGGGGGTTTTCTCTGTGCAAAGTGTTTTACCAAATATCATTGTTTTAGTACCATGCCATGAAGGCGACGAACGGTTGAGCAGAATCACGATGAGCTACTGGGGGAACTTTGCTCGCACAGGGTAGGAATTCACCTTCATTGCACGTTCTAATGCACATGAGATGAGACTTGTTTTAACGTTGTGCACGCTTAGGTCTCCTAATGGTGACGGCCTTGTCCACTGGCCAAAGTATGGAGCAGAAGAATACTACTTGTCAATTGATGTAGAGGAGCAGGTCACTGGTCGTCACCTGAAGGAGGACAAGTTTGTCTTCGTGACTCAGACTCTCCCGGAGAAGCTCCGAGAATACAAAGAGAAGATGGAGCGCAGCGAGCTGTAGAACGGTCTCCTCTCCTTTCTTTGTTCCATCCACTTCAACGGCGAACATTAGAAATACTGGAATATATTTGTTAAAGTGATGTGATAATTGTCATTTTGAAAGTTCTGTGTATATTGAACATAAGTTTGAATCAAAGGTAGATGGCCTCAGGAAATACTTCTTTCAAATGTTAACGGCCAAGAGGAAATGTGTAGCGGGATGTCACGAGTTACCCGCTCTGTTTGGTCACATGTTTAATATCTGGTTTCCAATGTAAAATAAAAAAAATCTTCAGGAGCTGTTTTGTGAAATGTCTGATTAAAAATTGCCCAACAATTTCATTCATACAGATGAACACAAAAAAGACACAGTTGGTGTGAAAGGGTTAACTTGGACCCAGGGTTGTTCATAGGTCAATGTGGTGTGTGTGTGTGTGTGTGTGAGGTGAACGTGTGTTCAAACTGTAACAGTACACAGGACTTGTCCTACAGGGCTGTTGTGTGAAGGGATGCAACATTTTATTACATAATGCAACTGTGGCTCTGGAAGGAGAGAACTTTTAGGTGATAGTCGAGCAGCAATAGGAGACACGCACAACAGACTTGACTTTTTCATTTTTTTTTTTTATTACCGAGAAGAGTGCTTAAGCTGAAAAGCTCCCTGAAGTCTGATGTGAGCAGTTCGATGGGTCAAACTTAATTAATTTCCCACAAATTCAGGCGCGTCTCATTGACGATGGTAGAAAGCAACATTTCCTTTTCCAATGGCAACTTCAAATAGCTGGGTACAGAGGCCTTACAGACAATGTATAAAACAATTCGATTAACTTAAGAGGAAAGTAACAACATCGATAGTGCTTTGGCAGACTTTTTTTTGTGTGTGCAAATGTTAGTAAAGCTGCAGTCTGATTATAAAAGTGCTGGCCAGTAGTTTTAAATTATTCACTATACTGCCCAGAAAAGTGCACTTGGAGTAAGAAAGCTACTGAGCAGGGACCTAAGGAGACACACTGTACTTTGAGCTGTTAGTTTCATGTTCAGCCAGCCTGGTCTCAAGTTCAAAATGAATTTGGAAAACTGGAGGGATTAGCTTTGCAGGTGGAAAGCCAGGCAAATATTACATCAGCCATTTAAACAAATGCAATACATTTCAAAGGTTTGTTTCAGATCATATAAGTACATAAACTGTATAACATTGATATTTTGATAAGCTTATGTAAAGGTTATGTTCTATTGCAGTACAATACATCTTTCCAACTTACATAATGTGACATGACAGCCGTGTTTGATGTCGGGCCGTGAGCCCATGAGGGCACATGACTGTCTTCAGTTCAAAGGGCCAAAACTGATTCATCTAGTGTTTTGATAAGACGGCATACCCTCTCTCGTCAATGGTGACAAAGTTGCCCAGTTGTGAAACTCACCCTTACTAGACAAATGACTAAAATGAATGTAACTTCCTACATTTTGGTTGCGCACAGGAATACTTAAGTTCTGGGTTTCACTGATTAGTGGTAAAGGGGAAAACACCTGAGAAGCAAAAACAAAAAAGCAAAGCATGCTGCTTAATGAGAATAAAACATGTTCAGATAATGGTTATGAGATGTGGTTAGATCTAAACAAAACACAGCATGCAGTTCAACATGTTGGGCACCGAACTCAGAATAATGCTTCATAGTAGAATACACTGGACACCTTTATGGTCTTCAAGTACAGACATGGTTTTAGAATCAGAGGCACGTACAGTTTGATCCACAGTAAGCGGTATGAAATATCATTCCTTTTCTTCCGCAGGGAATAAATAAATAAATAAAAAGCTTAATGTGACCTGTTTTCATGCTGCACTAGAGGATGACGGTCATACTGAGGTGAGGCGATAAACGGTGACTTGTGAGGCCCTTTAAAGTGCTTGCATGGGAACAGGAGCTTAGGGGCGCTGGATCAGGGGGACAGACGTTAATTAGACCGTAAAACCCAATGTTTGTGAAACTTCCCCGATAAAACCAGGACAATGAGCGACCGCGGTATGTCATAGCTCACGACTCAAAGGACAGCAGGAGGTGAATTGTGTGAAGTGGTTGTTTTTATGTATTGCACCGTGTGTGTGTGCATCAGGATGTCCAGGACTGCATGTTGCACAGCATGGCCTCAAAGCGCTCCATATTTGGGGCGTGAGCGTGAGCTAGGTGGTCCGTCAGCCGACTGTACAAACTGAAAGACTTCAACTCCAGCCAGATGAAGCCAAAGCGGTCCTCGTCAAACAGCACGAAGAGCCCCGGGGTGCGCTCCGGACTCGTGAAGCCGTGCCCGGCGATCAGCCCCGTACCGTAGAAGCTGAAAACGGAGGCACGTCAATTCACAAATCAATCAACACCTTGATGGATGTCACTTTCAGATGGGTTGAAGTGCGTACAGAAATAACAGGTCATGCTTGTGACAGCAGCAATTTCATTTAACAATTACTGAATATTACTTTCCATAAAGCTGTTTAATAGGCCAGAGTACAAAAGGAGCTATTTAACAAGCCAATTAATCATCCAGGCAACTCCAGCCCAGGCAGGCTTTGTGAATCTCTGCGCCATGCAGCGCACTCTCTCCCTAGTCGTCACTGTAAAAGGACTTTCACCTCACCTGCTGTGTGCGTAGATTACGAAGTAGGTCGACTGGTCAATTGACTGTTGTGTGGTAATGTTGATGTGAAGGAGATAGTTTGTGTTGTGTTAAGTAAGACCCTCATTGCCCCCCCATGCTAATATCAGCTACGGCTAGAGAGTCTTAAATTCAATGATTACGCAATATACAAACTGCTCTTTCAGTTTAGGTGGAATTTCTCCAGAGAGTTAGTTGCTTTATCTTTTCTGTTTATTACCTTATTACTTATCTTGATGAACCACGTTAGCACTGAGACGTAAAGCCTTCAGCACAGACCTCCTTGTGGATTAATGCAGATTAATTGATTGTGAATCTGTGACAGAAACAGTGCTTTATCACAATGATCCACATTCATCTTCAAACTTATTTAAGGGTGCCACCACAGCATGCAAACAAAAAAAGAAGAAGTGTGCCGTTACATTTCTCTCGCATATTGCAATTAATTAGCAAAATAATCATTTTTACATTGTTAATTAAATATCCTTATCTATAAAGCATGAATACTGATAAGCATTGATTAGAGGCCGATATGATTTCAGCCTGTTGGCCATGAGCTCTTAACAGCATACAAGCTTATACCAGCTCAGGAACACTAGGCACATTGTGTCGAACACCACTGTTACTGGAACAAAGGTAGCTACAACCAATCCACCTGTACTCTGGGAAATTGATACTCTATGCATCTTCCGTACAGCTGAGTTCTTACCATTTCCTACAGGTGCGAGGGTAGACCTCATTGCGGGCCATGACTCCCAGGGGCAGGACAAAGGGCTGGGCGTCAGGAGGGCCGGTGCTGCTGCTGCTGCTGCGGCCCGACTGGCAGCTGTTTGAACACGTAACACGCTCCTCCTCCTCGTCCTCCTCCTCCTCCTCCTCCACTTCTTCTGCCGCGCCGGCATCACCACAGGCCCCCTCTGCTGCACCTCTCACTGTGGCAGGAGTGTCCTTGGCCTGTTGCTGTTCCTCTCTCTGGACCTCCGCATGCACCCCCAGCACCAGCCGCGACAGCTCCTCTATGTTGCGCTGGTGCTCCAAGTCTGGGAGGACCACAGGCCGGCTCAGGTCAACATCTAAAGTGAGTTGCCCCGCAGGAACATTGGGGTCTCCCTGCAAGAAGGAGTGCAATTACAGTCTTTCCGTGTAACATCAACATGCATGATGCATTTGTTGTTGAGAAAACTTTGCAGCCTCGGATAATGATTGTTCACTAACTCACAGTGAGCTTGGTGGCTCTCGCAGACGTCCCGTGGAAACTGAGCACGACGATCTCCAAGCCGTGGCTGCCGTAGGTGCCTTTGAAGAGGCCCGGGTGCAGAAGGTCAGAGGGCATCACAGGCGGCAGGTAGATCCTCCGGTATGTCAAGCAGTTACTGTCAAAAGGAGGCAAACAACTAGAGTCAAAATGTGACTTTTGCCGCTGTTCAGTGTTTTCATTTCACTGAAGATCTGCCATGATAAACAATAAGAGCTGCTGAGGGTGACACTCTCGATGTCAGCTTTAGAGGAAGTGTGATGTAAGGAAGAGACTCGTACTCGTATTGACTGGTATAAATGAACTTCATCAGGATGAGCTCCTGCATGTGCTCATGGAAGATTTCTTCCAGTGTCCGGCCCCATTCTTCCTCCAACCATGTCCTGAACTCCTACACACACACACACACACACACACACACACACACAAATGAGAGAACTCGGTAGAATGCTGGTAAAAGTCTTTCGACATTATCAAAGCACACAGGCTTTTAAAACATAAGCAAGACAAGTGAATAGAGCAGGTTTCAGGTAGTGACAGCTGCCTCACCTCCTGTCTGCCCCCCGGCATGCGGTGATGATCGGTCTGGTTACACTTTGTTGAAAATTCGTCCTTCTTCCCGGTCTGAAAATAACAGAATTATGACACATATTAAAGGATAAGGTATTTTCTATTGATTTCTAACCTCAAACTAAAGTAGAATCTTCTTCTAAACTGTGTCACCAAACATCCAAATGACGTGCAGCCGTTTATTTCTTTGGTTTCACAGAGAAGCGCTCACCTGTATGTCCCCTTTGTGTGGCCCCTTGTGACCGTACATGCACTCCACCGTGGCCTTTTGGCTCTCCAACATGTGGATGCGGAAGAGCGGCCGTCTTCTCATGGGGTCCTCCACACGGGGGTCATGAGGCGGCAAATACATCCAGCCGATGATGAACAGCCCGTCCACCTGAAGGAAAAACACTTTTAATCATTCATAAGCCCGTGAAATGATGTTGCAAATGCCAAAGCATTATCAGCGGAATATTGCCGCATCGTAAATGACACGCAGAAGACTGTGAACAAACTGTACACCGCGGCCATTGTTTCTTATCTGAATGCAAATGTGCCGATTGAGAAACACGTCTTACCACAACGTTGAGCAATCCCCCATAAGGCCCTATGTCAGGCTGCCATAAACCCAGGATATGTCTGTACGGGTGAAGCACTGCAACACAGGAGCACAATATCACACCACACTTATCCGTTTCTGTCGGTGCTTTGCTACGAGCCACATCGTGCATTGGTTACAAACACAAGAGGAGGTGTTAAAGCCCACGGACACAACTTCCTGTTTAAACACCGACCCGCCCCTTGCCCACCAGTCCAATCAAAATACACAGCACACCAAATAACCTGGCGTCCCATTTCACACTTCACATGAAAGCAAACAGCGCTGGAGGGGAATTGTGGACATGTTTACCGTTCATAAGGGAAGCTGCAGCCGTTTGCTTACAAATTAAATCAACAAGAGTCCCGCTCACACAACCCCTCATGCAGCAGCCATCCACGTCGAGGCCCGTGGACATACAGCGCGTGCACACGTCTCTGTAGTCCATGTGCTCGTAGGAGGAGCTTCATAAAGCGCCCGCGGGTTGACACCTGGACAGGCACAACACGGGCATGTGTAGAGCAGCCGAGGACTGAGGCGGGCTCAGCCCAGAGCAGCCCCTCTAGTGAAGGCAGTGATGTGCTAAAATAAACGATTCAAAAAAGGGACCAGCAACGTGCCCACACTTTGCCTGGCATGTCTTGTGGCAACTGGGACCATAAATAATCTCAAGTGGAACAGGGAAAACACATTCAGTCGTATCAGAAAAGCAGTCGCTGGGACTGTTTCCTATCGGCTGCAAATCACAGTCATTGGGGTGATCTATCAACAGCTGGACGCAAGAAAATATGAGGGTGCAAATGCCGAATGACCCAGTGGAGGAGGAGTGTGGCAAATACTTCATTGGCTCAATTCATGGGTGACGGGAGAGCTGTTCAATCAGCAGTCGAACTCACGTTTAACATAGAGGTCCCGGCTAGATACTCCTCCCACTTCCATCTTCCTCAGGTCCTCCTTCGTACCAAACTCTGCAGAGAGAAGACACACGAGAGTATTAAGTTCAACCTTACATTTACTTTATTAAGGCTAGTCAGTCACGCAAAACCATATTACAAAATGTGTTTACACGTTACGGCCGATCTGCCGACTTGTGAACTGAACTCTGCACTAAACCGATGTTTTTGACCAAGTTGGCTGACAACTGGGTGTTCTTATAACGCTTTTGATCATACATCTAACTGTGTTTGACTGTAAAGTCATAGTCAGATATATTTGATTGCGACTACTTGTAACGTCTCTGACTCTGCTAACAGTCTTGTTCAGCTTCAGTGTAACTGTTTTCTTTATTTTAAAACGTACTCGATTGTTGTTCTGCACACACATTAAAGTATTTTCCTCGCTTACTATAAACGCCTGGTATCCTGGTTGTCGTGTAACTTTTCAGAAGATTTTTGTATAAAAAATGCAATTAATGTTAAGAAACTGATAAAAGGAAACTGGAAGACCAACATCAACGCTGTGTACAAGAAGGGGATGAGTCGACTCTTCTTCTTGAGGAAACTTCGATCCTTCAACGTGTGCAGCAGGATGTTGGAGATGTTCTACCGGTCTGTTGTGGCCAGTGCACTGTACTGCTCCGTAGTCTGCTGGGGGAGCAGCATTGGAGCCGGAGACACCAACAGACTTAACAAACTGGTTAAGAAGGCCGGCTCCATCATTGGCTGCAAACAAGACTATCTGGAAGAGGTGGTGGAGAGGAGGACACTGAAGAAACTATTATCCATATTGGATAACCCGGACCAGCCTCTCCACCACCTCCTGCAGGGACAGAGGAGCACTTTCTCCAACAGACTGATCCAGCTCAGCTGTCACAAGGACAGATTCAGAAAAACATTCCTGCCCACTGCCATTAGACTTCATAATAAAACACCTCGGGCCAGATCGTCGTCCTTCACATGACTACAACGCTACACGGCTGTTGCTTGTTGTTGGTGATCCTGGCTCTACTGTCCAGGTTGTTTAGTTTAGTTTACTAGTTGCTAATTGTATTTAATTAATACCACTATATTCATGGTATATACTGTGCATTTCTATTTCTATTATATTCTAGCTTATTTTGTATTAATCTATTCCTTCAATTCAATATCTGCTCTGTTATTTTATTGTACTGTAGATATTGTGCATTCCATATGTTATATTTTACTCTGTCAATTGCTGCTGCTACAAATGAATTTCCCCCTGGGAATGAATAAAGTTTAAATCTATCTATCTATCTATCTATCAAAAGCAGTAAACGCTTACACTGCAGAAGCTGGCGTGAGCAAAACAATTTAGTATTTTCCTGTTTACATGATTTTAAGTTTGGCTGGGCGATATGTCGCTGTATATTTGTATTATCATTTATTTTGAGGTACATCTCCTTTAACATCTCTGGGTGTCGTTAGCTATTATGGACAATGTTGCAAAACACTGAGCAGAACTGCTTGTTGTCAGTATTGGATGTATCATTATGTAACATGACATATCAAGAGGATTTTTATCATGCTTTCAACATGCATTGATTGATAAAGAAATCAGCAGTATATATTGTTACATAGTGATTAGTCATTATGTACAGGTTATGAGTGCAGTGCCCTGCCAGGATAAAAAAGGGGTGAAGGTGGTGTTCGAGGCCCCCAAAAGGTCAGGTCCGACCCGCATCAGCGGCCTTATCAGCGACACAGGCCTAACAACATAAGAGGCCTTGGTTTGTTTTACAGCAGTGACTGGGTTAACGCGAATGTCTCTCATGGTCCACGTACAGATCAATAGAAAGGCTTTTTGGGGAACTCATTTCCGAGAAAGCAGAGCTGGGCACCGAGCCTGACACAAATAACCTGCGGACAGAAAGGAACCGCACAGTCTGGTCTGCACACATGTAGCCTGGTATTAATGTGACTCAACGCTGTACTACGCAGTCTAACGTTACACGTTTAAATGATCTTTATGTGCAGCACATCGCTATATTTACCTTTCATGCAGCGCCTTCTCCAGATGGTCTCAGTGTTGAGGATCTGTCTGAATTTCTTGCCTACGAGGGCAACGTTTGGCAGCGCTGTTCCGGGAAGGAAGGAGAATATTTCCACTAAAAGCTCCGGGGGTAATTCCGCTAACGACTGCGGGTGTGGAGGTCCCGTGCTCGTGCGATCCAGAGAGCCTCTGTTGACATGACAGCTGCCATGTTCACAAGCGACACTCGGCCCTGCAGTGGCGCCGCCGCTGTCCGGGCCTCCTCCTCCTCCGCCGGCGACGACGTCGTCGCCTTGCCGCTGACCCACGATCTGCTCCTCTTCCTCCTCGTCCATGTCGGAATCGCTCCCCTGATCCTGCTGGTTTTGCCGCTGTCGCCTCCGGCACCTCCGCGACTGACCCACTCCGCAGAGCCTGGCACAGACCGCCATCCGTAGTCACCAAATAGGCAGCATTACATCACTACAGCACATCGATCAGCTGCAGACTGGCTGATCGCTCCCGTCGTTGTGAGCATGTGCAGAAGCATCTCTGGCGACGTCACGTCAGCGCACGTAAAGAGCGTAGCGACTACGCCCCCAATACCAATAACACACTGTCATTACATTACATTGATAAGATAACACACCGTCGAATATAAATTGAAAATATAAATATAAATTGAAGATAAATATGAACAAATATAAATACAGATTGTGCATAAGGCCCAGTAAAAGGTGATTAAAATGTAAAAACTGTGCATGAATAACGATGACTGAGGAAAATATAAATAAACAAATGAAGATAAATATGTATGTATACAGATTGTGCAAAAACTAAGCTAGCCAGTAACTGACTGACAGTCCAGCAGCCCAATGACAGAATGCAATCAATCAATCAATCAAGGTAGTTTAATCTACAACAATGAATCCATAAAATAGCCTATCATATTTTATAAACTGAGAATATATTTTGTATGTAAGACATCGACTTTCAAAGTTAATAACTGCTGAAGTTATAAGATAAATGTAGTGGAGTAAAAAGTACAATATTTCCTTCCTACTTGTAGTGTCGTAGAAGTATAAAGAACAATACAATGGAAATGCTTAAGCAAAATACAGGTACCTTAAAACTATAGTTAAATACAGTACTTCGTTACTGCCTGGGACAAAAAGGATTTTTAAACAAACAGGTGTCAAACAATTTCCAAGTCTTACTATTTCATTTTAGCTATCTTCATGCTGTTACATAGCTTAATTATAAATGTATTAATACATTTAAGAAAAACTACAATAACTAATTTAGGTAGTCTCAAATTCGACATCGGAAAGCACACTGACACATTTTGCAACATTATGCTGTACACATGATGTTTTTGCTCGACTGAGAAAAGGAACGAGCTAGCCAGGAGTCGAACCTAGAATCTTCTGATCCGTAGTCAGACGCGTTATCCATTGCGCCACTAGCCCGCTGGAAATGCGATGTAGGCCCAGACCTATTTAATCAACCTACAGGATCCTAACCCAACTGGATTCTGAACCGGAATTTAATCATAACGATCCATCTTGGAGGACATCCCAAATCCTACAATGCATCTCGTGGAGAGAGAATCGCTTGCCGGAGGAGCTATGAGTGAGAGTACACCGACTAACATCGATATGGGTATATAATATATAGATATATATATATATATATATATCAATCAGTCATGCATACGATATGTCACACTTTATTTTTATAGTACTTTTCGTAAAAAACATTTGTCGTGCTTCACATAATAGAATATATAAAGGCTGTGATTTATGTATGTGGGTTAAATTGAAATGCATGACATCCTAATAGTATTGTTACAGTATACCACGTTGTGAATTGAATGAATAGTAAATATGTAAGTTGTGCTCATCTGACAGAGGTCACAAAATACAGAGGTGTAACCATGGACAATAGGGTATAACTAAATAATAGATAAAATCGGGAAATGAAAAAGACCATGTAAAATACATGTGCATCATCATTTGACAGCAGCGACATGTGGCTAGGAAACAACAAAACAAAAAAGCTAGTGTTATTTAAGGTTCAAGGGTAATTTATTGCCATTATTCAACACAGGGAGGCACAACGAAATGCAGTTGTGGCAACACAAGTAAAAACAAGACAAACAAAAGCTCAGTAGTTAATTCCTGTAGTGCATTGTTTTTGAATTAGCATCATAAGGAAATACATTTGAATTCAATATTGTGAATAATTTTACATTTCATAACTCAATGTTGCTATACATTGTAACACAGTACGAATATCACAGCATAGGAGTGGACTGAAACTGGCGACTTTCCCTTCGTAAAACCCGTAAATTAGATTATTGATGAACCGTCAAAGCACAACACGTGCTTATATTATAACAGTGAAACAGCCAAGACAAACATTAAAATACACAAAGACTGATTTTCAAGAGTGCGTGAGCGTCAACTCTGACTTTGTAGGCGTGCCTTGTAAACGGGGTTGACAGGTCTGCGCAAATAAAGTTTTTCTACAAAATATTATATTTCTTGACAGAATTTCAACATCAACTTTTTAGATGGACCTTTATGTGTCTAAATCATTTCACGTTATAGTAAAAACACATGTCGTGTTAGTGTATGTATTTTACGGTATAGTTAAATATTATGTTGCGTTGGAGGATACTTTGAGCCAAATCTGGCAACCACAAAGCAAAACAGGAAGTGTGCGCTGGCGGGAAATTCGTAATATAATAGCGTCGTTTATATTATGCAAGCGTTACCAAACTACCGCTTGACTTTGACTCTTCGTGGACTCAATTTAGTTCGCTAGTTTACTTTATTGAATCGATTGTCCAGTATCAATAGTCGCTAAACGATCGTATCTCTAACGTTACGTTTAACCCGCCGCTCGTGTCTGTTTGTTTCCGGGACTCACGAGAGCTGAAATGGATAAAATCGTCATGCTGTCGGATGGAGACAGTACCGACGAACTTCAGAAGTACCTGTCCTCGCTTACACATGCCCAGGTAACGTTGCGTTATTTTGTCAACTTGGCCCACCGCAATTCATAATCTCATCCGTGAAAAAATAAATATATGTCCCTTTCCATCACCTGCTTTCTAGCTCACCGCTGTGATTAACAACGGCGCCCTGAAGGGTAAGGAGGTCGGTGCCATGATAAAAGGCATATTTAAAGGTACGCACACAGTGTCAACTGCTGTCAGTGGTATTAAAGATCACATCATATCTCTGGTCAGAATACCTGCATTGTCTGCTCTTTCTTTTAGGCTCCCCACCCACTTCCACTGAAGGGTCAGGCCGCAGACTTCTTGTTTATGAGCACTGCATCCCTCTGTGTGAGTCTGGGGATCTTCAGGCTGAGGTGGCAGCTGATGTCATTGGACTGCTGATGCTGGAGGTGTATATCTATTCATAATAATTGCTCTTCTGTGCTGAGTTACTGTCCGATCTGATTTTTAGCAAATTCTGGATTGTAAACATGTCTTTACATATTGTCCTTTTCCTTTTGTTCACGTGTGCAGTATGGCATCTGTCTAATTACCATTTTCCGCCTCTTAATTGTTGAACACAGACTCACACGCTGCCCGGACCCTCTCTTGAAAAACTGGCGTCTCTTTTTGTTGACGCCATTAAGGTGGGAAAGATGGGCAGTGGGAAATCCCTGGAGCTGTTTCCTACTGTGCTCACTGCCCTTTCAGCATGTGAAGCCATGTCTTATGGCAAAGGTGAGTGCAAATTACGAGCGCTGGTAGCTTTACCATTTAACGTTCTATCAAAAACATCATCAGCTTCCTTGGTGGTGTAAACTACAAGGTGCAAACTGGAACATGGCGATTTACCGTCTGTTGTGGTTGCTTGTTATTTTATGACAACGTTAGGCGAACTCAGTGGCGAAGAATACAAGAAACAGCTGATCAACAGCCTCTGCTCGAGCAGGTGAGGACATCTCAGATTTCAAACTATATGGACATTTCACATACATTTTTCAAAGGAGTTTGAGTCCAAACCATTTCACATGGATCTTTAACAAATAGCACTAGTAGTCAGAGGAGTTTTGTATTTATTTTCCTGCAGATGGGACCCGCAATGTGTGATCCACCTGACAACCATGTTCAGGTAACACCTTTGGCTATCCGACCAGAATAATACGACTTTATTTTGCTTTCATGATGTTTTACAGTGTATAGCAATGTTTGTATCTGCTAATACTAGTCACAGGGCATGGAACATTAGTTTTTTGTGTCTGCCTCATTTTAGGGACGTGCCCTTGTCATCAGAGGAGCTGCAGTTTGTGGTGGAGAAAGTGCTGAGGATGTTCACCAAGCTGGATCTGCAGGAGATCCCACCACTGGTTTATCAACTGCTGCTATTATCTGCAAAGGTGTGTGGCGTGCGTGCGTGTGCGTGTGTGTGTGTGAGACAAAGACAACAGGTAATCCTCTTTCCTCCTTGTTTCCATTATCTAAATGCCTGCCCTGCACTCTGTCTGCTAGGGCTGCAAGAAACAGGTCCTGGATGGAATCATCTGTTATTTTAAGGACCAAGATGTTCGCCAGGAAGAGGAGCAGAAACACGGAGAGTGAGTGGCTCATACACTGCGAGTGGAGCGTACTGTGTTCACTCTAAACTCGTACTGCCTACTTTCCATTACTGATTGCTGTTACTCCCGGTTTCTTCCTCAGGAGCCTGGATCTCGAGGTTCAGTCCATTCCACAGGACCAGTTGAGGCACGTGGAGGGCACTGCTATCCTCCACATAGTCTTTGCCATACGACTCGACCATGAACTCGGGAGAGAGTTCCTTAAAATCTTTAAGGTTATCGAACTCATCCGTTGGTTATTGAAGTTATTTTTGAAAGGTTGAGTGTGCCATAAATCTATGAATTGCATTTCTGCAGACGTCCTATGGGGATCTCTGCCCTTTCAGCGTTGCCCTGTTTCTCTCAGTGGCGCGCATCCAGCGTTATGAAGAGCAGGTGAGACATCTGTACATTCCCCCCCACCCCCGACACTCATTGGAGTCTTCTTCATTTGATCTTTTCTGTACATTCGTCCTGTCGCCGGTGTGGTTAGGTGTTTGACCTCTTGAAGGGGGCGATCATCAAGAGCTTCAAGGATGAGCAGCTGCAGCAGGGGTCCAAGTTCCTGCAGGACCTCCTGCCTGGGCACTGCAGTGTGGCTCAGATGATACTGGACACAGTCAAGAACAGGTCAGAGCTTCAAAGCAGTTGAGCCGTTAACATAAGAACTTTTGCATGTCTTGATGTGATTTTCTTGGGCTAAGTTATAACAACATGTGATGTTAGATTCACTGCTTTAGCACCTCTTGAACACAATATTTGCAGTTGATCATCTACACATGATTTCTACACTTCCACCTGTGCAGTGTGTTTGGTTGGGATCATGTGACCCAGGGGCTGGTGCAGCTGGGCTTCTTCCTCATGGATGCATTTGGACCCAAACCTGGACCATTTGGCAAGACCACAGAAGGGTCTGCTACCGTAGCCCGGACCCCCAATCAGCAGGCATGCAAGCTGGGAGGACAGGTGCTTCTGCAGGGCTTTAAGGTATTTCATTTGATTGAATCAACAATGTAAATGACTGATAATTAACTACATCGTCATTTTGTCTTCTCACTGAAGGATGTGTGTTTCTTCTACAACAGATGCACGAGCCCATCAGAGGCGAGATACTGGACCAGGTCTTGAATCGATTGGTCACAAAGACAGCCTCACCTGTCAATCATTACTTGGGTAATACAACCGATAGATATTAGCCCTGGCTTTGTGGTGTACACCAGCGTCTAATCACTCTAGTTAAAACTAGATTCTGACTTTCCTCTTTTCTCTTCTATGTTTCTGCATCATCAGATCTTTTCTCTGACATTGTGGTCTCGGCTCCCATGATCCTTCTGGAGTCATCTTCCAAGGTGACGGAGACATTTGACCACCTGTCATACCTGCCTTTGACCACTGTTCAGGGTTTACTGAAAGCTATCCAGGTATCTAAACGGACACACACACACACACACGTATATATTGTAGAGGTTGATTTTGGTTAATCGTTGTTCTCTGTTTTAATCTCCAGCCCTTGCTTAAAGTCAGTATGTCTTTGAAAGATGCTTTGATTCTAGTTCTCCGCAAGGCCATGTTTTCCAGGTGGGTACTGCTTCGCTTTGAGTCAGATTAGCTTCATCACTACAGTTTAACGAATCATGCTTTGGTAAACGCATTTGAAACCTCAACTGTAACACACAAATGAAGGTGTTTTCTCACACTGTCCTTCCCTCCATATGACTCTCTACAAGCCAACTGGACGGCAGGAAGTCTGCAGTGACTGGCTTCTTGTTGCTGCTGAAGAACTTCAAAGTGTTGGGCAGCTTGGCCTCAAGCCAGTGCAGCCAGGCGATCTCCTCGAGCCAGGTACAGTTCCAGTTAGCCTGTACTGGGGCGTGTGCAACGAGGCGGCTGGAAAAACACACGCAGCTGTGACAATATGTGCCATTTTAAACATGGTCTGTTGTATGATAACTGTCTGCCTGAACCCCCGAATAGATCCAAGTGGACGTTCACGCTCGCTACAACTCCGCTGCCAATGAAGCGTTCTGTCTGGAGATCCTCAGCAGCCTGCGTCGCTGCCTCGGCCAGCAGGCTGACGTGCGCCTCATGCTCTATGAGGTTCGACGTCTCTTTTGCCGTGTTTGTTAGTTGTGTTTAATTTTGCGACATGCTGCTACAAATACTAACTATTTCAAATCGCCTTGATAAGCTTAACTTCTTTTACTCCACCTTTAGCATCCTGCTTACATATCATACATATCTTTCAAACGCAAACAAAATCCTTCAACATTTGAAGTATGATTCATCAGAGAACATTTAGTGTGGAAAGATGCTTGATACTGAGAATATAGATACAAATCCTCAACTATTTCAGGGTTTCTACGATGTCCTCCGTCGCAACTCTCAACTTGCAAGCTCCATCATGCAGACCCTCCTCTCGCAGGTATGTGTGTTTATAAGGTGCATGCCGGGTTGGGTATAATAGCCCGTTTGTCATGTTCTCTATGAGATGGGGAGCTGTATGTCATGTCTTCGTATCCTTAGCTGAGGCGGTACTACGAGCCTGAACAAGACCTCCTGCCCCCGGTGAAACTGGAACCGAGCATCACAGCGCTCGGAGACCAAGTCTACCTCCAGGAGCCTCTGGTACTCTGTCTGCATTGTAGCACTTTTGTGACTGTTTTTTTTTTTTGCTGTTTTAACGTCTTACTCTAAATAGCGTTTGTTCCACTTCAGGCCCATCTGGTGAGCTGTACTGTACATTGCCTGCTGTGGCTGCAGAACATGCGGCGATCGGCCAACCCCAACGCTGACGACAGCGGTGAGGAGGAGGAGGAGGAGGATGAAGGGGAGGGATACCAGTCTGAACTACAGACAATCCTCGAGAGCATGACAAGACGCATGGTCAAGAGTGAACTGGAGGACTTTGAGCTGGTATGCATTCAAGACAAGTACACAGCATACACTGTGAAACACTGAACCAGATTGCATGGGGTTCAAAGGTCTTTAGCTCTCCCACCTGTGGTTAACAGCAGGAGTAACTTTCCCCACACACTTTATTGGTTTAGTTATGTGTGGAGAAGACTTTAAGTTTGTAATTCTAATACAAATGTCTGGTTCAAGAAAATATGGGAATCCTAATGAGATTTGCAAGCAGGAAGCAAATAAGCACTTCTCCTTCAGAATGAACTGCTGAGTGTTTTCTTGAATTGTATATCGCGTACATCTTCCATGCTCGGCCCGATAATGTTCCACTGAAAGCATCGTCTTAAGCCGTGTACTGCCCGTGTGTCGATCAGGACAAGTCAGCGGAGTTCTCCACAGCATCCAGTGTTGGGGTTAAGAATAACATATATGCTGTGCTGGTGATGGGAGTGTATGAGATCCTTATGGAGTACAACTTCATCAAAGCCAACTACAGGTAACTACCACTTCTCTTTGTACGGTCGAGACCTCGCGTCGCTTTAGTTGCGGTTAAAGTGACGATTTGTGTGTTGCAGTAAAAGCTGCTTTCAGGAGCTCGTGGAGCTGTTTAACCGCTACCACAAACTGGCCGAGATCCTGAAGGAGAAATCTGGAAAGGGTCGAGTGCCTTCAAACAAGAGTCCTCGCAGTTTACTGTCTTCGGGCTTCATTTCGACTCTCCTCACTGTGCTCTTCAGGTAAATGTTTACATGGATTACTGTTACACCTACTGGCTCTGTCTGAGTATACAGATCACAATATACACAGTACAGCTGGAAAATCTTTTATGAATACTGTGTTAATCGGGGAAAGCACTCGTTTTATTTATTTTACATGGATCTAACACCTTGTATGGCGGTTATCAAAAACAATTACAAATAAACTTGAAAGCCAAAAGTTAGAAACACCATGTTATCGAATGTGCACTGAATCATGGGTAGTATCGGCAACACGAAGACATTAAAAATAATTTCTAGAATGAAACACGACTGGATTGTTTACTGAAAGTAATAACAAAGAATGCATTTCTTTTGTTCTCTTTTTCAGAGACAGTACTCAGAGCAGAGAGGAGGCGCTCTCAGTGCTTCGCTCGAGTGGAGAATTTGTGCGCTACGCAGTAACTGTGGCTGTGCAGAAGATCCAGCAGCTGGAGGAAACCGGACACACAGACGGACCAGACGGACAGAACGCAGACAGAACTTTCCGCTTCCTCTGTGACATGACGAGGTCGGAACCCCCTTAGCCTAAATAACGGCGTCTCGGTCGCACCGTGTGCATGGTTTTGTTGTCTATGACACTGTTTGACCGACGCAGAGATCTGTCTTTTGCATAATCCAGTGTGCTGATGTGGCGTTACACCAACATCCCCAGCGTGGTGGAGGACGCGGGGAAGAAGGAGAAGCGCTCCAGCTTGTCCATGCTGTGTCTGGAAGGTCTGCTCAGGATCTTCACCACTTGTCAGCAGCGCTATCCAGACAGGATGGCCCAGCTCCTCTCCACCATGGGTTAGACACGCACGGTAGAAGCAGCGAGTCTGCACAGTACGCAGGACATCCTCACATTTTGTGTTTCTCGCAGACATCTCGGAGGACGACGCGGAGCCAGACGATGGCAACGTTACAGAGATCAACTTCTTTTACGTCAGACAGTTTCAGGTGCACCGATACAGAATTCATTTGGTTATTCTCTACGTATTTTAAAAGGTTACTCCCAAACATTTATTTTCTGGTGTGAAACTGTCAGTCACTCCTGTCCGTTTGAGAAGCCTGGCTTCTTTAAACACTTGACAGAATGTTGTACCAGGAGCCATTTAATGTGTCAGAAACGAACCAACTTGGTTTGTTTTCCAGACAGAAATGTACTGAGCACTGTTCATTTTCTTTGCCCGTCAACAGAGGGCCCTGTTCACACAGCTAAGTGGAGGCGAGGAGGAGTTTAACAGCAAAGAGGCTCAGCTGCTGGTCAGCATCTTGAGTGTGCTTTCACGCCAGCTGAAGCCCTCCTCCCAGCAGGTAGCTGTCCTCTTAAATGCACCTCACACAACAGCACAGGTAGCACCTGTTCCACTAACGCGCGTCTTCATCTACAGTTTGTGCAGATGATCAGGTGGACTGTGAAAATCTGCAAGGAGACCGGTTTCGGTGAGCGACCGCTTACTTAATCTTTGCGTCTACGTACAGTACGGTGTGTTCTGAGATCTGTTTGTTTCTCTCATTTAGAGGACTCTGCTTTCTCCAAGAGCCTGCTCTCGCTTCTCTTCAACCTGCATGTTCTCTATAAGAGTCCTGTCAGCCTGTTGCTGGAACTCTGCAAAGACATCCACAGCCAACTGGGAGACATCGATCCGGTACAATAACAGAGCACTAGCATTTATAACTTTATAGCCATTACATTTTGGCAAATTGTGCAACATATCTAAATCACTGTTCTGCTATTGTACCTTTTTTTTTTTTTACATTCGACACTATATTGCAGGGGGCCTCCTGGTACCTGGGTCAAAAATGAACATGTGACTTTTTGTTCTTTCTGTATGGTCAGAATGTGGAGGTGGAAAAACAGTCTCACTTTGCCATCGTCAACATCAAGACTGCGACCACAGGAGCGGTGAGTGTCGGCTCTCACACGCGGAAGCTCCTGATTTGCCGTGTCATCAATATCTCAGAATCAGTGTTTTACGCAGTGCCGCCCCCCCCATCATTTTGAATCTCTTGCCCCCAGCTGCTGGTCCTGTCTCTGGTTGACAGAGTGCTCGATGAAGTGGACTGGCTTATCGCCAGGAAGAAAAGCCAGACATCCTCCGACAGATCGGGATCTGGTAAGAAGCCTTTTCACAGTTCTCAGTTGGATTAATGGTGAGAGTTGAGAGGGGGGACAAGGAGAAAGGGATGCACCTCGGCGAGGGAACGCGTAATAAAACTTCTGCGATGTTGTATTCTTGGCGCGTAGGCGAGGCCACCCAGACGGCAGGCCAGCAGGATCCAATAGAGAAGGCACTGACGCTGCAGCTCGGGACTCTTTTGACGGCTTTGAATGAACTGGTCCAGACGGCGCTGCTGCCGGGCACCTGCACCATCACACTGCTGAGAGAACTGAGTCGCACGTACACCACCCTCACCACGCTGGTCAAATATGTACGCATTGTGTCCCCTCTATGATCTCTTGACTGAATGGAAAGTTGTTTTTTTTCCGGTGCGACATTCATTTCTTTCCTCCATGTGTCGTTTTAGTACATCCAGGTGTGCGCCAGCCCGCAAGGTGCACTGCCGGCCCGCTTTGAGAAGCTGGTGAGTCCTTGTTGTTGTTTCTCTTGTTTGAATCTTCTAATACTTCTGATGTCATGCTGATCAAGGTGCTTTTTTTTTCTGTACAGGTAAAACTGTCGGGCTCCCACCTAACGCCGCAGTGCTACTCTTTCATCACACACGCACAGGTAAAGCACTCTTGTAGATTAGCGCCCCGGCAGAGCTTCAGGTTTGCAGACAAACGATAATCTGTCGTTGTGATCGCGCTGGAGTTCTTCAGTTATGGTTCACGGTAACGTCGGCTTCACGAAGGACTTTGAAAACATTGTGTTTTCTTCGTTAGAGTGGAGAATTCAGTGGTGCAGATGACAAGAAGAAAAAGAAAAGAAATGACGGGAACACTGCTGGCTCTGTAAGGTTTTTCATTCTATAATATATCAATAATCATGTATAGATACATCGTACAAATAAAAATGATTGCGCCTCAAACAAATCCGATTTTGAATGAATCCAGTCAGAATTTAAATCCATTTTTATTGTCCTTGAAGGCAAAGCTTCTGCGTGAGACGAAAGCCGTCCCTAACGTGATCTTCAGTATTGAGCAGTATGAAAAATACCTCATCACACTCTCAAAGAAGTCAAAGGTATGTGTGAACTAGATCGCTTGAGGAAGTTCACAAAATACAACAAAGAGAGCCATCGCACAAAGCTCACTGAACACCTGTAGTGCTGCGTTAACAGTTAGGCCACTCGTACAACAGTGTTTCACCAACACCTGTGTGTCTGTCTGTCTGTCCAGGTGAACCTGATGCAGTACATGAAGCTGAGCACCTCGAGAGATTTCCGTATCAACCGTGCTACTCTGGACGCAGCCCTGCAAGAGCAGGATGACAGTCAGGAGGTGAGTGCAATCTCATACTGTAACGAGCAGCTCTCGGTCTTTCCTCACACATTCCTTTACCTGATCGCAGTCGGTAAAGCACAATGTTCCCGTTTCCCCACGTGTGATGCGCTGAACAGTCGCTGCTTGCTGAGATCTTATGGTCAGTTTCTTCTTTCGATCCTTTCAGGCCAACGAGTCACAGGAGGCAGCGGAGACCCATGAACCCCATCAGAAGAGGAGAAAACAGTGAGCCAAGAATCACGTCGTGTGAATCACGCGTCTCCAGATTCTCCACGGATCTTGAACTTGACCTGCTGTTAAACAGCCTCCTGGCAGTCGTGTGTGTTTGAACTATCTTCCTTTGTTCAGAGAGCCTTTCGTGATGTCGAGGATTTGGTACATGTCCAATGCCTCACCTGTGGAAAGTTTGCACAACGTTTGTTCCGAGAGTTCACTTGATTTAGTCACACGTATTTCTAAACATGTTAATTGTAGCAGTTTCCAGCAGCCACATTAAAGATAGTAGAGTTATAACTACATATAGTAATACTAAAGATGGCTCTACTTTATCAGTTCACAAAGGAAAGAGGTGGAGATATGGTTACATAAATGCTTTGTGTCAAGTGCTGTTTTGTTTTAAAATTAATATTTTCTTTATTCTATTTATTTACACTTTTCTTTTAAGGCTGGCAGGTATCAGGAGTTGAGCTGTTGAAATGCTCTAATTTGTAATTAATTCTCTTAAATTAATATCTACATCTTACGTCATTTCAGTAAATAATGTACACAAAAATATGTCTTTAAAACCTGCAGGTATTTGATCCTCAATTTAGCCTGCTGTCTTTTTTTCAAGCACATTGTTTATAAAACACATTTGACAAATACACAGTATAAGCCTCTATACAGAAGAATTAGGCTGACGATGGTGTGCAGGACTCACCGGGTGGGAGGTTGTATCGTCGTTCCAGACCTGTGGGGTTGGAGGGCGTCACACAGTCCATGGTGACCTCCTTCCTCAGACACTGGTCGATGTCAACGGCGCTGAAGAAAGCTACTGACTGGGGAAGGTCCTGCAAGCCTAACGCATGGGCGAACACACTCCTGCAAGGAGACACAAGCTCACACTCAGTAAAAAAAGCTGCAAAGTTTATTAGCCTAGTCCGTAGTAGAAGTTCTGACCGGGAAGAATAAAAACCGCTAAGCAGCGAGCAGACCTGGTGAGCAGGTTCGTGATCTGAAGTGCCAGCGCTGCTCGGTAACGGTCTTCGCTTCCGACGAGGTACCGCACCTCGTCGTGGATGCTGATGCAGAAACGGCCGTCGACGTCGTGCTCCTCGAAGAGCCACTTCATGGCCACCAGCATCAGGTGTAGGTAGTCCACCGCAGAGCTCTGGACCACCCAGTTCACTCTGCTCGTGATGAACTGACAAAGACAATATAGCTCCATCGTAATTTGAACGTTTGGGCTTTTGAGAAATGTGTATGCAATTAATTTTTTGGGGGAGGGGGGGGGCAGCCATTTCCATGCAAAACATTTCTTCTGAAAAACTGTTTTTATGATCAGATTTTAAGGAACAGTAAAATAATAAATAAAAGGCAAGAAATATCTGATACAACCAAGCACCAAAATGATACTATTGGGGGGGGGGGGGACAAAGGCTTTTGGCTGTTCATGCTGGTTGAAAACCACCATGTCGGTTAGATGTACGCCTCACCTCATCCTTAACTGCCATGGGCTCCAGCGCTCTGCTAATCCTGCAGCCTAGAACGGGAGTGGCCGGCTGGGCCGAATGAGCAACGCTCTCCAGCTTGTTGAACATGTCTGACTCCGTACCTCCGGCCCACAGACGTTTGTCGACGATATTCCACCTCTTCCGCCGCGAGCTGAGGGGTATAAAGGAGGGAACTGCAGGAACTGAGGCGGCATGGGAGAATATATTGTGACACTAAAAGCGCTTGTAGACGTCCATGTGATGTACTTGCTCCCTCACCACTGCGAGGCCAGTCTGGTGATCCTCCGCAACTCCTGCAGCGTGACACTTCCATCTTCCGTCTCCACCTCTATATCCAGTTCATTGACCAGCCACTCACCCTCCTCTGACAACTGGTATCTGATGAAACGTAGAAAACACAAACGTGTAGCACTAGAGCTTAACTTAATCACCTTTCCACAAACAACTAACCCGACCACACAACTACCGAGCGTACCTGCGTATGCCCTTAGTCAAGGCGTACATCTGCTTGGCCTTACTGGCAGCTTCTTCCTGACCGAGCCGGTGGTTGAACTGCAATAGCAGCCTCTCAGCAAAGGGTTGTCCCGCACCATAAATGCGTCCATAGTTGAACACCTTGGCATGCTCTCGGCTGATGCCCACAGTCTCAGCGGTGCGGCTGTGCAGGTCAGTGCCCTGACTCTTCTTTCCCTGAAGGGTCATCCAGCCAAACGCCGTACAACCTGAACCCAGCAGAGGCATAAGAAGAACACCGATAACATCAGGTGCTGCTTGTTGGAACTAGAACAGATTTAAAAAAGACGAATTGCCTTCTACAGCTTTAATAACATGCAGTTAAAGTACGAACTACACAAGACATCAAATAGGGATGAATCTCACCATGCATGCCAGCAAAGTGAGCCTCTCCAAGCACAGCAGCAATCCACAACTCTTGGGAGTCAACATCTGCTCCCACCAGGTGATATCCAGGTGGAACCTGCACCATGGCCTTCAGCTCACTGCCTACCCGGTCCCGCTGTGGACACAACAGAAAACAAAACGGTTCATACAAAACAACATTTCTCTCAAACGCTACGCTCAGACTTGCGTTCCTCTTTGTGGGCTCTGCTTCTTACCCGCGCATTACTGGCAGTCAGCCACGTCGGCTCCACAGCCCTGCGCGTTACCGTTCCAGCGGTGACGACTTGAGGCAATATGGCACCATACTGGCCCTCTTCATCAAACTCTTTGTGTCTTTGGGGAGACAGAAAGGTTGTTAAAATAAACAGCCACGATGAATGGCTGGTGAATGAATGGGAGGATAGCTATTGGTATTCCAGACAAACCTGCTGACAATATGAGGAAGTTCTCCCTTTCTCAGCCACAGCACCATCTGAGAGCTACGGAAACACAGTGAGAAATCCTGTATTCACCATCTTTATGACAAACGGATGAATAACTATGGTGGAAACTGAGAGGCACCTTATGCGTTTATGGGCATTCCTCCAGAAGGACACCATTTTGTTGATCTCCAGAGCTCGTGTTGCGTTGGTTCCACCATGTCCGGCCCTGAGAGTACCATCCTCCATCTTGGACAGGAAGTCTTTTGAAAAGGGGCTGCCAACATTGTTGTGATTACCGTCCTGAAACACACGCATTCAGTGAGACCATGACAGCAATTCAACGAAGTGACAATGTGCCAATGGTGGTTATTCAGGACGCTCTTGGGGTGAACAGTGAAACTTCACCTTATGAGGTAATTTGAAAAACCAGCACCCTGGGATATCCACATCGCTGTAGGGACCGTTTCCGTGGTGATAATGGCAGCGACTCTCCTCTGGGGCATGATGTGGATCTTGAGACTGTTGTTGATACAGAATGCAAACTATATTATACAACAAACCACAATAACTAATGTTCAATGTCAGCACAGCGAAACAAAAAGCATGCAGAATGAACCACAACACGCTGCATGTTAGACCGCATAGTGCTGACGAGGCTATCATAGCAATTGAAATGTAGAACATTGATCTGCAATACAGTAAAAGTGTTCATGTTACAAAGTCATAAAGCACCCGTAAATGACAGTGACCATTTTCACTCACCCTGTTTTTCTTACTCTCCCCATTTCTCATCATTCTGACTCCATTTTCCTCGGTCAGACTCTCCAATGACCCAAACTCCTCCACCTTCAGATGAGGTCAAGAAACACACAACCATTTCATGATATATGTTGTCATTCCAGAGCCGCCGGGCCTGATCAATGATCCGAAGCAGCACTCGTTAAAACACCAATGAAAAGGTCGGTTGCTTGTAAACACTTCCAATAATGATGTAAATTACATGATGAGCGTACGCACCTTTGCCCACACTGTGCTGTCCGTCCACACGAGGTCATCTGAAGGGTTGCAGTCCAGATATTCAGGCCGCACTTTGCTGTTCTGCTCACAATACTCTCTGTAAACACTCTCGATAGCTCTGTGGGACGGGACGGAACAATGCCTCAACAAACACATCCTACATCGTGACAATCTTGTCTTGATGACTCAAGCATTATATATTAATATATTATGTATTAAGTACCCGTGTGGGCACACGGGCCCTGTGCTCTCCTCCTCGGGTACCAGGTTGTCTCTGCGTCCAGGAACCAGGTAGCCCCACCCATGTTTCTCAGAGTAGTGCAGGGGGAAACCGTCCCACGTCAGACCCATCAGCTTAGGAGTTACTCTCATCTGGAGACTGATGAGGTTGGCTCCAGGGGACCAGCTGTCCTCCTCGGACATCTTCTCACACAGCTTACGATACCACCTGAAGCACACAATAAGGGGGGGGGGGGTGAAGGACTGACTGACTAACATAATGATTATTAGATGGCTTAGCTGTGCTTGGGAGTGACCTTACTTACCCTGGATGTCCAGGCAGATGTTGCCTTCTTTTAGGAAGTCGACTCACTGTTTCCTTTAGCTTCTCCACAGCCAGCCTGCTGGGGTAAGGGCCTGCCATCTCCTCTTCAGAGGGTGGACCTGGGTCTAATATCACAAGAACTCAAACTCAACTTCATCTCTGTTATCCTTTACCTCTTTTGCAGATGATAACATTTGCTTTGTAAATGTGGCTCCGGATATACCTTCATCCCAGTCTGGAAGAGGAGTAGCAACTTTTGCTTCGACTGCTTTTTTCTTCTTGCTGGCTGCTACTTTCTTCAGTTTAAACTCCTGCACATCCCACTCAAGATCCCAAAGCCAGGGGTCATCTTTGTACCTTAAGAAAATAAGAACATAAAACCCAAGTCCATTGATGTACAATGTGGATGTTTTTATACAAAGCACTTTAAAGTACCTGGCCCTTAGGAGTTATGGAACTACAGATTATGCATGAATCTACCGGTATAATGCTTTTCACTCATCACACACTTAAGATCAGAATGAAATAATGCGCTGCAGTGAGAGACATGGTGATGAATAGGTGCTCTTCACACCTGTCATCCTGCAGCAGCTGGCAGGCATCGTCCGCGAGAGTCATCAGAGACTTCTTCATCTCTCTCTGGAGCTCTTCGTAGACGTCCTGAGAATCTTCCAGGTAACGCCCCCAGTTTTGATTGACGGGAAGGTAGCTCACGCCCATCTCCAGCATTCCTGCAAACGTCACTGGATGAGGGCACCTTGTTAAAGATGAAAGAGATGGACTCATTATGCGGCATTGTGTACGAAGCAACGTCATACTGGCTAGAAAAAAAATTATATAGCTATAAAAGGAAAGAGAAAGTGTTCGTGGGTTGGGATTAACTGACCTCTCCATGAAGAGCGGAAGCTGTTCTGTGAAGACTTGATGTGTGGCTTCGACGTCCATGGCGCAGTACTGCATTAACTCCTGAAGAGGTCAGCAAAGCCATATGCATTCATCAGTACTTCATGATGAACGCAAGTCATTTGGGAGACTTTTAATATACCGTCTATAAATCAATGTGGCCGATGATAACAGACAATTTGAAGCAGGATTTGTCGTGAACATCTGACCTGGAAGTTGTTCCGGACATCCGTCATGCTGCCCTTCACAAACGTCTCTCTGGCCTCTTTCTGCAGTGGCGGCCCTCCCACATACAGAGCATGGACATCAGCCAGGTTATTAATGCTGCTAATATTAACCCAGTCCCAGGAGCCGATCTACACACAGAAACGTCACGTTGAGTTTTGCTGATGACAAAAGCCAGATCCTGACACTTTCGACAAAGGAAACGCTGCAACATTATCACAATTAATGCATGTTGTAGCTGAAATGGGGTGAACACAAACCATTGGACTCTCCCTTTTCTGTCCAGCTTTTTTAATGTGGTCCTTGACCTCCTGAAGACCTCTCCTTTTGCCCAGCTTGTTGGCCATCCACAGTGTGCGCTGGAACCCGGTCAGCCCAGAGATGGCCATGTGAAGGCTCATTGTGTCCATGAAGCGTACCTTAGAACCCTTTAGGGAAGAAAACAGGTACATGCTACTTGGTGCATTTACTCATGTGACTCGTAAAAATCTTACAATAAAGATGCAAACAGAAAGTAAAAAAAAAGGGACATGGGGCTAGAAAGCGAAGTTGGTACCGAGCAAGGAAACAAGGAAAAAACACACCACAGTCTGAATACTGACCTTTAGTAAGTATTGCTCCTTAATGTAAGATCGGTCAAAACTGACATTATGGCCGACTATGAGCCTCTCCTTCCACTGGCCCCCTGGTGGGCGGGCAGAGTTGATCGGCGTCTCCAAGGGGATGAGGTCAGCGAGGGTCAGCTGGTTTGACCAGGAGTACCTCTCTTCTATTAGGCGCTTACTGCACCAGGAGTACCTGGAATGAAAGAAAAGCATACTCATTGGGACAATTATAATGTAACTATTGACCCATTTACACCCACACCCTCATTTCTCCCCTTTGCACTATCTTTATATTCCTTGCTTGTTCCTCACCAGTTAGTGGGAGACACAGCAGCAGCCAGCGTGGGACACCGTCCCTCCGTAACGCACACCTCCACATCGAACACCAGTGCAGACTCCTCTGGGAAATCAACCTTCTGACTCTCCCCGTTGGGCCCATAGCGTGTCCATCCAACCTCCCAGCTCCATTCCTGCGGCATGGGAGGGAGTTCAGCCAGCTGCAGCTTGGTGGCAGCTTCAAGGTAGGGAAGACTCTGCTTCTGGGCCAAGAGACGGAAATGCTCGTCAATATCCTTGCCATACATTTGGGGAAGCTTCAGCTCCACTTCGGGCAACAGTGAAGTTTCCTTCCCCCACAGCTGATGTTTCTGCAGGTGCCTAGTGCTACGCTCCACATCATCCTCTCTGTACTCTGGTTGCAGCCCTCGAAAGATCTGGTCGTGGAGGTTCCTTGACAGCATCTGAATGTTAAGGGGGTTCAGGCGGGTCTCTGTGGAGTCCTCGCCCTGAAGAGAGTCTGGCTTGGTGGAGTAGAGGGCGCGTGGACACCTCCATTGTAGAGAGATGAGAGTCCTCCACAGAGGACAGCGCAACACATGCAGCATCACCTCATGAGGACTTCACACTGGAGCTGGAAGACATTGGGACAACATATTTTTGGACATGATGCAGCTTAGCCCCAGTTTGAGGCACAAACCGGGACTAGACGGCTATATCTAGCTACTAGATGGATTATAGATACAGATAATAAAATGTTTGATTTTATCCTATGTGTGATGTTGCAAGTGCAATATTGTTCAATGGCGGAAATGTTATTGGTCAAAGAACACAGCTTCAGATCTTTCACTCAGATAGAGCTAACTTACTCAAAACGTTATCACCCAACTTTAACTTTAACGCTAGAAATAAGTTGAGTCTGGACTAAACGTCAGCTTAACCTACTGCAACATGGTATAGTTAGGTAGCGTTAAGTTGCGCACACACACTTTATTTATCACGAACCTGCTCACGCATGTTTACTATTAATTGAAGGGGAGTGTTGCTATTTTGTGAGCAACCAAACAAAAATAACAGCCGTTTAATTCTGCACTCACTAAATGTGTTAGCTGTAGTGTCGATAAAAGCAAAAAAGACACCTCACCCGATCTGTGCCTTGAGGTATAACGGCAAAGTTATCAACCACAATATGTCTCAAATTGCTCCACAACAAACTAGTTTGTTATTTAGCATGCTCAATGCACGAGGATGTGAAACCAAAGCAAGACGAAGCGTTAGTGACCCCACGCGGCCCGGATGACTATACGTAATCGTTTTTTAGGAATACAAACAAATGATTGGATGAACACACTCAAGTTGTTTCTAGGAAATGCAAAAGGGGATCATACACAAGTATTAAATAAGTAAAATATAACAGTATATAATACATATATATGAATATAGAACCTATATGTATTTACCTTGTCCTACACACCAATGCAAGGCCGCGTGGCCTAATGGATAAGGCGTCTGACTTCGGATCAGAAGATTGCAGGTTCGAGTCCTGCCGCGGTCGCTCTTTTATGCCTTTTGATGTAGATTGTGATTTCCGCGTTTGCAAAAAATGCAGATATGTTATCAAAGCAATCACTGCCTTTGCTGCCATGGGCATTTTCGTCACGTTACATTAAGGGAGTCCTCTCAACCTTAAAATAAATTTAAACCCAGCTTCCTGAGTGATGGTGCATTTAGTGACAGAGGGGGCAGCGTCGGTGTCGGTCTTATTTCACTGCAACACCTGGTTTATTCCATCCCTATAATACAGCTAAGCTTTACCCCAAATGGTACTTCGCTTTGCTTTACACATCTACGACATTGACAGCAATGGGTATCACCGTGGTACCAATGGGTTTCTCTCTGCCTCTAAAATGTATTGTGTTCGTCTACGTCGTATCAGCTAGGACGATGTTGGATGATTTAATCCTGTTGTGTTTTGTCATTGCTTCCTCAGACGATGGCGGATGACACGGAGGATGTTGAGCTGGACTTTGCTGCTGACGAGCAGGAGAGCGCGCGGAGAAGCGCAGTGATAAGGTGCACTGCAGGAGATTGTTATTGTATCAACAAAATCTGTCTTGAACAGAATATTGTGCTTTTGTAAATATAATATCAGCAGGGATGACGTGTGAGAGTGTTTCCAACCTAAACCGCTAAAATTAGAGTAATTTAAATAAAACGTCAACAGCTTTAATTGGTCGAATTATGCTCTCTCATAGGCGTTTATGTGTGTGGTTTTTTTCTGTTCGTCTATGATTCAGAGTGCCTCTGTGCTGAGAAGTGTAGATATGCTGTATGTTTATGTTTATTTTATTTGATATGGACATCACAGTAGCATTAGAATTGTAACATACATTTATGCACAAAGCCCAGATGCACTGTGTTAAGTGTTCGTAGCGAAATGCTAATTTACAACACCTGTCCACAGGAGGCTTTTTTAAAGAAGTTAAAATAGAAAATAGCCGACAACAAAGTTGTCTGCTTGCTTTAATTGTACATGCTTTAATGGTATTTTCAGGCTCTTGGTCATTTCTAATCCTCTGCTTTTAAATGCAGACACCCCCTCGCCTCCTTTTTCCACCTGTTCTTCCGGGTGGTTGCCATTGTCGCCTATTTGCTCTGTGACTGGATTAGCGAGAACTTTGCTTGGTGTTTTGTCCTGATCATCACTCTGCTCTCTTTTGACTTCTGGTCTGTCAAGGTGAGAGGTCAACTAGGTCAGCTGCTAATTCCCCTCACTCCCCTATGCCCTTGCCCCTTTCTCGCCCTCTTATGAACTTCAGCACCGTTTAATCCTTTTTGTTTCACCTCACTAGTTGTGATTACTCACGTTTGTCCTGTGTTTCAGAATGTGACCGGCAGGCTGCTGGTCGGCCTGCGTTGGTGGAATCAGATCGACGAGGATGGAAAGAGCCTCTGGGTGTTTGAGGCTAAAAAAGTAAGACATTGTGTGTTATTTTGAGTGTGGCGGAGCATTTTTGGGGGTATTAAACATTTGGGCATGGCTGTATGTGTGTGTGTGTGTGTGTGTGTGTGTGTGTGTGTGTGTGTGTGTGTGTGTGTGTGTGTGTGTGTGTGTGTGTGTGTGTGTGTGTGTGTGTGTGTGTGTGTGTGTGTGTGTGTGTGTGTGTGTGCAGGCCTCCCTGGGCAATAACAATGGGACAGAGGCAGAGGCGAGGATATTTTGGCTGGGTCTCATCATCTGTCCTCTCATATGGACATTCTTCTTCTTCACCTCCCTCTTCTCCCTGAAGATTAAATGGCTGGTGAGACACATGTCGCTTGTGTGCATGCTCTGTAGAGGCGCATTATGATTATATACATCCTTCTTAAATGCATCATCTGTGTGTCTTCCCCAGTCACTTGTGGTTGCTAGTATTTCCCTCCAAGTGGCTAATCTCTATGGTTACCTTCGCTGCAAAGCAGTGGGAGAGGATGGCCAGCCTGCAGACATCCGCTCTTTCTCGGGGCAGCACCTCCTGCAGCGCGTGAGTGACTGACTGCAGCATTTAGCACTGTCCTGTTAACATGTCGGTGTGTATTCAAATTGAACAGAAACTCACTCATAATGTATCCTCTTCCAGCCAGACATCATCTTCGGAATACTATGAAGATTACCTCGTCCTTTACAGCCACTCTGCTGTGTGAGTGTGTGTGTGCGTGAGAGAGAGAGGGAGATAGATGAGAGCTGCCTCATCTCCAAAGTTCCCACAAACTGCATCTACTTGAATGGCCGTATGCCTCGTGCATGCCTTATGCTGCTGATGTTCACTTCACATGTTGCCCATGGATCAGTCTGGCTATTATGTCAATAAAAGATAAGTGCATTTAAATGTATCCCTACTGTCGTTGGTTGAATATCTGCAGATGCATTTTATCATGAAAGAATTAAAAAGCATATCGTTTTTAAGCAGCTCATATATAAGCCGTGTTTCTAGCTTGTGATGTGCAGATGATATGTCCTGCTTTTAGCAAACGTCTGCTATATAAAACACAAAGACCCCTAAATGTGCTTTATTTAAGGAAATGGGGTTTAAATAGAATGGATTGATTAAATGGCACACCCTCCACTGTTTTATTGAAATTGTTACACCCTACTTCCAAAACTTTCAACAGGAAATGCTAGCACCTTACCATAAGAACTAATTATAGGTGAAAAAAAGCCCATTCAAGTTGAATGAAAACGTTGACAGTTGTGATCTGTTGTAGGTGTTGTGATGTGTGCTTGAATGCACCACATGATGAATAAATGAGCAAAAGGAAGCACACAGAGACAAAATATATATTTTTCAAACATAACTTAAAATGTTAGAGAGACCAGTTGGTTGAAAAGGTTTTGTATTGTAGGATTTTTTTTCCCTCAATGAGAAATTGATTGATTTGTGTGCAGGACAAACTGCAGATTACAATCTAACTCAAATGTATTTGTCATTTCTCTGTGATTCCAAACATAATCTTAGGTGAAATTGGCTATTTAATACTAACCATGGTGAGCTATACAATTCTTATTGCAAAATATTTCTGCTTCGTGGTCAAATCATTCATTTTAAGAATAAATATGAGTATTGCTGTCTGTCCCTAAACTGGAATGCAGTGGGAGCTTCAAAAAGCATTCCGACTGTACTTTAAAAAGATCCAATCAGCTCTGAGACGAGGAGTCACCAACCCAGTGTTGTATCTTACATTCTGCCAATATTTGCTGTAAAACATTGTCGAATAGACATAATGGGAATGACTCTTGATATATTTTCATTTCGTCCCGGTGCAGTTTACACGGACTAAAATCCTGACCGTACAGATTTGGAGGGAACTGTTCAGTGTTCTTGGCCGTGGCCCCTGAGCTCCACACACAAACGGCTCAGACCTCAAAGATCTTCTATTGATTGACGATGCTCACTCCTGCGTCCAGCCTGTGTAACCCTGTCAGCAGCGTACACACTGTAGGGCGGGCAATTTAACTCAGTGTGCTCACTCTATATAAGCTTACTGGTACGCTAAGCCAAGGCCATAGTAACTTCTGGTGATGAAATACAAATATGAACCCGTAGGTAGAACAATTTGCCTGCCACAAAAACTGTGACGGCCTATTCTGTCTTGAGCCACAATGGCAGTGATGCCCAGGGTGTTGCAAATCTTATTTCAACTGTGTGTCTGTCTAACATGGCAGTGGAGAAACGTTGGGACCATTCGCTTGCTAATGTAAATCAGGAGATATGTGGAATTGTATTTCTGAGAAAGGGAGCGCAATGAATAACTAACATATGAGAGCTGCAGAGGCATGGAGCCGGGTTCTCACATAGTCTGTAATACTGTAAAAAAAAATTGCCTCTACCTTTGAAATTATGGTCAAACCATCTGTTTGCTTTTTTTATACATCACAATCTGGCCTGCTTTGAGACCTATTACATGAAGAAATATGTAGCTTACTGCTAATAAGCCCACAATAATGTGACATTATCAAAAGCCCCTAAAATAGCTACTAAATGGACCTCGGTGTGATGCTGGTTTGTCACCTGCTGTTTCGAAGGTCAAGGGTGAATGTTTAATTCTCAGCAGAGTGCTCAGTACGACATCTAAAATGATCATGATAACTGGGAAAACAGGGAATATGATCAAAAGCTCCAGAAAAGTTAGTAAAGGTTTTGCGCATTGTGAAGTCATGCCCATGTAGGCTAGTAGTGTTATTGTCATTAGTATAGTAGTAGTAGTAGTAGTAGTAGTAGTAGTAGTAATAGTAGTAGTAGTAGTAGTAGTAGTAGTAGTAATAGTAGTAGTAGTAATAGTAGTAGTAATAGTAGTAGTAGTAATAGTAGTAGTAGTAGTAGTAGTAGTAGTAATAGTAGTAGTAGTAGTAGTAATAGTAGTAGTAGTAGTAGTAGTAGTAGTAGTAGTAGTAGTAGTAATAGTAGTAGTAGTAGTAGTAATAGTAGTAGTAGTAATAGTAGTAGTAGTAGTAGTAGTAGTAGTAGTAATAGTAGTAGTAGTAGTAGTAATAGTAGTAGTAGTAGTAGTAGTAGTAGTAGTAGTAGTAGTAGTAGTAGTAATAGTAGTAGTAGTAGTAGTAATAGTTCAATTCAATTCAATTAATTTTTGTATAGCCCAAAATCACAAATTACAAATTTGCCTCAGAGGGCTTTACAATATGTACACGTTTGACATCCTCTTGTCCCGGGACCCTCACATCAGAACAGGAAAAACTCCCCAAAAAAACCCTTTAACGGGGAGGAAAGAGGAAGAAACTTGTGGGAGAGCAATAATAGTAGTAGTAGTAGTAGTAGTAGTAGTAGTAGTAGTAGTAGTAATAGTAGTAGCGGGTGAAGAAATCAACAAAAAGCAAGAGAAAACCTTTTTGAGTGAGACGTCCTCGTAAACTCGATCATTCTTTGGCGCCGGCGGGCTCTGTGATTGGTCCGTATTCTAGTATGACGTCAGTGCGGGTGCGGGAGTAGAGGAAGCGCGCAGCCTGGAGGAGAGGCAGAAGCTGGAGGACTGAGGATGCGACCGGACTCACCTGTGAGCAGCGGCGCTGACTCTCTACAAGGGCCCGATGTAAACGCAGAAAAAACAAATCAATCTGGAAAAATTCGGTACGAACCTTAAGTTGAGGACATTTCTCTCCAGAGTCTGCTTTGCTTCTGAAACGGGTAAGAGACGCGTCTATGGAAATATCCACACGTACGACTTCACCTGCTTTCAATCTGTTATCCTGCCATGTCCATACGATGCATACATATATAGCTACACATAAGATGCATGTTAAGTTTGCCTTTTAGTTTTTTTTGACGTAAAGTAACATCTTTTTTATCCACTATACAAACGCCCTTGTTTCGTTTAAAATGAGGCTACGTCTTTGGTCCCTAACAGACAAAAAGCCTTGTTTTTTGAAGTGCCAGAATATCACACCCTTCTATTATTATGATCAGTAATGAATTGGTTTCTGTAATAGCTTATGCGGATAATCCTTGAGATGTGAAATAGTCTAGTTCTAGCAGAAGTAGGCCAATCGCAACTCTCATTAAAAGTCGGGATTCGTTGCCCCCCAGGAGCGCCATAAGAGCCCAGAGCGAATTAAAGCATCTTAAAGCCCAGCTCAATTCACATTTAGAGTTTTAAACAAAAAGGGGTCAGCTGTTGATCTCGGAGCGTCATCAAAGGGATGTTTCTTTATACCTAACACTGTCTCGGGTTCATGGGCATGTACGTGTTTTTCAGGCCGCCCATGTTTGGTCACACTGACTTTTTAGGATCATCCGCTGACACAAAATAGGCTGAAAATGTGGTTTATAACCAACTAACATGCACACAGTTCTAAAGCCTGTATCTGATTTTACAACAATATGTCAGGTTGTAAAATATCCGTCCGCCACTCGTTCACCGTGTGTGTTGAGATGCCATTAGTTGAATAAAATCACATGGCAGGTGAGTCGTAATGTTGCCTTCAATAAAAGAAAAATGTAATGCAACTTAGCAAGTGAAATGTGACTTGCTTGTATATTTCACATTGGTATTTTGGCAGTTTGAACTATAGTATTATAAATCTGTATGAGAATAAACATTGCACACGTTGTCAGTGATGGAATATTACGAACAATTCGTTGTAGAAATATAGTCGGGTGTTAATTGCAAGGCATGCTGATGCAATAGGCCTCCCACATTATTTACCTATCCTATCAATGCTAAATAATGATTTAACTTTCTTACTAAAGATTAAAGTAATCATTTAATGTTTTTAACGGAAGCTTTTCAAATATATCTACAATGTAAAGTAAAATTAGGCCACTGTAGCCAATTATTTCGTAGGCCTTCAACCAGACACTTTATCATGACAGGAATATTTGTCGTCTGAATATTTGTCGTTTTTTACCAACTCAATATGTGTCAGCTGAAATGTTTTAGTTTCACACACATGTGATCAATCTCCTCTGATCACATCGTGTCATGCAGCTGTTATTCTCAGTGGCCCGTAATTAAAAAAAAAAAATACTATAAATGTGTTTTTAAATATTAAAGGCCTATACTTCTTCATCCTCCTTCTAGATCACGTCAGCATCATGTCGTGCTCCAGCACGAGAGTGTGAGAGGGGGTCTGTTTCTGTCTTTGGTTATCTAGCTGTATGCTTTTTAAATACCTGTCATAAAGCTAGATAACCGAAAGTAGAAATGACTTCCGTAACGCTGTGTTCATTCCCGAAAGATATGGTGACTCCTCCAGCTTCACACTCAAAAAGGTAAGAAAATAGTTTTACTTTGTGGGTTTCTAAAAGTTTGCACACACAAAAAAATATTAACATAACATAATCCCAAATGGCTACAAAACATATATGTAATAAATACGTTTTTTATATATAGCTTAATAAGTGAGTTTTTATTTCCTTTTATATTAAGTACACATTTTGAGCATTTGGCAGATTTATAGGCTTTTTCTTTGCAGAAGAAAATGTGTGGGTGTTAATTGTAGCCCATGTCAGTCATACTATGATGGGGCCTTTAAGGAAAACAAAAATATCTTTGAGAATTGATGTTGAGACCAAATGCACCAGCTAGTTAACCCAGCTTCTCACTTCTCACTACAGAGTTTAATATTGTGTTTTGTTTTGTTTTTCTATCTCACTTCACTTTATTTTGAGGATTCAGAATATGAGCTCTTTGTATGCTGAGGGCCCTGCGTCCTGTTTTAGGGTGGTTAGGGTTGCTGTCCATTCAGGTCCTCTGCAACATGGTGCTGAATGTTAAACAGGTCGCTCCGGTGGAGGGGAACAGCACGGACTAAAACAAGAACTCCAAAACTTTCTCCATTTCAAGAATTTTGTTTGTATTCCGTGGATAAAAAACCAATCAAATAATATATGCAGGGAGATAATGTTGGGTCACAATACGTCATAGCAGGAAAAAGCAGGCGTTACCAACAACACGAACAATGGCTCTGTTCTATTTCTATGTAAGTCATGACAGTGAGCCATCGTGCACAATATCATGACCCTGAAAGTGAAGCAGCTAAATGGAATTCAGCCTTCTTTAATTGTATTATATTCGCCTGGGCTTTTCCGACTGTGACATGTGAAGAAAAGAAAAGGCCTATCACACCTCAGAGTGTTTAATCTGATCCCTCCTGCTCACCTGCAGTAAGTGAAAAAAACAAAACAGGAACGCTCAAGTCCTCCAGGATTTCTCTGTGGGATCCCTGAGGACACACTGGTGGGGTGCCCTGCCATCCCTACAGTCAATGCTCTTATTCTACCGTAGCAGACACTCAGGATTTATGTTTTACATTTACTGTTTGATTTATTTACTTTAATCTTTTGGAAGAGTATTTTCCATTTTATTATACATTTAGATTTCACCTGTGAGACGTTGTTTGTAGAAGAAAGAAAAGGGAGATTACTGCTTTATCCAGGCACTAATGTCTCCGACTGCTAATAATGCAGTTGAGTGCTGTAGCACCCTACACACACACAGGGTTAAAAAAGACACTTGGCGTCTGTATTTAAAGCTGGAGCTAATCTCAAGGCCTTTGGGACACATTGTGTCTTGCCTCAATGAGAAGGCCAAGGCCATCCCGCAGACAGGATCTGAGTTTTTGAACTTGGTACTTCAGCGCTGTGCAAGCGCATACGCTCAGCCCGCAGAATGCCACTAAAGGCTAAAGAGCACCAGAGTGAGATGAGTTTTCATTCACCCTCTTAACTACCTATTGCAGTAGAGCTTGCTGTCAAACCGGGCTAATTGCTTCGTTTCACAGCGAGATATTGGACATGTGAAAAAAGCCGTGGTCCAAGTCCTTTCCCGAGCTTTTTCCTGTTAGGGCGCGTCAGCATGGCGCGCCTCCTTAATGAAAGGGAATAAAAACACTTGAGGCTTTATTTACGGGATGGCCCAAGGCGTTCTTGTCTTAACTTGCGTATGTGTATAATTCAAATGATTCTTTTTGTGCTTTTATTGTAGTAAAAATGCACACACTCATACCCCCACAAAAACCTCAACAAGGGGACTGGACATTGATTGAGCAAAGCTGGCCAGAGAGTTAAATGTTTTAATAACCACAACTCAGTGTAACAGTGTTTCCGGTTTAAAGAAAAAAGTGTAGCCTTTGTTTAGTTCATTGGCTGTGTTTAGCTATACTGACAACTAAAAGTGCAAAATGTGTTTTTCCTGTTTTATTCCTCTCTTTTCTCTCTTCCATCTTCTCTTGTTACAGGCTTCCGATTCACGACATTGAAAGATCCCTGAAAAGAAGGTCGAGACATCGATGAAAGAAAACGAGGAGAGAGGCGGGAAAAATGCTTGGTCCGGAATTGCCACCTCCTCCTCCTCTCCCCTCTCCCTCCCACTCATCGCCCTTTTTTGCCCAAGAGCCTCTAATGCCATCTGTGCTGCCAACTGAGGGGGAAACACTCTGCCCGTGCCAATTGGACAAAGACCCTTCCGGATCCCCGGAGTATGGGCGTGCTCACAGGAGCCATCTTGGGGAGACGTTGCCACCGACACCTAAAATGGCTGGGCTGGCACACGAGGTGAGCAGCATCATGGTTTTCTGTTGGGTACCAGTGATGATGGTGGTGGGCAGGAGTGTGTGTGTGGTTGTTTGATGGGGGATGGGGGGGGGGGGTCACACATGGCCTCCCCCTATTCTCTTCTATCTTCTGCTTCTGTTAATTAGCAGTTCAAGGGTGATTCAAGGGGGGGGCGGTGGGTGAGGGAAGGGTGGTGGTAGTTGGTGGTGGGAGGGGGGGGGGAGAGCTGGGTAGCAAACAAAATTAATGAGCTGGCACTGGTTGAAGGAAACCTGCCATCCTCTCTTGTCATGGTGCGTCTTTACTCCCTGATGCAAACCAGGCAATGGTGTACGTTGTGTTTCCACCCGACTAACCTCGTGGATTAATTCATGCAAAACTGCTTTTATTATGAGATTCACATTATGATGTTTCGTACAGTATCTTAGCTGTCTTAATGTGCTGAAGCCCTCAGGTGAATTTTGCAGAGGAGGCGATACTCGGATAATTACTCTTTGGGGAATTGCTTTATTGTTTTTATCGGTAGAACCATTACAATTTTAGATTTAGTTTACTGTATGAACAAATATATTTTGGCTCACAAAGCAGTTCTTCTTATATCTGTAATGATATCAGCAGCGATTATTAGCAGTGTATAATATTTATATCGCGATGTTCAGAACATTTGAAGTGCTTCAAATGGCATTTTGATGGACTTGAAAGACCAGTTATATGTTGTATCTCACATCATCTTCAGCATTCAGTCCTAAACATTTCATGATTACAACTCTCAGTATAAATGCAGCACAACTCTGCTACTACAACGCTGCACAGATGGTTAAGAAGGTGTATTTGACAAACACCCCCCCCACACACACACACACACACACACTAAAAATGATGTAAAAATGTTACATCTTTCCAAAATCTGACAAAACCAACAGTGACTGCCAAATATCAAAGCTCCAAATCTTTACCACTTCCATCCCTGTAACCTCTCACACACACACACACACACACACACACACACACACACACACACACACACACACACACACACACACACACACACACACACACACACACACACAGAGCTCCTGTGAATGCTCCTTGTCATGGCGTAGAGCTGCTCTGTAACCCCGGTGGCTCTGGCAGCAACCTGAAGCAGAAAAGAGAGTGACACGTGAGCATGTGTGTCCAGGGCCAACATGTGCAGCTGCAGTGCTGCCTGTGTGTTAATGAACAGCGCCGTGCATTTTCACATTATCATTCAGCCCCGCTCTCTCGCTCTCTCCCCTCTCAATAGCTGTTTAGTCCCCCAGCCCCCCTCCCCCCTGCCCTCCGTAAAGGCCTGCTTTCCCACCATTGTGGGAGCTGGTGCTGCGGCAGGCCTGGGCTGGGGGGCAGGGTGGGAAAGACCCTCCAGACTAGACATGAGCAGATGCCTGAGACATTAGACTGTCGTGCGGATCACCGGGGTCGGGGCGAGCCGCTGAGTTTCAATGTGTGAGCAAGTGTATGTGTGTCTGATATGTGTGTGATGGGGGTTGGTGGTCTAGGCCCTGGAGTGCCACCTGACTGTTCATTAGTCTATTCAGCCTCCTCTGCATGTCTGAAAGACATGTAGATGCTGTTTTCAGAAGGATTCACTGCATTCATACACGACGTGCATATAGAAGCTCAGGCCTGCACCCGGTCACGCAGTAGGTCACGCAGTAGATCACGCTTTGCCATTGTATCAAAGCTGTAATGCAAGGATGTTTTAACACCACAAAGCTGCATTTTCACATTGGGAATCTGTGCCTGTCATCAGCCGGGCACACCTTTGTCTTTGCTCAGTTTACCAGCTGGATATGTTTTGTCCATCTTGCAAACAGAATCCACATATCCGCATCGCTCTCAGGTGGGGAAACGGACAGACATCACAGAAATCTCACAAGACACCCGAGGATGACTCGGCTAAGGCGACTGGGTGTGCCTAACAAGCTGAATGATGTAACCTGCGGATAATGATTATTAATGAGCCTCATACTCTACATGTGCCTCCACAAAATATGTAAGGCATGTGCGGCCCACGTGTCAAAAGATTATTCCCTCTCTTCACATAAAAGACTCCGAGCTGTCTTCATAATTGCATTCGCGCTGCTCATCTGTGATATACAGCGCATCGCTTCGGGCAGATTTGACAGAAGCAGGAAAGAAAGAAAGAAAGAAAGAAAGAAAGAAAGAAAGGTGAAGGCGAGAAATGAATCTTGGAGATAGCGTAGCTCGCTCCATGCTGCTCTCTGTAGCAGATCTCCAGGGTAGGTTAGAGAAAACAGAGGAGCAGAGAGGGGTCATTATGAAATTGTGGCTTTCGTGAAGTCAAACTAAAGATTGGCTCATCAAGAAAGTGTTAAAGAGAGAAGCGTGTCCGCGTATATGTAAAGGAGGCACCAGAGGCAGGTGCGTAGCAGCCATGTTTGAGCCATCAGTGTTACCTCTGCATCTGCTGAGCTTATGTTAGCTTGTGCAGTGCCATGCTAAAAGAATGTGCAGCCTGCGAGGATCTGGGCATGGGGGACTGGTGTGTGTGTGTGTGTGTGTGTGTGTGTGTGTGAAAAGAGTAAGGGGAAGGTCGGTCTGTAACTGTATGTGATAGCTGCGGCAGTCTACAGATACAGCGTGGTCAAAGAGAGGCGGTGACTGAAGCAAATTTGTCAGGAAAATGTGTTCGTCCTGACTGTGCCTGCTAGAGGAGCAATCACTGTTTCTAGGATGTCCAAATAGAGTGACACACACACCTGCACACAGAATATGTATTCATCTAATGATTACTGTCTGTAATTCTGACTAATTGCAATATGCAACTTGAGGTAAAATGAGCGTGAGGGCACAGCATTAAAATAGGCTGTCGAGGTGAGCTGGTCTGGATTGTGATAGCGTGTGATGTCTCGGGTGAAACTGCGTCTGGTTTTAATCTGCTCTGAAATAAAACAGAGGTTTCAATCAAGATCGTCGGAATCCAGAGCGGCTGAACAGTGAGCTCAGCTTCTCTGACACCGTGGCAGGAGGATTTAGGATGTGAACGGCCCTGAATATTCCTCTGCTCACTGTCGACACAGCGACTCAAATATGAACTCTTCAATTCCTTCTTGTACATTCACTAAAAGCTGACAGAAAAACATGTATCTCCCCATCAGAAAATGACAGAATATCGCTGGTTTCTTTCCTTTCTTTTGTCTCTCTTTCCTCTGTGATTCATTTATAGTCTTGATTTTCAGTGCAAGGAAATTATAATGTGTGACATGATTAAGTGACAGTAGCCGGCGCCCACTTCCAATTCTGTGTGGGTGAAGCAGCGTAGCCATAGTAGCGATAAAATGTTAATACATATAGCTCCTGGGTTACCTCTTCGGCTTCTCCTCACTATGTGTGGACACGATTAATGTTTTAACGGCTCGACTGTGATTTATAAAGCCCGGCTCAGGGGCCGCCCATAGTCTTGGATGAGGTCCAATGTGGGTCAAGCGGGGCTCATCTGGGGGTTTTTAATGCAACGTTGGCCGAGACTAATCTAGCACAAAGCCTGACATTAAGTATCTTGGAGGAAGATGGAGAGAAGTTTCTACATCCCAGGCTTTTCAGATTACGTCTGTTGGCTCTGGTGTCCCTGAGTAGGGGTCCTGTATTCTCCAATGAAAGTAGAGGAGAATTAGGTGACTGAGCTTCTAATACAGCGGCCCTTTGTAATCATATCAGGAGGAGATGAGGTTCTAGGGTGAGGAGAATTGTGACCTCAATTTTAATTTTTATTCCTCCACTGGTACAGTATGTGAATTTGCTACCAGGCTAAAGGGTAAAAAGGAGGAAAAAGTCCAGAGTACGTTCATCTTCAGGTCGCTTTTTTTTTGCATCAGATGGATATACGACTCCATCACACAAGTTCAAGTTCATGGGTGCAGCCGCTCAGACTGTGGCCAGTCGGAGAGTGTTGAGAGAGTCTGTGTACCCATTCAGTACAGGAGGAGGAGGAGGAGGAGGAGGAGGTGGTGGTGGTGGGTGGATGGGGGGGTACATAGCCTTTGACCTCTGTTCGGGTTGCTATGGGAAAGAGGCCGGCCGGCTCAGTAATGTACGACTGAAAAGGCCGAACGGTCAGAGCTGTCCAGCAGACGTCAACCCCCCACCACACACACACACACACACACACACACACTCACACTAACTCTAACCCATTCACACATACTCACAGATGGCACGGGCCAGCTTGGGAATGTAAGCTGCTAAAGAAGGCTTTATGTTCATCAGACACCATTATAATTCATCCAGCCTTTAGAGTCACACATTACCAGTCTACACCTCTTCCTCGGTGCAGACCCGCTATTGTGTTGGACCACTTGTGTCTCATTTTTCAGCCACATCCTACACATCTGAACACCCATTGTGTGTGTGTGTGTGTGCACTGTGGACGTATGGGCTTATAAAACAGCAAATATACCATTGCTGTGGTGAAAATAAAAGAACTTCTTACATTGCAAAGAAAGAGCTTTGTCTCCTTCCACAAGTTCTACAAATAAAATCAACCACACAAAAGCGCTGCCCAACTAAAACACAGCTCAAGTCTTTTCAGCCGGACTCCATTCTCTGTGGCCCACGCCTCCGTTCTTGTGATATATTTTCTGCCGTCCGTTTGTCTGGATAAACTGCATGTACGGGCATATAGGTAACAACATCTGTGGCACCAGTTAAGCATATATTTCCGTCTGCTCATTTCGAAATTGCCAGTGTTCGATGTTTAAGTGGCTGCGTGTCAGAGAGGGCATGCAAATCCACTGATTGCAATATGTGCATGTTTCCATGCCCCCCCCCCCCCCCCCCCCATAAACGTGTGCAAGTGTGTCCTCATTTAAGGTTGCATTCACTCAGGAATAAAAGAGCGCGTATTTGCATACGCTGCATGCTGTCTGCAGCGAGGGAGCAGTCAAAAAAAGATATCAGAGGTGGACAAAGAGAACGAGGACAAATCCTTCATTGTGGGGTTGGTGGGAGAAAAGGCTTGTATGAATTGGGGAGTGGGTGAAAATTGACAGAGAAAGAGTTCGGGCTGGTTCCCTGTGGGGATAAAAGCCTTAAGATCCCTCCATGCATACAGCCTGAAAATGGGAGAGAAGAACAACATGCAGAGCGCAGGGGCCTATTTTGACAGGGCATGAAAGGAAAGTTTGTTTTTCTGAAACACTGCCTCCAATTTCTGATGTGCAAAACTAAATATCATGCCTGACAACAAATTCAGTTGTTTGTTTGCAGAGGGTTGGGTTTGCAGAATCCTTAATCCACATATTGGTTCTTAAAACATACCTCCATAGAATCGCTTCTATACGGCAGCACTGCTATGTGTTGTTCTGTGGCCCTTTGGTTTTTTGTTGTTTTAATCTCTTTTATAACAAATGTTGCAAGCTTTGAAAAATGATTTGTGAATAAAGCTTTTCATTATTATGAATGTTTTATCTTCTAGTTCTTGACGAAACACATTTTCTTTTACGTTGTATTGTCAATATAATTGTCAATAATCCCAGAGAAAGTATAGTGTAAAAAAATATTCATTCTTTCTTTCTTGTGAAATATTATTCGTGTCCATGCAGAGTGCAGCGCTTATGAAACAAAGTTTTATTGTCATGCTAATGGTTTCCTCCATCGTTTATCCCCAGGATGGGACGGGATCTGCAAGCCTTTCTGCACTCTGCAGGCACCTGCTTGGGCACGAGGAGATCATGGACCAAACTCAACCAAATGTTGTGTCATCAGAAGCTCTCAGCACAACGTGGATTCACGAGATTAACAGAGAAGAGTTGCGCTGTGTTAAAGGAAACAAAAGAGCCTGAAATGTTTAACTCTGTTATCCATGAAAGTTTATTCTATAATATTGTATTAATGATTAAGTGTCAGGGATTCGCCATGTTTACACAATAGTGCTATTTTCAAAAATTGCAAAAAAAGAACTTGACTGTGCATTTTCATAGCTAATGCATGTGTAGGAGCGGTCGGTCGATTAACGCGCATTCTCTCGTAATGTCACTTCGAAACTTTATTTTATTCGAGAACAGCATCAGAAGCATACATGGAAATGATCTTAAACAGAAAAGCCCGCTTTGTCTCCTAATGCGGTTTCGTAATGCGTAATGCTTAATGCGGTTGAAAAATAGTTAGCCCTTCCGCTCTCTAGTCGAACGAACACACCTGCATGTCCTCAGGTGAGGTCTACATAAAGAGTCAACGCCCCCTGACGTCATCATTGTGTCACAATCATTTTGGTAGTAACGTCCCAACAGGTTCAACAGTAAATCATAACCAGCATGGTTTTATGTACAATCAGTAGCATGACCATAATTTCCCCAAAAGTATAGAATGTACAGGTAAAACACAAATCAGAGTAATGGCTTCTACATGCATGTTTAAATTCATCATTTATGAAATCGTTGTTCTCATATGCCCACATTGAAATAGTAATTAATAAGATTTAAGTGCATTACCGATAAAGGTGATTGTTTTAAGATGACTGCTGACGCCTCTTTGAAATAAAAACTATGGCAATATTATTATCTCTGTGTTAGAGGTGTTTTTAAGCAATTCTTTTGGTGATCAATTAGGCAGGGAAACAGATTATTACACGACTGACATGCTAAAGGAAGGGTTTTTAATATTGAATATTGTCAACAGCACTTTGTCTTTAATCTTCCAAAAAACGTATTAAAATAAATCTAAAATAGACAATGTACGTTATTTAGGAGTCAATCCCGCAGCTCTCTCTCTCTCTCTCGCTCTCTCGCTCTCTCTCTCTCTCTCTCTCTCTCTCTCTCTCTCTCTCTCTCCTGTTTTTAGATCCAAATTATAATGTGTGTGAGAACGGGTTGGAGTGACCCCACATTAAGTTTTAATTAGGAGGAGCAGACAGAGGGACGTGTGTTGAATCAGTGCGGGGAAAGAAAAGTTCATCGCACACAGAACTCTCTACACATCACTATAAAAATGATATTCATTCCCCTCAAATGTTTTTGATGTCAACAAGTTACTATCATATTGTGCTGATTTTTTTCACTTCGAAAAATGTAAGGACTAAACTAATAACATAAAAAGAGTGTGTTATATTGTATTTTTTTTTTGACTGCCCACCAGGGCCCAGTTTGGATGATTAATCAGGTTTTGGGATTACAGGCCTTCCTGGTGTCAGCTGGACCTCAATCAGTGTCCGGAGTCAAACAACAGATGGACACGTAGAGGGTCAACAAGAGATTATCTCTGTCTGTTTAGGATATGTCCCAAATTTAGTCATTTCCTCTCCATGGAAATTAATAATGCTATATCTTAGATTTAGAGGTTTGATATATACTTTTTAAACAATGAAACAATATTACTTTAATGGGATCACTTCCACAATATATATGATTTTATTCAATGGGCCAAAATCTAATCTTAATTTGTTTTAAAATGTTTTCCTAAAATTTACAACACACTTTTAATTGAAATGAATAAAGTGTAAAAGCATCACTCGTCTCCTCGTGAAAGAGAAATGAAGATAAAAAAGCAAAACTTTACTGATCACAGTGATCAGAGCAGCAGAAGTACGAGAGCTGCTGCATAAAGATACGCGGCTTTAAAAAACTAGAATACTATATATATATATATATATACATATATATATATATTATATTATAGTATCTATAGACTAAATGGATCTAGAAACCAAAATAAAGGTAAGCTGTTGAATACAATAAACACCAAACAGAAAAGAGACACAAATAGTCACAAACAAAGTGAGGACACATGAGTTCTACTGAAGAACTGAAGGTGAGCAGAGTGTAAAACCACTGTGTTTTCATGCTTGAATCTAAAGTCACACTCATGTATCAGTGGAGCTCTCTCTCTCACAGAGAGCCATGCAGGAGTCAGCATGTTCTCAATCCATCAAAACGCTTTACAGCGACTGATTTTGGTGATTAGTTCCCCCCCCCCCCCCCCCCTCTGGATGACTGGAAACTAATTAGTGAACTCATCCTCTGTGGAGTGTGGCTGGAACGAAAGCCCAGGGTTTGCAATTGATTTTGTAAAAACTGTTACACTGGTGATTTTCATCATTAAACGTATTTTTCTTTGCCCTGTGTGCTGTGCAAATGTGTGTTTCTTTCTGCATAATCATGTCAGCTTCAGTGTCCTATCGTCCCTCTGCAGAAGTAATTGCTTGAGTCTGCTACTTGGGTTGACTATTGCTTTTTGATGAGTGTTTTGTGAGGCCGGACGGCTGGTCAGGGACCTGTTGGTGAAGTCCCTGTAAGGCAGCATGGGGTCAGGGGTCACGATCTGGACAGTCCCCCAGAGGACATTAAACAGGCTGGAGAGACGTCAGGTCAGGAGCCGTCTGAGCCAGAGCCAAAGGTCAAGGGCCGCTAATTAAGTGGCTATTTCCTCCCATTCCCCATTGACCACTGGACTCAGAGACAAATGCCTGAAGAAGTCTATTTACAGGAAGTTAATAAAAGAGAGGACACTAGAGAGGACACTTTTTAAAAGATATAATAATTCATTTTTTCTTTCTTTCAAAAGTATATCGGTGCAAATAAACATTAATGGCTGATTTCAATAATCTCAAATTTAAACCAATATCCACTTCAGAAGCAACAAGAGGGATGAACAAAGAGGCACTACCTCAGAGCTCAAGCTAAAGAATCCAAACTTTTTGGAGGGAAAGTCAGTAGAAGCTGTTTATGCCTTTCTAGCCACTGAATAAGCCTATGTGTATATGAACCTTTAGCATGAGAATGGAGATGGGGCCTGTGAACTCCTCTGACACTGACCTTTCTCCCAGGATGTGAATAGTATCGCTCAAGAGCTGCCGGCAGCCTTTCAGTCAGACCCGAGCCTTGCCCTCGCCTAAAACTCCTAATCAGGCTGATTTAATGCATCCTACAAGTCCTTCCTCACCACCCAGCTCACTGCCGCTTCAGAGGAGTCGCTCTGCATCATTTACTGGAGGCACACTCACTCCTCACAGCCCTGCCTCTGGGCCCCTGCATTTTGGAAAGTTAGAGGAGCTGGTTTAAAACAACAGGGGGCCCTTTTCTCCTCCCAAAGAGTCTGGGTCTCTTTATAATCAATTGGTTCCTCCCCCAAGGAGCTGATGCTTAATCCAAACTATGTTGGGTTTCTTAAATAGTTTAAGAATGGAAAATATGTAAAGAAAACTATTTTTTTGAATGGATCCAGTGAATGAAAGCTTCTTTCTGCTGTCAGCTGAAATTGACTGCATACAAAAAAATCAAACATACGCTACATGAAGGAATATGAAGGCAGAGAAAGTTCTACATTTAGTTAGTTTTATCTAACTAAATTATCTAAAGAAAAACAACTGCAGTTGTTAGTGCTGAATGGACAGTGCCAAGGAGAAACTGATCCAATTACCACAAACAGGATATCAAAGTGAAAAATAAAGTCTAAAAATTAGAAGCTTAATATTCTTACAATATTCCGATACAGTTTTAGCTATCCTCTGGTTTGGTGTTCAGCCTACATGTGAAGAAACTGATTACATGTTATTTATCAAGATATCTCTATGATATTCTGAGAAAAAGCTTGAGATATAGAGCCAGCTTACGAATTCGCTCTTTAATAGTTTGTATTTTTAGTATACTTAAATTATCAAATATAGCCTATTTATGTTCATTTTTACTTAATAAAAATGTATTATTTATTTCTTGTCAGTGGTTGTTTTAGTTGCCCGGATATTAATTTACACCTTTTCATTTGCGACTTTACATCAGTGTTTACAGCCAAAGTGCCTCCCTTGATTGGTGCGTAACACCATCAGTGCCGCGGCGCGCACGCCTCTTGCTGCAGCTCATTCCCGACCTGTAATACAGTTAATGGACGACCGGTGTAATGTACTGTTGTTCCTCTGAGAGTCAGCCTGCACAAGCCCTGTGTAGGCTCCTCTTCTATTATGTCGGCACATTAATCATTGTCTGCGCGATGGCATGAATACAAAATAAACAGATGATATATGATTTTTTTTAAGTTTACATTTTTTGACGGCTCGCCATGCGATGATTTTGGCAACAATTGGGTTGTTTAATTACTAATAACGCAAAAATGATCGATATTTGTTTGTATCACGAGACTTTCGAGGATACAAAAAGCACAGGAACGTTTTAATGTAAGAAAGGCCTATTTGTGTGTGATAGACATTTGTTTTCTCCACAAATAACCAAACAACAGTGTACCGCTCGCAGCTTACAACCTTTTGATTGTAGTTATAACGCTATTGAAAATAATGAAAAAAAGAAAAAAGATCTATTTTAGTGACGATATTTTCTGAATTTATTTTCGTGAGGCGTTATCACTAAAACGATCTGAAATCAGATGTAGCCTTGTGAAGTGCAAACATGTCAATGTTATAGAAAGAAGAAACTGAATTAACTTTAAAAAGAAAAAAAACGTGAAGCCTAATTAACAATTAAAATAAGAGTAACCAATCCCTTATTTATCATTTGTATTAACTAAATGAATACTTAAGGTGTTGTGCTCTACCTTGATATTTTTTTTTAACGTATTGCAAAATTAAAGTGCAAAAATAATTACGAATTCGAAATGTCATCTACACACCCAAATCCAGCCTTTTAAGAAGCCCCCTTACTAATAAAATGGGGGCTTAAAAAGCAAGTGAAATCCGTGGATGCAGGTTGAGGTTTCATGAAAGAACTGATGAGTGTTTAGAGCAGCACAGGCAAAGCAACTTGGCATCTATAGTGTGTGAGGAGAGGACGCTGCGTGGGTGTGTCTGATTCTGTTTGTCCTTTTTGTCACCGTGCTTGTCCACGTCTATAGGAGAACACTCAATGTGGCATAAGCACTGTTGTGACTGCTGCTTTGTCCTGTCCCGTGGTCGTGCACCCACCAATCCTTACATTTTGGTTTACATCTATACTTTAAATTGGCTTATTATAATTTAAAATGTCTCCCAAATGAAATGAGATGCTTTACAAATGTACATGTATAGGAGGAGAATAATGGCGGATCTCATAGACTATAAGGATATTTGTTTTGATAACAGAAACAGTGATGCACGTCTAAAAGAGTTTAAAGACAGGAGGGGAAAGAGAGTGACAGTATGTGGGAGTGAGAGATGAGCCCATGTTGAGACACAATCAGCACTGTGCGCATGCTCACATGAGGCTCATCAGAGCTTCACACTGTGCCAGTTGGCATTTTTCAAAAAGCCTCATGAGGATGCGGCCGTTCCCTTCTCTCACAAATCTATCATGACATGCTGGTTAGCTCGGCCGTGATTGGCTGAAGACGATGTGAATCAGCAGTCAAAGGTGAAAGGTAAAATGTAGCATGGCTGCTTGGAAATGTGCTTTAATGCGGCTGAAAGCTGATTATCTTTATGAATAAACAAAAACTAGAGATAAGCCGCTGCTTAAATATAATAAAATATTCAAATACAATTTACTTTTGTTTAAATCCACACTGCTGCAGGATGAGACATGAGCGAAGCTATGAATGCAATGAATGTAACCATTTGTTTTCACGGTCTTCATATTGTCACAATCATTTCTAACGGTCTCCCTGAGGTCTTCGGGTCCGTCGCTGCAGGAATTCAAAGCCACATTCCAACAGGCTGATTTTAGGGTGATTTACCATTCAGCATTCATATGGACACAGGGGACCTGAACCGTGTCTGATGTGTGGCTGCTGTGTTACCCTTTGACCCCAGACTGTCTGGAGGGCCACGGTGACAGAGAGTCACGGTCAAGGGGAAGGGGGATGGGGATGGGCGTGGGCAGCATCTGATGGACTGAAGGGCTCCCTGTCTGGGAGTGCAGAACCCAGACTGTCCCAGACGTCTATCTGAGGGGAGACGGTGTCCTGTGTGAACCCCTTTAGATCCCCACGTCCTACCCCGTCTGTTCCCACTCACCTCCGTGGCCCTGGAGGGGGAAACAGGGACTGCTGGTGTCTGGAGAGTGGCGGGGTAATAGTTCCCAGGCTGCGGAGAGACTGAATCTGAATATCACTAATCCTTTTGATGCAGATAAACACAAACCGACAGCCTTAATTTACCCTTTTTGATTTACAATGCGTTCGCTCTGTCTCAGTTACACAAAAGCTTCCACCTTTGTCTCTTCGTTTTCACTTGAACTCGACCAAACTGTTTTAGTGTCTGTTAACTCAATGCTGCTTATTGTCCACTTGCACTTTCAAACTATTTTTTTATTCAATATCTTTTTAACACTTTAGTATACTTACCTACACATGATTGTACATATATGATATGTATATTGTGTGTGTGTATATATATATACACACAATATAGGACAACATACAGCAAATACTAGACTTACGCCAACATGAACAGCACGTTCCTCTGTAATTGTTTACCTTTATAGTTGAAGTATGGTACTCTTTTTCTTCAATTTTTTTTGTCCCGATTTCAGATTTTATAAATCTTTTAACAGATAGTCATTTGAAATGTCGAAATGCTCAGTATAATAGTCTATAATTCATATCTATGAATTGTTATTATTTCCACCAAAGACTCATTTCCACCTTAAAGTTCTCAGATGGTTTCATTTAATAACAGTTCGGAGGTCAAAGGAGGTAAAGTTATCCATTTATTTCACAGAAGAAACAAAAGAAGTCAAGTCAAGACGGAGAGAGACTCACGGAAATTTGTGAGGCAAAAGTTATTTTTCTTCACAACCCCTCAGATTTATCTTGACCCTTTGGAGACCACTGTTGAAGTTAAGGTGACCAGCTACAACAGTAAAATGCTGCTTATGCATTGATGCAGCAGTATTAAGAATTATCATTTGGTAGTTTTTCTGCAGAAGTACTTTTTAATAAATCTTTATTAAGTAAGGTTTTACAGTTTTTTTCTTTCCTTGTTTTATACTTTTAACACCAACACAGTAGATTATTAGTTATTAGGCTGATTGAACAGCTGTTTGAAGCAGAAGCAGCTCCCTCTACAGGTAATAGACGGTGCCACTTTCATATCAGCAGAAACCTGCTATACTCCCCCCATGTTTCCTTTGCCAACTAACATAACCTGCCATGGAGACACACACACACACACACACACACACACACACACACACACACACACATGCACACACACACTCACTCACTCACTCACACGGTCACAGATATAAGGCCCCCCAGACCTCCCGGGTGATCTGCAGTGGAGCGTGTAGCCACCTGTCAATCACCAGATCTCTGCCGCCTTAAGAGAGACATTTCGTCTGGGACAACGGCAGCCCGTCCCTCCCCACACATTCTGCCTCCCCTAGCAACCATCGCCGGATGACTGAGAGGCTTTGTCCCCTCACAACGGGAGTCCGCCATTGAACCCAGGAGCCCGTGGCAACCAGAATTAGAGGGTGCCAGAAAGGGGTCTTTTCTGTGAAACTGGGGGTGAAAGCTCTGTTCTTGTCCCCTTCGTCTGGGATTCATATCAGGGGCCTGAATGGCGTCCCCTCCTCCTTATAGATGCTGGTGTAACGGAGCGTATGAAGGGGCTGGCGGTGAGCGGATAGGATCATGGTTAATCTGCTGTTCCTCTCCACTGTGGTCCGATAGGGACACTTAAGCAGCCTCTGTGGCCAGTTAGTGGCGTGGGGAGGCCCGTGGGTACCTGGGGAGGCCAGAGCTAGGAGGTTCATCACAAGAGAAAAAGGTGATGGGCAGCGGTGGAAGAGGTAGCCTCAGATCATTTACTCTGACTGTACCAGTAAAACAATATAAATATACTCCACTACAAGTAAACGTCTTTATATATTCACACTGAATAGTGTGGTAGTATGGGTATGGAAAGCACTGTTGGTTCCACCACTGTAAATGAGGACAGGACTGATGTTGGGACATTATGGCACTCCATAAGTATTGGGCATCAAAAAGACAGTCCAGATCTAAATGGTCAGAGACGTTTTGGAAATCAGATGCACCTGCTGGGAAGTAACCTTTAGGGGACACTGAAGCTGCACAGAACGTGAGCAGATTAAGTACAGAGAGAAAAGAGTGAGGGCTTGAATGGTTTATGACCAGTTCTATGGACTTGTGGTTTCTTTCAATAGGGGCTTTTACTGCTCTCTTTATACGGGAGTGAACATGGATCCCTGAATACTCCTCTAACCGCTGTAGATCCTCGTAACTGTAAAGTGAATTCAGGGGAGTTTTACTGCAGAGTGACTGACACCTATGTGTAAACTGTAAAACAATCAAATGAATATGCTGGCAACATCATCACCGTTAGACATATTACATCGTTTTCTTACAATAATGGTGAAAAATAAGAAAACAAAACGCCAAATGGCCACCGCCAGGTGCTCTGACGCGACCTCCCACGTTGGACGTAGCCCTGTGATGCTCTGTGCATTTTACATCACAAGACTACAAACTCATCTCAACCGACAAACAACATGCAGAGAAAACATGCTTTCCCTGGTAGTTCTTTATCATTAATGAGCGTCTCCGCGGCCCCCTGTATGGGAGTATGTTTTGTGCAGCTCCCATTCTAAGCTCTCGCCCTCCCCTCTTTCCCACCCTCTCCTTCCCCCCCGACCTGCCAATCAAAGATCATGATTGAGCCCGGATGGCAGGCAGTCAGTCATCAGCAATGGAAGTGAGGCCTCATTCTCCGTCTGTCCCTCCCTCTTTTCATGCCCCCTTGCCTCCTCGAGTTTTTCCAACCCACCTTCTCTGTGGCCTCTCTGCTCCCCTGCTGTACAGTTTGTGGTCCCCCCCCCCCCCCCCCCTGTGCAAGTCAAATCGGTGGTCAGTGTCTGTCCAAAGGAGGGTAAACGTCTTCAAACATGGCTGTCATGATGCCATAAGGCGCGGCTCCCTCTACCTCAGAGAGGACGGCCCCGTATCATTTATAAATAAGAGAGATTTAGTTTTAATAGGCCTCCGCATTTGCCCTGTAAGTGGCTGATGAATAAACATGAGCAGAGTTGGGACGGGAACTGCATGGGGGTAGGATGAGAAGAGGCCCGATTTGTGTGTGTGTGTATGTATTTTGGGGGCTATTGGGGGCAATGAGGGAGCCTTTCTTCCCAGCAGGGCTGCATCTTGTTTAATTGGAGCACTTGTGGCACCATTACCTCCTTTACTCAAACACGTTACTGATGACAAAAGAAAACAGCACTAAGCCCGCCTTTGTTAGCGAGGAGACTGGACGAGGCGATGGATTCCTCGCTGCTACTCATGTGTGGGAATCATCGGCACTCCCACCGCGAGCTGCTGCCCGCCTTCCATCAATGAAAAAACACCGCGGACAGGTGGACAGAAGACAGAGCACATGGAAATTACTGCCATCGTCAGCAAATAGACAGGACAGTAATGAACTGCATAGTGAAACGACATTCTGTACTTAAAGACATCCTGGTCCATTTATTGACAGACTATTTCTAATAGAATGAAACTACTCCTCCACATTTCTACCCAGCCATGTGCAAAAAATAGCACCAAGATTCAGTGTGCGGATCCAGAGGAATTCTCTCTATCAATTTACATTGATGGACTCCAGCATATGTGTGCAGCCCTGCCGGTGCCCTTTTGCTGCTCTTTGACCAGAGGTCACGATGATGACGCTGGTCTCTAGTTTGTTTTTGGTCACACAGTGTCCCGAGAGAGCAATAAGGGTGTGACCTTTACATTCAGCCTGACTCCACGAGAGAGGGGACGCTGAAGGGCTCTTAAATGAGGGGAACTACTTACTTCCTCCTCTTTTAATTGGTAAGTTGGGATGTTTTTAATCCATTATGTTCTGCAAAACTGATTTCTTAAAGTGGTTAAAGGTATTCAGTCACTAACAAATAAGTATATTTCATTTGTTGAAATTCTAAACAATATATTATAAATTATATAATTAATAACTCTTTACTGATTCTCAAAATGACATTCTCGTTAAACTTTTCAAAACAGCATGACATCAATATTTCAATGTGGAACGTCGAAATGTACAAAAATCATTCATCGTCAGAACGATAACGTGGATAAGAATATTCACTGATACATTACTTTAACCCTCCTATTTGGCATTCATAAGCAGTACATAAACATTCAATAAATGGTTTATAATCCACCATAATGTAGTGCTTATTTATCTATTTCTCAGCAACTCCTCCTGTGAGCACCCATATGTGAAGGCTGGTGTAAAAGATGAAAATAATTGACAATATAGTAAAATACAATTTAAAAATATGCTCTTTTGTGCTTGAATATCAATTGACTTAAACTCAAATAAATATCTTGGGAAAACAGACAATATGTTTTTTACTTCACAAAAAAACAAAAAAAAGACATACTGTATGAAAACTGGTTTTGATTGGAGTGAATTAATCGAATCAAATGAATATTTCTGTGTAGCAGGAAAATTAAAAAGGCGCAAACGGGTGATGTGTGATGAAGACGACATCCATTAGGACAAGGCCTCGCGTCAGGTCTGCTCCACAGAGAAATTTGACTCCGCTCTGAAAAGAAAAGAGCGTCGCATCATTAGTGAAAGACAATGAAACTCTAGACAAGTTGTTGCTCAGTGTGTGGTGTCAAGGTTTTGATCAATGTAGTTTTCTTCTTTGGCCTCTCGTTGTTCCTGCACACTCCATATCACTCCGCTGGGTAGATTACACTGACTGCTAAGCTTTTTGTAATAGTGTCATTTTTATATCCACAGTAAACATGACTGGAAGGTGATTCTGAGGAGCTGCACATGCAGAGCTGTACTGCGAAACACCCCTATCAACACACAGCACAGGTGAGCTCCACTTGAAAGCACGGAGCACAGGATCCACGTCAGCATTTCATAATCTAGCCCGCGCAGAGTGACAGGGACACTGCAGGCCTCTGTGGTATAGGATTCAACACCATGAATAAATATTCCCAACAAAGGGCAGGAACCGCAATGAGTCACATGTGGCCTCCGCACATTTGGATGTGCCGCCACCAAGAGGACACTGATTGCAACACATTCCACAACAACAAAGGCACTTCCTGCATGGTTTGTTTGGGGTGAGAATAGCAGAAGTGCATGACCCGAACACTGTTGTCAGACAAACAAAAAAAACTAAAAGGACACTTACACGTCTTTGTTCCTCATGTGGTTGTTGTAGTGAAGGATTGGGGGGATGGTCTCTTCCTCATCGGGGAGCTGTGAGCAACAGAGGTTTGACATAATGATTCAGGGGGAGAACGACAACCGCACGATCAATCAACAATTAAACGTATGATGCTATGTGACCTTGTTGGTGTCATAAAATGGAAAATGATGAACCGTCCCTTTGTAAATAGAGGTGGCAGAATGACGAGCCACTTCCTAACAGCTTTAGTGTACACAAACAGGGTAAGGAACACTAAACAGTATGATGCTTCTGATCAAGAATAGCAAAAGAAACTAAAAGTATGTCTCGTCTGTAAATCAAAGTATGTTTTCATATTTATACAAACATAAGAGCAGAGATGTTTAAACATTGTCACACTCTTATTTTGTTTGAATTAATACATTTAAAGTTTATTTTTCAAGCTTTGTTCCTTTTGAGTATTTCTGGTGATGCGTCACTGCTGGTCCCGATTTGCTCCTCACAATAAAAAACGACATAAATTCTTCCGATCAGATCAGATTGCACCGGATTAATTGGAAAAATCTGCAGATTTGAATTAGAGCATCTGATTGGCGCTGCCGACCAATCACGGTGTGACCGTTTGGCCCTAACGATGTGTCCCAAATTTCATTCAGTGAAATGCATTTTAACAGAACTGCATTTATCAAACATTACAAAAACACCACTCAAATAAAGTCATTGAAATGTAAGATATCAAGGTATTCATTCTGGGCAACTTCACAATTTCTGTGGGATGACTGAGATGATTTGATGGGATATTGACATTAAAACTGTGAAAACCTCTTCATGGTTGGAAAGAATAGTCTCTCACCTCCCAGTAGGGCTCATCATCAAAACAATTGTCATCTGCAGGATCTCCCCAGATAGGTAATCTTAAAATACAACCTGAGAAGAATACAAATTAAGTCATTATCCCAAAACACAATCTGTCATCCACATACATGCAAAAACACCCACCTTGTTCAAACACAGCAATGTCACAGTTATTTACAGTACATACTGGATATTTTCTCTTATATGGTCACACTGAAGGGTGTTACTACTCACCGACAAGGATTCCTCCGCCCACACCGAAGCAGATGGCCACACAGAGGCCTGCAGCCTGGTGTCCACCCTGCCGTGTGGGGACCATGTCTTTGAAATCACCCTCAAAGTCAAAGGTGTTAATGAGCCTTTAATACAAAAAAAGAAAAAAAAACAGTTACTCACAATGTTTTTTTTCAGAACAAAAGACTATATTTGGCCAAATAACACAAATATTCCTTCACTAGTTGATAATCTTCTATCTATTCAAAGCGTGAAAGTTACCTCGACCTCTCTATTCGTCAGCAAGGACCACTCACCCCTCAGCACCATAAACAGACTTTGTTGCAGATGCGGCAGTAATGGCTCCCACAATGCCACCTATGACTCCTGGCATGGCATGCAGGTTATGGATTCCACACGTGTCCTGGATCTTCAGGTGCTTCTCCATGAAAGGCTGAGAGAAGAGAGAGAGTTAGGATTAACTGAGCTTACTTAAACATCTTAAGAGTTTAATTTAACTTCGTTTAGACCGACAGTTCACTTAAGAGCAGCAAAAGTAATGAGGTAAAACACATGATGTGGTATGCTATAGAACCCAAAGTTAGACTGAATCAGCAAGTTAAATATTGTGGTTCAGTAACTTTTTATGTAAGAATGAACACTTTCAAAAACTAAAGTGAGGCTTGTCTCATGAACGCTATCTCACAATAAACCAGATAAATACCATACCGTGAGGTAGACATATCCCAGTGTGGAGACGATGCCACAGCAGAATCCCACGATCAGAGACCCGTAGGGCGTCAGCATGAACTCTGCTGCCGTTCCTACTGCAACACCTCCAGCAAGAGTGGCGTTCTGGATGTGGACCTGAAAAACGCGTGCAGAGAAAGAAGAAATTGTGTGTCAGTTTGGTCTCTCTTTTCTGAATTATGTGTTTACTGCATCCGATGAAACAGAGTATGCATCCATTCATTTCAAGACTATAAGTTTAAGTTTGTTCTGGTGGGGGCACAGAAGTCATTGCATGTCGTGTTCACCAAATCAACAAGGCGACCTGTTTCAAGTACTGTCAGCTTGATAAATAAACACACCTCATACCGTCATGTCCATCATACATAAGTGCTTAACTTTATGAGTGTTTGTGACTGACGGAAGAAAAAGAGGTCGTTACCATGTCTAGTTTCCCGTGCTTCTGGAAGAGGCTGGAGATGGCCACAGTAGTGAGCACAGTTGAGGCCAAAGCCAGGTACGTGTTTAGGGCTGCTCTGTGCTGCCCGTCCCCGTGGTCTGTGATGGCTGAGTTGAAGCTGGGCCAGAACATCCACAGGAAGAGGGTGCCTTGGCAGAAAGCAGGGTGGACCTTAAAGATCCTGCAGATCCACAGTACCTCCAGAATAACAGGAAGTATTGTGAAAATAAGTGTGTGATGAAATCACGCTCACCAATCATAGCAAAGACATCCGAGTGATAGACGGAGCCCTGCAGACGATTGCTCTGGTCCAGGTTTGGCCGGTAGAGCATCCACGAGATGGTGAGACCATAGTAAGCTCCAAATGTGTGGATCACCATGGAGCCTCCAGCATCTTTGGCCTTCAGGGAAGCAAACAACACCATTAGTAGGAGTAGATGCAGTAGTTACAGCTATAAGAATACTACGAGGTGTCATCAGCAAAATCGACCCATCTGTAAGTCACAGGATTTAGGTGCATGCTCGGCTGCAGAATCATAGAGCATCGAAACCATAAATACACAAATCTGAGGAAGAGGTTCGACGTGCAGTTGGTGTGTTGGGCAAGTTGTAAAAAACATTGTCAGCTACACCGTGAGATATGTTCTCCTCCGCTTGATAGGTACAGCTGTGTGATATCAAAACAAAAATAAATTATTGTTTCAACTTACATGTATGAGATTTAGGATGATATATTCCTCCACGGCAAACAACGTGACCCCAAACAGGGTCATAACCAGCAGCTGGACTGCACTGACTTTACCAAGCACCGCCCCGTAGGCTATTAAGCAGCTGGCCACACAGAAGTCAGCGTTGATCATGCTAAGGTGGGGGGGAGAGAAAAGTTTAAATGTAGTGGATGAACAAAGCAATATGGAAATTAGTTGTAATCGGTTCCGCCCAAATATGAAACAGTATTACATTGTTGAACGATGCACTTATTCAACGACAGTAAACTAAATAAAGAGTACAATGGTCAACAATGATGTCATTTTGAGTACTGAAGCAACCATGAACTTATCAAGTTATCCTACTTGTTCTCTTTCTTTCTCTCATACTGCGTTCATATATGTTGACACAAAGTGATTTGGCAGCATTTGAAAAGTATCATCTTCTCAGTAGAGTCTTTGTTTACCTTCCAGCTACTGATTCCACAAAGACTAAATCTACAGGTCTACAAATCTTTACGAGATCCTGCCAGCTAGATTGGTTTCTGCACCTCCTTGTGTATTCATGTCTGTTGTTTTCCTATTGAAACCATTCAAATGGAAACAAATTCCTATCAGACATATTTCTTGTAATTGAACAAAAGAACCTGCTGAAGAGCATCATTAGCTTGGTGGCGATGCTCACAGTCGTGGGCGTTTGTATATTATCATTAAACCACAAGTTTCTGTTGTTGGTCGCATTGAATACATTCATCAAAATGAAATAGAATAAGATGAAGGGGAGATTATAAAGAAAATACAATAAAACTGAACAATCACTTTTCAACTCCAATTTTGATCTTTCCATCACTGTAGTCCAGGGAGTGGAACCAGCCTTGCATCAGCAGCGCCCATTGGAGGCCAAAGGCTGCGATGAGGAAGTTGAAACCCACCGCGCCGAAGCTGTAGCGCTTAAGAAACGTCATCAGGAAGCCAAATCCAACAAAGATCATCACATGGACATCCTGGAAACCTGGGACAGAAGAAGGGAGCGATGAGGAGGATGGGAATTGGCACAAAGAACAGAAAAGGGGAGGGAATTCCACATCCAAATCAAATATACAACATATACGTACATACCATATATGTACCACACATACATATAGGTGTAATGTATGTCTGATAATAAACAGGTAAAATACTAGGAAGAAACGAAACCGATAAATAAATATGTCTCGATGATTTGTGTCAATTCCATCTGCTGAGGAAGTCAAACTGCTGTTTCAGAGACCAAGAATGAACCCTCAAGCTTCAACATTACAACAATAACCTGAACAAACAAACAACGTGTCGTTTAATTTCTGGAACAGATTGTTCTCCTGCGTGAGACACTAAACATCATACCAGCAGAAACCAGCCAGTATCGTTTACAGCGTAATACTGTAACCGCCTGACATACCTCAGGGTACAATAGGTTCCGGCTGAACTGTGAAACAATGTTTGCATGGAAAATAAATGTCTAGCCAAATCTTACATCACATCAGATTGGATGCATGTTCACAGCTTAAACAACACACGCTGCAGATATTTCAGACTGTGTTGGTGTCAACACTGGCGGAGGGCATCGTGTTGGAGAAGAAGGTCCCGTGACTCCAGGATGAGGTCTTGTTGGTCACCTGAATGTGTCAGGATGTCCATTTATCATCTGACATCCAACACCATGTCTGAGATGGCTTCACGATAGCCTGACACCGACACAGCGGGTTGTGGGGGAAGCGTAAAATACAACAACACTCATATATGTATATATAAATATGGTTATCGTTGTATTCGATGTCTCCCCAACAACCCATGGTGTTAGTGTCAGGCCATGAAACCAATACAAAGAGGTCCAACATGGCCACAGTTGAACTGGAAAGAAACGAATGAGGGGATTCAAACCCCCAAGAGAAATGTGCACCTGTGGGAGCCGGAGCCTTATATCAGCCGGCAGGAATAAGCTGATCGGTCAAAAGACGAATATTAATTAAATGATAAACAAAAAGCTAAATGTCCGCAGCAATGTGGACGAATAAAGATATATATTAAGTTAAGTCGCTATAATAAATTAAGAAATAAAAGTCATGATTGCGATAACAGACATTTGGAAAACAGAGAGTATAGTGGAGAGAGAAGAAATAAAAAAAAATCATAATTATTTACTTACTTGGATATCTGTAGTAGAAGTCGTTCTCTATGTCACTGGATATATTTTTAGCTTTTCTGTGCTCTATCCAGTGTGCATCCGATTCTTCATTGTAGCGAATGAAAACCCCAAACAAGATGATCATGGCTGTTTGCCACACGAAGCAAACTGCTGGGAGACTGACACGAACATTGGTATTTTTTTGACGGTCGCACAATTCCCTGAAGCTTTGAACACAGCCCATGGTGCTGGGCTAGTCTTGATCCTTTGTAACACAAGTTACAAGAGCAGCAGCTGAATGATTCAAGCGTGCTGTTCTCTGCAGAAGTGACTTTAAAAAGGCCCAGAGCCTATTATGCACAAGTGAAGATGGGTGTTTGCTTTGATGCGAGGACCCTCCCACAGTCCCTTATTGGAGGGAGTGACTGGGTATGAATTCGACTTGTTTCAGGTGGTGACACATCTTGAAGTAGAGATGAATCTTACTGCTTTGTAATAATTTAATTCCATATTTCTTCCCAGCATCTTGTAGAGGATAAATCATCACACAGTGAAAACATGGCACTGTAATGTTAAGACAGATTGTGTTGATTACATAACGCAAGGGTGTCATCCAGCCGACAGACAGAAGGGTAGGGGGATATGTTCCCTGAACACAAACACTCAGAGAAAGATGAAAAGTCGTATTTGTCTAACATATGAAGCTTGTCTCTGTTGTAAAGGCTTCTACAGCACTTTCTTACTACCGGTACTAGTCAGCGGGTGAGAACGTTCTCATGTCCTCTGCAGGGCTGATGCTGTGAAGCATCAACTGTAAATAATGCGTCTCCATGCCCGATTACAAAGATGCACAACAGGTTTGACTCAGTCGACCATCTGAGACGCAGGGTTCAAGGACGAGACAAGGGTCCAGTCTTTTCATTGACAAAAGTCTGCACTGTTGTATAGGCAAAATGTAAAATCATTTTTTTTTAAGTTTACATTTAAACCTTTGTTTTGCTCAAAGAAAATAAAAAGTATGGTATCGTATTTACCACTGGAACAATACATCTGTAGAAATCAAAACTGTGTGGTTCAGCAAAATAAGAAACTACACTCTGATAAGAGTTTTTATTTGCTGTAAATGTGTAGTAACTTCAACCCAAGAGATTCAGTATTTTGGACATAACTGTGTGATTCAGCAGCTTGAGATGCTTGATAAAATGATGCCACGGCCTGCATCTCAGAGTTACATGAGAAGATTTATAATCGCTCTCATGTGCGGACGGTAAATATGTGGATGGAGCCAGTAGCCAGTTAGCTTAGCTTAGCATAAGGACTGGAAAAGGGGAACACAGGAAAAGAAATGCCTGCCGATAAAAGAAAAAGCGATGTTAATAGTTAAAATCTATGGACCAAGAATAAAATTGAGTTGTAACTCAAGTGTAAATTTTCTTATTTATTACTGCATGTATTAAAACATTTGCTGAAACAGGAGATACATTGTTAATTTTGTCCATTCAGGCAGAACAAAATAACTGCAGAAGTAAACGTCCTGTTGAATCACTAACTCACCCAGATGAAACGAGCACTCATTAAAATGAGTGAGCGGGTAACTGTGCACATTGATCTTCCTGCTCGGCTTGGCACCGCTACCTTGGTGATGTACTGTTGGCAGAAGATATGCTCCTCGGCGATAAATGCGTAGCTGTGATCTCTCCCTTCATCGGAGCACCGCTGGCAGGCTTTGATGAAGGAGCTCTTGTATCTTCTTCAGAATAAGGGAGAACCACATGTGGAGGCATTTTTTTGAATAAAAGCACAACTTCCGTCTTAATAAGCACAACTTCCCCAATGGAAGCTGCCCATTTGAACTGCTGCCCCCCCCGCGGGCTGCTTCACTGGAACAGTTGGGGTTAAAAGCCTTGCTCAAGGGCAGCTCACTAGCGGTAATGAGGGCGGTGCAAAGTGTTCATCCTGCATCAAAATCTACAACCATCAAGTCACAGGTCCACGTCTCTAACCTTCACAGCCCAACAGGAAATACCTGTGAATTTCCAAAATGTGCATACAGTGAGTGAGGTGGTGTACTCAGTGTAAACAGCCCTGGTTTACCGGCTTCTTTTCACGAGTCATTGTCATCGCAGGAGAAGTGCAGGTGTTGCTAATCTCAGTTAGTCATAACAGTGTGACCGAGAGCCAGCACGCACAATACCAGGACCCTGAAACTGGAACAGCTGAATGGAACTCAGCCATCGTTAATTACATTATTTACACCTGTGCTGTTCCCAGTGGGACACGTCAACATGTGTTCTGAGAGAGAGATGTATTAAAGCTCTCACAAACTTCTAGAACGTCTTGCTTGACACAACACACACACAAACAAACAAACCCAATGCTTTGGAACTAGTTTAATACAGCACATCCTTTAGTCCATGAAATGTATTCTCATTGATAAATATATTCTCGTAAGAATGTTTTTTTGTGCACATCAAATGTTGTATTTAGGCCAGATGCAGGAAATATTCAGTATAGCCCCCAAAGCACAATCCAGTGCAAAGATACAAATTTTCTTCATAACTTAAACCCATTGTGAATGTGTCGCTTCTAAACTAGTTGATTTAAAAAGGCTTTAGCGACCATACTTTATAAATCCATCAAATGACGAGTGAGCTGCTGTTCCAACGTGTGAAACTGTGGATCAGGCAGAAGATACCTCTGGATGATATCCGTTACATCTTTCTCACAAATTAACTCGTAGTCCTGCTTGTTCTTAAAGGGTAAATGTCCGGCGAGCTCACAGAGAGCAACATTGAAGGCAGATTCCTCTTTGGCCCCGAAGCTCGATGCTCTCGGCCATACAGCGATACGAACACCGTTTCTGGAACGGTGACCTTTTTCGTTCGGCGTGCGATCGCAGGGCGGACATCCTCTCGTCATGAACAGATTGTGAGCGATATTACCGTCCACAAGAAAGTCTGTGACTTGACAGATGGCTTCGGCAACCTTCTCCACGCTCTCCGATTCTGTGTAAAACAAAAAGCCTGCGGGAACGTCCAACGAGCCGTAAAATCCCCTTTCAGGAACCAGAGGCTTGACCGGCATGGATTCTATCTTGAGCTCATGATCCAGGTAATACCCATGTAGGTGTAAGTGATTGACAGACGCAAATGCTCCCAGACTATTGAACCCCACACGGAAGCCGGGATCGGAGCTCAGGAGCACAGATTCAATACCAACCCGGATGGCAAAGCTCGTCATGACCTGTGGGAAACAGCGTGACGGCTCTGGAACAAAGAGACAATGGCCAAACTCCAACGGGCTGACGTTGACCAGCACAACCATCCTGCAGAGTTCATGCAACTGTCCCTTTTCATTTCCTCCCTCAACACCCTTTATCATCTCAAAGAGGACTTCTTCTGGATTGATTTTGTTGAAATTAAACTGCTTGCCGTTGAACTCCTGCTGAATGCTCAGTATCTCCTGAGGCTTTCTTCTCTCCACTCCCCTTTGAATATTCAGCTGGGCCACATAGCCAGACGGGCCCGGCAGGATCCGTGTTTGTAAATCACCCAGATGGTAACGGAAGAGGCCCCTGTTCATCCTGTCCGTCCATCCGGCTCGGATGGTCGTGTCAAACAGTGTTGCCGGTGACGCAAACCCAAGTCTGCTCCCATTGCTCCGATGCACATCCGCGACAAAGTCCTGGTTGCTGTACACAAGCTGGAGCGGCATGGTTGCATCTGCTGGTGAACAGAGAGGCATGGGGTTTGACAACAGGGTTCACTATGGGAGGTCTTTTAGGTGTCATTCTGCTGAATCATCAGAAACAGAGCCTGGCCACATGAGTAGCCTGTCGTGGACATGGCCACCAGTTAAGAGCAGGGGTCTTCAACATTTTTCAGGCCAAGGACCCCCAAACTGAAAGAGAGATGGAGCAGGGACCCCCGACGATATATATATTGTATAAAATTGTGTTTTTTAAATGGGCCTAGTACCGTGTATACCCTTTATTGTGTATTCAATACAAAGCTATTCAAATAATACACAGGTTCATATATTCATGTTTTTATTTTAAACATGTGTAAGGTACAGTGAGTAGGGAGGCCGTGCCACTGCCATTTATAAACATACCTTGTCAACTGATACCAATGTCAATATTGTCTGTCAATTGCATGATAATCATGCATACAAGCTATTCAAATTGATGTTTTAATTTTAAACATAAATGTGGAAACGAAAAATGAGTGATGGCCTATAAGTGCCACTGCCATGCATAAACATACCTGTTATCTTGCATACAATACTGAACTATTAAAATATGGGACACATTCATGTTTAGAGAAAAGAAATTTAATTATTTTTTATTGTCTAATCAACTGCAGTACCTCCGCGGACCCCCTAGGGGCCGCGGACCCCCTGTTGAAGAGTATCTGTTAGTCTGCCCATGATTTTAATGACAAATGAATCAATTGTATAGTCAATAAAATGTAAATTTTCCCAGGCTCCTGTTGACATATCAAAACAAATGATCAGACAAATGGCCCCATAACCCGAAAACATTCCCACTTGTGAAGCTTTAAACCAGACCAGAAAAAAATAAAAACTCTCCGGATCTACACGATTCACGTGGATGACATATTTTGATTCAAAATGGCGAATTTCGCCGAAAAGCGGCAAGTTTGCAGGTATGTTAAATATTATCAGTAAAATGTAAGTATCAAATGTAAAAGTACTCGTAATACTGACCCCAGCGAGTGTTTTACTTTGATTGGATTATAACAAATATATGAATATATTTTACACACAAAACACATGGTGAATTTATAAAACATGCATTGTTATCATATTTTCATCATATGTGATGTACAGAAAATGATACACTGCAAAGTAACTGTAGCTGTTAAACTATTGCAGTGTAGCAAAAAGTACAACATTCCCCTCTGAATTGTAGCGGACCAACTCTACTCACCTTTTTGTTTTGACATTGCATCACTTAAATCCAGCGTCTAGAGACAAAAGGCGGATTAAACGCGCTTTAGAAGGCACTACTTGCATTTGGATGTTTCGCTTTTCATCCAGTGTTTTCCTTGCACCGGATAGCTCTGGGCTAGCTTCCTTCGTTAAACGAGTTCTTCTTCGTTGGTGTTTAATGGTGTGTTTCCGTTTCATTTTTTCAGAATAAATGTTTCTATCAAATTTGTATTTGCATCATCTCAGAGTTACCACATTAAAGGAAAATACTTTATATTAACAATAGTGTATTTACATGCTTATTATTTAATATTTGTTTACATTTTAATAATTTAAAACGTCATTTGGTAATGATAGGGGCAGAAGAGATTGCAGGTATTCCTTCCAAACCGTTATAAACATACATACACAATTGAAAACAGGAGACCTTTTGGTTATAACATCTTGACAAGGAGGTAATGTTACCTTTTATACATATTGTGAAGAAAGATCACTGCAGATCTCATGCATTTAGCTACTAATAAAAGTTCATGTAAAGTGTTTTGTAACCTTCACCTAGAAGATTTATTCCAATCATTTAAGTATTGATACCAAACTATAGAAACACTCAATTAAAAATAGAAGTCTTGCATTCGCTTAAATAAAAGTATAAAACAATTATCAGCAAAATATACACAACATATCACAAGTAAAAGTATTTGTTTGTCATAATCGGTCCGGTCAGCGCTTGAGTAATGTACTCAGTTACATTCAACCACTACCTACCCATAGTGTTGTAGTGGCTGAACATTTGTTTAGAAAGGCTCTTGTGCGCCTAATAAATGCACACAAACAACCCAACACACACAGACACACAGACACACAACCACACACACACACACACACACACACACACACAAAGTTATTTTAGAGGACATCTAAACTGTAAAGCCAAATGGCATGTGGACAATAGTTTACTGTTGAGCACATTTCCAGTTTTTCCCAGCTGATCCATTCAGGCTCAAGGAACTTTGAAAGAATGTGCAGCTGGCCAATCAGGCATCATGGTTATTTTAGTCTCTACATGCACATTTTGGAGATAAAGCAGGCAGTGACTGGCAGAGTTGTTAATGTCTGCCACAGAGTTTGAGGGTCCATCAAGGTCGACAACTGAACTATCTGGATTAACTGAACCATCTGGATTTTGAATTCACATTTAATTTCTCATTCATATATAAGGACAAGTGAGAGAAACGATGGAAGCCAGCAACAACGAAGTAAGTTGCATAAGAAATAATATCTTAAAAGTTATTGAAACATAGTACAGAGAGAGATGATGGCACCTAACAATTACTTGTTGATTTTTATTTTTTGTGTTCCTTACTAAAGTATAAAGATTTAAACCTTGTGAGAGCTTTAAGAGTTAAAACTAATAGAGTTGTATGTGTTCTGGTGGAACAGATGGCTAAGCCATGCCTCTAGTTATTTTTACACCATCAACAGTTTCTGTTACCAACACATGGCATTCACTATGATAACCTTCTAGCTTGTTTAAAACAATTTAGTTTGAATCCTATTGTGATTAAATATGTGTAGCATGTTTTTCTAAATGGTTTATAACCAAACAACATAAGTCATAAATAAAGAAATGTGTTGCCCTGATTCTTTCAGCTGGTCTTTAATTTAATTTCCACTGACAGTTTTGTTCCACTCTGTTTTGTAGGTGGGAAAGAAAGCAGAAGATAAAGCTCACACTCTAAATATAAATATGACAACGGATACTGATGCAGGGCTCAAAGCAGAGGATTCCCAGTCACCCCTTACAGTCATTGTCCAAGGTATGTCATGCCTGGGGAACAAACAGTATGACTCATAACTAATGCGTAATAAAATAATCTAAGTTCAGTTATGTTTTTGATGCTTTCATCCGTGGAGTAGCTCCAGCAATTTTCTGAAAAGTTAGAATAGAAAATTAAATAAGTTATCCATATTTTAACATGTGTTTACTCACCAGATTAATCTTTACTCAAATGCATTTAAAAAGCCACATAGATTGATTTGGCTTATCTAGTACCACATGGATTTTTAATAATTAGTCTGACTCTGCACAGGGATCCTATCTAATGTTCCATGTATGTGATGCTTTTTTCCCCCTCACACTAGGTCAGCCTGCCATTTCTGCAGAGAATGGAGAGCCCAACTCCGAGGTCCAACCTGGCCCTGTCACAGATAATGAAAACACTATTAAGCCAAAACTTCAGATAACTTTTGGCACATTTACCGTCAAGAATGGTGAAGATCTAAAAGTAGAGATCCCAGTGGTTGGGCATCCAGCACCAAAGATTGAATGGAAAAAAGATGGTCAGGCAGTCAAAGAGACATCAAGGCTAGAAGTTTCAAATACATCTTCATTAACAGTTCTTCATGTCAGACATGCGGCCAGGGAGCACTTTGGTCAATACTCTGTCACAGCAAGCAACAGTGCTGGAAAACATACAGGAGAAATCGCTGTGGTTGTTCTTGAAAAGCCAGACCAACCCACAGGGCCCATGAGGATTGATGAGATCAGTTCTGACTACGTTGTCATTTCCTGGGAGCCACCAGAATACACAGGAGGCTGTCAGCTGGATAACTACATAGTGGAGAAACGGGAAACTCTAAGCACAGAATGGCAGACTGTGTCGGCAACGACAGTACGAACCACAATCAAAGTCACCAAACTGAAGACAGGAAATGAATACCAATTCAGAGTGTTTGCAGAAAATAGGCATGGAAAAAGTACTGCAATCACTTCTCCTATTGTAATTGCAAAATATCCTTTTAATGTGCCCACTGCTCCTGGCACCCCCTTTGTGTCCACAGTGGCAAAGTACAGCATGGTGGTTGAATGGGAGCCTCCGGCAGAAGATGGCGGCAGCCCCGTCATCGGCTACCACCTTGAACGCAAAGAGAAGAACAGCATTTTATGGACCAAGCTGAACAAACTCGTTATACCTGATGCTCGCTTCAAAACAAGTGGACTGGAGGAAGGGATTGAGTATGAATTCAGAGTCTTTGCTGAGAATATTGCTGGACTCAGCCCATCTAGCAAGATATCTGAGTGCTATGTGGCAAGAGATCCCTGTGATCCACCTGGTAAACCTGAAGCTGTTGTCATTACGAGAGAGAACATCACACTTCAGTGGGCAAAACCCAAGTATGATGGAGGAAGCACCATTACAGGCTACGTTGTTGAAAAGAGGGAGCTCCCAGATGGCAGATGGATGAAGGCAAACTTCACCAATGTTATTGAGAATCAGTTCACAGTCACAGGTCTGACAGGAGGCCAACGTTATGAGTTTAGAGTAACTGCTAAGAATGGTGCTGGTGTTTGGAGCACACCTTCAGAAAGTGTAACCATCGTCGCACAGGATGTTATTGAAGGACCCACAGCGTTCATTGATCCGAAGTTCAAGAGTACAACTGTTGTTCAAGCTGGTGAGACATTCGTCATTGATGCAGATTACTTTGGGAAGCCCCTACCTGCAGTGACGTGGTTGAAGAATGGAAAAGAAATTGGCAAAGCAACACAGAGAACAGAGGTTAAAAACACCCTCACGCATACAACTCTGACGGTCAGGGACTGTACACGAGCAGATGGGGGACACTTTGTCTTGAGCCTCAGTAACATGGGTGGAACTACATCTATCCCTGTTATTGTAAAGGTCCTGGATAGACCTGGTCCTCCAGATGGAGCTCTAAAGGTGAAAGTTGTCAGTGCAGAGAAGTGTAATCTTCACTGGAACCTCCCTTTAAATGATGGTGGTGCCAGTGTTTCCCACTACATCATTGAAAAAAGGGAGACCAGCCGTGTTACATGGACAGCGGTTGAGCCTCACTTTGAAGCTGTCAGTTACAAAGTGACAAAACTGGTGCCTGGTAAAGAGTACATATTCAGAATTGCTGCAGTGAACAAATTTGGTGTTGGCGAATTTCTGGAATCAGACCCCTTCATTGCACAAAACCCTTTTACTACACCTGGTGCACCTTCTACCCCTACAGCCAGCATTGTGACTGGTGACTCTATAGTGCTATCATGGGAAAGACCTGAGACGGACGGAGGCTCAGAAATTGATGGCTACATCCTTGAGAAATGTGACAAAGAGGGTGTCAGGTGGACTAAATGCAACAAGAGAAGACTAAATGACTTGCGCTTTCGATGCACAGGGCTTGCTGAGGGACATTACTATCAGTTTAGAGTATTGGCAGAGAATGCTGCTGGTTTTGGTCCACCCAGTGAGCCAAGTGAGTATATAAAAGTATGTGAAGCTACTTACCCACCTGGCCCCCCTACCAACCCCAAAGTGACAGACTATTCCAGCAGTACAGTGTCGCTGACCTGGTCAAAGCCCATCTATGACGGTGGAGCAGCCATCAGTGGATTTGCCGTTGAGATGAAAGAAGCAGCAGAAGACGAGTGGATCGCATGTACACCGAGCACAGGTGTAGAGGACACAAACTACACCGTGAAGAGACTGAGAGAAAATGCAAAGTACAATTTTCGTATAGGTGCGATGAATGCCGCTGGAGTCGGGGAGTATGCGGATCTACCTGGGTCTGTGGTAGCTGCTGAGAAACTGGAGGCACCTGAGATTGAGTTGGACACTACCTTGAGGAAGATTGTCAGTGTTCGGGCCTGTTCCACACTACGTCTCCTTGTTACCATCAGAGGAAGGCCAGAGCCTGAGGTTAGATGGTCAAAGGAAGGCGGCACTGTCAGTGAGCGTGCTCAAATTGAGGTCACAAGCTCCTACACAGAATTATTGATCGAGAATGTCAACAGAAACAACTCAGGAAAATATGTGTTGACTGCCGAGAACTGCAGTGGCTCTAAATCTGCATTCATCAACGTCAGAGTGTTGGACTCTCCTAGCGCACCGACAAACCTGGAGGTAAAGGATGCAAAGAGGGACTCTGTGTTAATCTCCTGGGAGGCACCTCTCATTGACGGAGGAGCAAAGATTTCGCACTACATCGTAGAAAAGCGAGAGGAGGCCAGGATGGCATTCACCAGCGTCTGCAGCAACTGTGTGAGAAACTCATACAAGATTGACAACCTCCAGGAAGGGAGCTTCTATTATTTCCGAGTCCTGGCTGTGAATGAGTTTGGCACTGGACTGCCAGCAGAGACCACCGAGGCTGTTAAATTGTCTGAGGCTCCTCTGCCTCCTGGAAAACTCATACTCAGTGATGTTGCATGCAATAGTGCAAGACTCTCTTGGGAGAAGCCTGAACATGATGGAGGAAGCAAAATCACATGTTATATTGTAGAAATGCAGGCCAAGGGAGATGACACATGGACAATGTGTTCGGAGGGTAAAGCGCTGGAAGCGACTATTAATGGGCTGGCAAAAGGAAAGAAGTATTTGTTTAGAGTGAGCGCTGTGAATGAAAAGGGAAAAAGTGAACCAAAGTCCCTTGTGGCACCTGTTGAAGTAAAGGATACCAGTGCTGAGCCCATTTTTAATTTGCTGTCCAAGACATTCAATGTGAAGGCAGGAAATGATTTAAAGATTGATGTTCCATTCAAGGGTGTACCAACGCCAACAGTAGCCTGGAAGAAAGATGGCAACTTGCTGAAAGAGACAAGCAGAGTAAATGTGCACACATCTGACACATCGTCTCAGATCATTATCAAAGATGCAACCAGAGTAGACGCTGGCATGTATGAGGTGACCCTAACCAACTCGACTGGAACCACATCTGCGGAAATCTCTGTCAGTGTGTTTGAAAAGCCGGGACCACCTAGTGAACTCAGTGTGGATGAAGTTAGTGCTGACTTTATGTCTTTGTCGTGGCAGCCCCCACATTACACCGGCGGATGTCAAATCAGTAATTATGTTGTTGAGAAGAGAGATACAGGCAGCACAACATGGCAGACTATGTCAGGGACAGTTGCCAGAACATCAATGAAGATTTCTCGTTTGACACAGGGCACTGAATATCAGTTTCGTGTTGCTGCGGAGAATCGCTACGGCAAAAGCCACTTTGTTGAGTCTGACCCTGTTGTTGCACAGTATCCCTTTAAGCCCCCTGGTCCACCAACCTATCTCCGTATTGTTAGTGCCTCAAAGTCCGTCATGGTGGTTGCATGGAGCAAGCCAGACAGTGACGGTGGTAGCCCTATCATTGGTTATCATATCGAATGCAAAGATCAAAGCAGTATTTTGTGGTCAAAGTTAAACAGAAACCCGGTGACTGAGAACCAGTTTAAGGTAACAAGTGTTGAAGAAGGTCTGATATATGAGTTCAGGCTCTGTGCTGAGAATATGGCTGGTGTTGGAACTTGCAGTAAGGCATCCGATCCTGTAGCAGCAAGAGACCGGTGCGATCCCCCACACAACTTCACAGTCACCAATATAACTAACAGCTCAGTTTCCCTCTCTTGGCACAAACCAGAATATGATGGTGGGGCTAAAATTACCGGGTACATAGTTGAGCGTAAAGAGCTACCAGATAGTTGCTGGCTTAAGTGCAACTTTACCAACCTACTGGACACCTTCTTCGAAGTGACTGAACTCTCAGAAGGTGAACAGTATGATTTTCGTGTGATTGCAAAGAATGCAGTTGAGCTCTTCAGTGCGCCCTCTGAAACCACCGGACCTGTTACGGTACAGCATGATGTGGAGCCACCCAAAATTACCTTGGAGGACAAATTTAGACAAGTGGTGGTTGTCAAAGCAGGAGACCTCCTAAGAATAGATGCCGACATCTCTGGGCGCCCCAACCAGACAGTGTTTTGGTTGAAAAATGGTAGAAATATCGGCACCAAGGGACGGGTTGAGATAACCGTATCAAAGACGCATACCTCTCTACTGATCAGAGAAAGTGTTCGGAAAGACTCCGGACAGTATATTCTGACCCTACAGAGTACAGGTGGTACCACATCTAAGGCTATCACCTGCAAGGTTCTGGACAGACCCGGCCCACCTGCTGGACCTCTAGAAGTTTCTGGAGTCTCAGCAGAGAAATGCACCCTGTCATGGGGCCCCCCGCATGAGACTGGCGGAGCTGAGATCATCCACTACATTGTAGAGAAGTGTGAAACCAGCCGCGTAGCGTGGACCCTTGTGTACGGTGACATGGTGGCAACTACCTGCAAAATAACCAAGCTACTCAAAGGAAATGAATACCTGTTCAGGGTGAGAGCAGTGAACAAATATGGGGAAGGTGAGATTTTGGAAAGTGAGCCCATCAAGGCCATGGATCCCTTCACTATCCCATCTGCTCCGACTGATGTTGAGGTCACAAGTGCAACCATCGAAGCTATGACTATCTGCTGGAAGAGACCTGCCTCTGATGGCGGTAGCCGCATCAGCGGTTACATCATCGAGAAGAGGGAGAAGCAGGGTGTCCGTTGGGTTCGTGTTAACAAGAAGCCTGTCTATGACGTACGAGTCAAAGCCTCCGGCCTGTACGAGGGATGCGAGTATGAATTCAGAGTCTTTGCTGAGAATACTGCGGGCCTAAGTGAACCCAGTCTCCCATGCTCACTCACTCTGGCAGACGATCCAAAGTTTCTAGCCTCCCCGCCTGCAAAACCTACCATAATCGATTCATCCAGGTCTTCCATCACTCTGTCATGGAACAAGCCGCTGTTTGATGGTGGAGCAGCAGTAACCGCGTACAAAGTTGAATTCAGAAAATCAGCAGAAGACGACTGGACTGTTGGTGTTCACAACACAGATAAAACAGAGTTTACAGTAACTGGACTCGCATCGGGGATGGAATATGTTTTTATTGTCCGATCCATAAACAAGATAGGCATCAGCGAGCCCAGTCCTGAAACAGATCCTGAAGTGGCCATGGAGAGAGAGGAGGAGCCCCGGTTTGATATTAGCGCAGATATTAGGAAGACCCTGCTTGTTAAAGATGGCAGCTCCTTCACTTTGACTGTGCCTTTCACAGGCAAGCCTGTTCCTAGTGTGACATGGGACAAAGTACATGTAGATCTGAGAGTCAGAGGAATGATCAACACCAGCACCTCCGTCACCGCTATCACACTGGAAGGAGCGACTCGCGATGACTCCGGCAAATATGTAGTCAAACTGCAAAACGTTGCTGGATCTGCCTCTTTGATGCTGAATGTTAGGGTTTTGGATTCACCTGGTCCACCAACTCATGTAGTAGTTAAAGATGTGACCAAGAACTCTGCCACTGTTACCTGGGACATCCCCGAAAATGAGGGAGGAGCCCCTGTCAATAACTACCTTGTAGATATACGGGACATCAGCAGAAAAGGGTGGACAAGACTCACAGACAAATGCCGCCGGCCGTCCTACAAGGTGTCTGACCTGGAGGAGGGCGGGATCTACTTCTTCAGAGTCACTGGGGAAAACGAGTACGGGACTGGTGTTTCAGCTGAGACCAAGGAGGGAACGAAAATGACAGGTAGGCTACAATCTGTGAAGACAAAACACATAAGAGATGGTATATTTAGTAGGTATAAAAATACCAATTATTGTAATGGGATTAGAGCCTAAGTAGAATGTCAAATATCTTAGATAACAATTAGATACAATAAGCATTTCAACTTCTTTCACTTTTTGCACATTATCCCATTTCCTGCATTAAGAATATTTCTTCTTTTTTTTCAGATACATCAGATTGGGAGACAAATCCAGGAGCCTAGCTCCTCTTCTTTCAGGGGTTGAAGCAACCATCTGATCTTCCTGTCAAGATCCTCGTCTATATTTCTCATCTTCACTCAGTATTGTTCAGAAAAATTTGTTAGCAAATGCTCAGTGAACATGCTACAGTAAAGTTTTTACATTTTTGTAAACTAGAAAGCATTATTAATGATTACATTTTTTAGAAGAAAATGCATGTTTGTTGGTTCAAACAATAACAACAATAACGATGAAATGTACCCTGTTTGTTGCAAATCTATTATGAAATGAAGATGTTTAGAACAGTTATTGGAGTTTTACTTTGGATTTGTTATGGGACGTGGGCATGAGGATTAATAAATCAAGTTAAACAAACTGTATCAAAACAAATAAATAAATAAGAGCAGTTATGGAAAGATTTACTGTGTTAGGCCCAAAAGACTGAAACTCCACTCAAGTATTTCCATTTTGTATAGACTATAGTTCATACAGGACAATCGTAAGTGACATCATTGTTCTTTATAGAGCATTACCTGGATCTCCTGCAATTCTCCCAATTATAGGTTTTACATACAGTTATATTTTTGAATGCAATATCTTGCTGTAACCTTTTTTATGTTGTGGTATACTGAAGTACAGTAGTTATGGGACAGGTGGTAGCCCTTTTTGTGAATACAATAAAAGGTAGCATCCAAAGTACTCTGTTGCATGTCATTCATCATGGTTCTCTCCCCTTGTTTCTTGTCACCTCTCAACTTTCCCTCTTGAGTAAAGGAAGAAATGCCCCCACAATACTTTTAAAAAAGAGAAAAAAACAAACACGTAAGTACGAAATCGGGCCTTTTTTATACATACAGTTTCAAAATAAAGCTACTGCAGGATGAACAAGTTATAACGACACAGGTGAGCTCGAGCGGTCACCTGTCCGTCTGTCTGGACACGTGCTGTTTGCATGTACGTCACTATGGAAACCGTCACGTTGCCAAATACAGGAAAGGGAATGATACCGGAAGTAAGCGGAGTAAAAAAAATAAAAAATAAGTCGTTCGGTGGGTAACTCTTTACAACAACAAAAGTACAGCTTCGAGTCGAAATGGGCACCACGGCGAGTCAACTCGGGAAGGATTTGCTCTCAGAATATCAAGTAAGTCCAAAGAGAGTACTTAAAAAAGCAAATAGTATAACGTTACATCGTAATGAGGGTTCCTGTTGACCGAAGTTGAGAGCATTTGTTTTTACGCCCCGTGATGAAGTAGCGTAACGTTAGCTATGTTAGCATAAAGTTTTAAGGCAGAAGAAAACAATCAGCGAGAGCCTTAGTGTCATTAGAAGTAACGTGTCAGTATGATTTACTCACGACGCTAATGACAGCTTCATATTATTAGCCGTTATATTACCACACTTTTCACCACGCTTATATCAATACAGTGAAAGCTAATGTTGCTAATATTCTAACGTTAGGCAGACCATGGCTGGGTTATGAGAAATAAGACTTGTGTTGTGAGAAAGTATTGTTTCAGGTAATCTGTGACTGATCATTCCAATAATGCTCACTTTAACTCTTAGGAGCTGACATTCTTGACGAAACAAGAAATTCTTCTGTAAGTACAGCTGCATGCTATATTACAAAAATGTTTTTTTAAAGAGCATTGGAATCAACCCAGCACTACTTATTGAAATCCATGACTAAACTGTATTTGTTTGTTTAGTGCTCACAAGAGATTCTCTGAAATGCTCACAAAAGATGAGAAAGACCTTCCAAATACCAGATTACCAATGGAGAGGATTCACACTCTGCCAGAGCTCAAGGTGAGACTAAAGCAGAATAAACATGGCCTGCTTCACGTCCTGATAAACCATACTGACCCTTGTACTTGTTCTTGGCACAGTCCAACCCTTTCAGGACAAGAATCTGCCTCGTTTTCTCAACATCTCAACACAAAGATGGAAGCCTCACATTTGAGGACTTTCTGGATCTCCTGAGTGCCTTCAGTGACTCTGCCACCATGGAAATCAAATCCCACTATGCATTCCGTATATTTGGTAAATAAGTTGACTGGTTAGTAATGATATCTTTAAGGCTAGGAATCTGTGTAACAAGCATATTCATATTTCCAGACTTTGATGATGATGGAACTCTTGATTCTGGTGATCTGGAGAAGCTCGTCAACTGCCTGACTGGCGAGACGGACGACACGAGACTGACCACCGAGGAAATGAGACAGCTCATCAGCAATGTGAGTCCACGAAGCCTTCTGCTCTTTAAAGATGTAGGGAGCGGCACTCGGTGGTTGGTACGCTGGTGTGTGTGAGTGTAACAGTTATTTCCTTTTGTATGCTTTTCAGATTCTTGAAGAGTCCGACATCGACAAGGATGGAACCGTGAACCTCTCAGAGTTTCAGCACGTCATTTCAAGATCACCAGATTTTGTCAGGTGACTAAAAATCGAATTGCTGCCATCACTGATGTACTTTACTCGGCACAATTATGTTCGCTCCTAACTGCTTCTGTTGTATTTTGATTTCTCCACAGTTCTTTTAAGATTGTGCTGTGAAGACCTCTAGCGGGCTGTGGAGATGCATCTACTTTTAACTCTCAAATGGTGTTTGATTTTCAAATAGAACGATTTTAGAGATTTGCCTTAAATTATATTTACCTGTGGATTTTATTGCCTTAACTATGCATCCTTTTGTGAAATATAAAACCTGTGATTTTTTTTAAATTTCTATCAAGAAAATGTAAAATATTTCCAAGAAGTGCTCATTTATGAAGTTGCTTGTTTTAACATACACAAATAAGAACTTGTATACCACAAAATAAATTCAGTCTTTTGTTCTGATAATTTACACTTCCTGGTATGTTGTCCAAAGTCCAGTGTAAACGTTTATCAAGGGGATCCAATCATATTTTTAAGAGCAAGCTACTTCCTCCTTGACGACAGCAGCAAAAGTGTTCCATGCCCCACACACTACGTCAGTCACATGCATCTGCTGCTCCCGGAAGAACTCCACCCGCTGGGGCTCATCCGAACTGACCAAAGTCTGCTGTCCAAGTTGGCCATAGTCACCTGAAATGGTGATAGAAGGAAAGATGGACAGGGTAAGTTCAACACGTACTTTAGTTGTGCTCTAAGCATACTGATGAACTAAGATGGTAGAGGGAAAGTGCTATAAAAGACGTAACACGTGTCCAACAGGTCAAACTTACCCCAGCCCCAAGTGTAGAGGTCCCCTGTGGCTGAAATAAGAAAATACGAGATAAAGATGATTGCCAAGAACAAGTGCATTAGTATACAACCATTGTAAAGTGTGGTTTCTTACTCGTTACTGCAGCTGTGTGGCGGCATCCACAGCTGACCGTTCTGATTTCACATGAGGGAGTGACGTCCAGCAGAGCCGGGAAAGCCTGGATTGATATGAATACCTCTTCATGTTCCTCTCCCTCCTCAGCGCGAGATGTGCTGGCATCTGGATGTTGTGCTCCTGTTCAGTACAGTCAATGTTACAGTTCTTACCACTTACAAGTAAAGCGTTTACCATACTATCTATTAGGGGTGTAACGGTACGCGTATTCGTATTGAACCGTTCGCTACGAGGCTCACGGTTAGGTACGCATGACGAACCGAATACGTTTGAATTTTTTTTTTAAATTTTCTTTATGTAACCAGGTAGTCTCATTGAGATTAAAAATCTCATTTGCAAGATGTAAGTAACAATACAAGATGTAAGCAAGATGTAAGTAACAATACTCCATAACATTAAGGAGCAGTTTTTGTTTTTTATGCTTATGTGTTGCTAAGAAGACACCCCAGAAGATGGGTCACTCAGGTATAGTTCCATCATTGTTCAAAGTCAAAGAATAACTTCATGATGTTAGTTGTAATGAATAAATATATTTTAAAATCAAGTACATTTCTTTGGCATTTATAGTTTTCTACTGTACCGAAACGTACCGAACCGTGGCTCCACTGTATCGTACCGAACCCAACCGTGGATTTTGTGAACCGTTACACCCCTAATATCTATACATTTAAATAGTTTGTGAATTTGCATTGTGAGATAGATAGATAGACTTTATTTCAGACTCGGGGTCCGTACAGACAGATGCATAAAAAGACAGACACAAACAATAAAAGTATATTGGCCTAGCAATGCCTTACAAAGAGACAGCTGTACCAATGTCGCCACAGCTGGGACTGGTAGCGTGTGGTGCTAAACCTCATGTTGGTTAAAACAAGTATTATCCCATTTATTACCCAGTATTACAGGCTTTCAGTTGCTTGGACAGATCATCAATATACAGATTAAACAGAATTGGGGACAGAATTCCCCCTTGTCGGACACCATTGCTAACCCCAAATGGGGCTGACACACTTTTACCCCATTTTACTTGCATACTCTGGTGCGCATACCAGTAAGCCAGAATTCTCACAATGTATGTGGGGACACCTCTTTGGCTCAGTTTAAAAAATAATTTACTATGATTAACACGATCAAAAGCTTTGGAGGCATCAATAAAACACATAAGAACTGATGAGTTTTGACCTCTGTATTTGTTTGCAATTTCTTTTAAGGCATATATACACAAGTCAGTGCCATGTTTGGCTTTGAAGCCCAACTGGTTATCTGTGGAGGTGATGAAGTCCTGTATTCTGTCCAGCAGAATTCTTTCCAGGACTTTTGACAGGACGCTGGCCAAAGCAATGGGCCTGTAATTCTCTAGACTACATACTTTACCAGCTTTGTTTTTAATGACTGGCACTAAGAGAACAGACAGCATTGAGTCTGGTAACAAGCCGTGAATCATGAAGCCAGTAAAACAAATAGCGAGGAGAGGAGCTAACCTCGGACTGGCATATTTAAGGTGTTCAGCAGTAATATGGTCTAAACCACTTGCTTTGCCTTCAGACAGTTTATTGACAGCTTGGTGCACCTCATATGATGTAATTACCATTCACTCATTACTCTCAGAACTGTCCACGCTATACAAATCACTTTTGATGCAGTTCAATAAGGTGCTATAATGCTGTCGCCATAACTCAGCAATGTTGTCTGTTCCTGAAATTCCATCTATAGTGCATGGTAAAGATGTTTTGCAGTTAAGAGCTCTCACTTCTTTCCAAAAAAGAGAGAGCACAGAGTACAATAGAGCTCGATGGCATTCAGTTTATGGTGCTTAAAATGCCAGAAATACATTGGAAAAGATATGACAGTGAATCCTAATAGTGAACATATTTCCCTGTTTATAGTGAACCAATTAGCAAGCATCCTTTACAGATGCTGTGGAAATGCTGAAATTGAACAATAGTATTGTAACTATCATACGTGCCACACAAAACCAGTGGCGGGCCGTGGGAGGGAACAATATTAACTATATCATGAAAACGACACGATAGAAAAATGAACAGTAGTAACACTACTGCTGTATGATGTAAATACAACAAAAGCAGTTCACTTAACACAGAACAGAACACACAACAGAACTGATTTTTTTACTGAGAGACAACATAGGGCTGAAATCTGATTGGATAAAAGCTCTACTTAAAACAAGCTGCGCAGGAATCAGCGCAACTGAGGAAGACTGTAGCTGTACAATGAGATAAGCTACTGGGAAAAAATATTTAGAATACATGTAGTGTATTTATGAAAAATAATTCAATTATAAAATAGCTATAAATGCAGCTGTATAAGTGTATTGGGGGTGCGGTGCGCCTCAGCATTGATAGATAGCGCTGTGGGTAAAAATAAATATGAGTTTGATTGTGTTTTTGGGTGAAACGTCCCTTCGCTGTATTTCTTAAAAACCTACTCCGATAGTAAAACAGATTCACCTGCTCGTTGGCTACTTTGCTGCTGCAGTGCTTTCCTCAGACCTCGTGATGGAAGTCCAAGCTGGCCACTTTCATTCCAGCCCCACACATAGAGATCTCCCCCGTCTGAAGAAAAAGGTCATTTTAGTTCTTTTGTTGTTTTCTTTGAAGGCATACCTCTTTTCACTGCCAACATCTTGTAAGACACTTACCACTGATACAGACAGAGTGCCAGCTTCCTGTAGCTACACAGCTCATGGTCATCCCCCAGAGTGCCTCCACTACCCTGGGCTCCTCCTCAGAGGCGAGGCCTCCGTGCCCCAACTGACCATGGCTGTCAAATAAACACACACACACACACACAATAGATCAAGATATGCATGAGTATGTTTTTCTCGGATTCCCACTACAGATATTAGGTCTACCTGCCCAGTCCCCAGGTGTACACAGCTCCAGAGGCACTGAGGAGGACGGCGTGCTCTGAACTCAGAGCCAGACTCTTGGCTCTCAGCTGTGGTGACAGGGATCGGTAGAGGGGCGGTGTCGTGGCTATGTAACCCCCAGGGACCAACGGGAGATCCACGGAGGGTCCTGGAAAGCAGCAAGAAATGCACCGTTTAGCCAATTATCACATTACACTTCTAGTACCCGTCATATATGATATGATTTAAATTACCAGAGCTCTCTGGGTGTGTTTTTATTGCCATGCTCCACGAGGGAGTCTTCTCTTCCTTCTGCAGATCCCAGGACTCAAGTCTGTCTGGGAAAGCGAGGGTCAAGTACGACTCACTGATGATGGCGTCTTTACAGCCGCGGCTCTCTTTCACAGGGAGCGCGTGAGATGACCCACTGGAGACGAACCCTGCTAGGCACACACAGCTGTCACCTAATAGACAGGGAACATGACGAATACACGAGTCAATATCTATACAAAGAGCGTGGTATTATAGACGCATGGAACAAGTAATACTTGTGTTTGCATCGCTATTAGACTTACTGTCCAAATGCAAAGATGCTCTTCGACTCCAACTTGCTTTTATTTCAGTCTTCAAGCAGCAGTCACGTCTGTCCCCCTGACCGGAAAGCTCTGTCGGTTTACTCACTTTGACTTGCTTAGCACGGTCGCTACACTCTCCTTTTATCAGTTCCTCGTGGACATATATTTGTCCAAATGCGTTAAAGCCAAATCCGAACCACGGCATTGGAAACGCTTTACGCCGTTGAGGCGTGCGACGCAGTTGTCCGCAAAGTTTGAACACTGGTGTACGTAGCACCGGGATGTACTGCGCATGCGCCGGAGTGTTGTTGCAAAGCGACTTGGGTGACAGAAACGTGACATAATTCAGGTTCAGAGGTTTTATTCAGTCAAAATTAGAAAACGATCAACACTGAGAATGTAGTGGAGTGATAATAAAAAAAACATTCAAAATAAAACACAATTATGTGAATGAAATGTTTTTGTTTATGCATTTCCTGCAAAAAGGGTGTGTTAATACCGAAAGCTGCTGCATCAGAATTCATACTAAATATAGCAGTGCATATAAAATGTAAAATAAAGACGATGTCTTTTGGGGAATAATAATGACAAAGAAAAACATTCGCTGATATCAAAGAATGGCAATCTTTAGTGAAGAATGTTTAGAGTAGCCTTATTGGTCTCCAAGTCAAACAAAGACTTGGTGGTGGTCCATCATCACACAGTGCACAGAAAGGATGATTTTCTAACCCAAAACACGATCTTTTCTTAAACCTAAGCAGGTAGGTTTGTTGCCTAAACCTAAAGGAGATTTCTGGTAGAACGCCCTTTCTCTGTGTGCACATGGGCAAACTTCTCCCATGTGCACGTAGAGTACAATTTAGATGAATAAAATGAGTGGAAAAGTAATATGAAATGAAAAAGTATCGACTAGATTATATTTACTTTCTTTTTTCTTTTACTGCTTTTCACAGCTTTTAGTTAAGACGTGAGCATTTCAGGGTTAGCTTGTACCCATCCAGACCAAAACTGAGTTCCTTTAATAGGGGAATGATTTCACTGGTCCCACATAAAACTCAAACTAAAGCACTTTAACATTACCAGGAGGCACATTCACACGCTGCAGCTGTGTTTTCAGGGTTCAGTCCCTTTGCCCCTTTCTCTCCCTTCCCCGGTCATAATGATGCTGTACTCCACGGCCTTGTCCAGGCAGCTCTGGGCTATCTTAGAAACAGGCACCGGCGTGCCCTCTCCACCCTTGGCCAAGACAGAAAGTATCTCCAGAGCTTCACTCGCTATGATCGTCTCAGCCAGACTCTTCTCCGCCTGCATCATGTTGTGAACTATGACCACTCCACGGTGACGCAGGTCGGATATTTCACAGAGCAATAGCGACTGGATAATCTCCAGCCAGTGGGTTGTCTGAGAAGAGAAGAGGAAGTAATGTTAGCTTGGGGCGAGAAATTAATCGTGGGAGTGTGCCACAGTGCCGAGGTGATGGATATGTGGGAACAGTGAGACGCTGCAGTGGTTTGCTTACTGTTCCCGGGATGCGTGCACAGAGCTCAGGCTGCTCAGCGGTCAGCACGGCCAGAGTTCCCGCAGCAGCTTTCCGCAGCCTCTCGTCGTCCTCTCCGCTGTAGAGCACAAGCAGCTTCAGGCGATCGTTCCCTGTGGCCAGGTACAGCTTCTGCACCTGAGGACGCACCGCTTTTAAATCTACTTTTCAACAGATTTGTGCCATACAATCATCTATGGATGCATGTGTCTTACCTCTGTGCTTAAAACCAGATTGCACATGCACTCTGTGGCAGAAGCTCGGACCAGGTCGTGCTCCTCAAACATGTAGCCTTCAATTTTTGGGACTGCCTTCTCCTTTATGATCTTTTGTCTGTGAAATAACACATGTCATCAATACAAGCAGGTACTCTAAACGCTGATACAGAACTGTTATGTCATAAGAACAGATGTATTATAAAAAGGAGCCTGCATGTTTAACCATAAAAATGGCATTGATCTGGAACAATTCATGAAATTATGTTCCTTGCTTTGAGAAAGGGAGATAAGAAGGTCACCAAAAGAAGTAAAGTGAGCTCTGGTTTCTGCATACTAGTAGGTTATGTCCTGTTACAATTGTTTTGTACATGTGTTCTCATAAGAGACTCCCCCTAGTGGCCAACCTGAGTCTTTCACTGATGCCGGCCAAGTTGGTAAGAGCCATGAGTGCCTCGAAGTTCTGCAGCAGCGTGCATTCAAGACACAGAAGACTGACAAGGGGGCGCACCATCTCATAGATCTGCCAACAGAAAGTTAGACACGGTTAGGAAAAGGTCTTTAAGTTTGTTGTTTTTTTTTAAACTGAGGAGGCTTTTTGTAGCATACCCTTTCTCCTGGGAAGGCAATCTCTGGGTTCGATGTGATGGTTATTTTCGCCAGGGCTTGTGCTGCTTTGATTCTACCTAAATCTGTGTTGTCAAATGCCAGTGGGATCAAAGCCTATGAAGGAAACCAGTCAAAACATATCATGTAAACCTACGAAAGTAAGGTGTTTAGATCAGTGTGCAGGCTAAACTGTCAGGGTGTTTCTACCTTTCCTCCACCCTGTGCCACCACTGTGCCTCTGTCTTCCTGCCGTTCCACCAAAGCCAAGAAGACCCTGTTGTGAGAAATGGCATAAACAGAAAGTCTACAGAGAGAACAGAGAATGAAAAAAAGACTTGACTGCCATTTTCCTACCTGGCGATACAGTCTCTACAAGCGTCAGTGAGGGCGGGACTTTCCTGTTTGACCATACACACCAACGCAGACACCACACCAGTCTCCAGCAGCTTCCCCAGTCTTTTCTCCACGTAGGAAGGTGCATCCTGACACATGGCAAGAAACAGGAGAGTAGTAGAGCTACTGTGCAATATTGAAGTAATATCATGCGGCGTTTGTGTGCAGCAAATGTAGCGCTATGTGAAAAATTAAGAATTGAAATGGCACCTTGGGGTGCTCCTCAGGCACGTGCTGCTTTGCATACTTGGCCAGCTCCAGCATCTGAGGGTCTGGCTTCTCCACTTCATAGCTGTTGGTGCAGTTCACTAATGTGGAGCCCACAGCAAAGAGCACCGTCTTATCCTCAGACTGCAGGAACACAAAGAAAAACAAGCTTGTCAACACCACAAAAAAGGGTTTTGGGTACATTATTATGGTGGTGGTTTCAAATACTACACACAAATACATGTTAAAATAGTCCCCAAGATGCTCTTCTGAGAGGAGCTGACTTCATATTTGCCCTGTGTTGTCCATGTGTCACAAGTATTAAAGCCTCCAATTACAATCATCAGTCAAACCTTTGCTAGCTCAAACATGGCCAGGAGAGCATTCTTGTCTTCCACCAAGTCCTCCTTTACATCGGCATCAAAAGTGAGGTAGGCGAGGCCTTCCACAGACCAGCGGCGGGAGGTTAGGGGCAGAGAATCATTACACAGCCACCTATAAGAGAAAGAGATGCAGCTTGCTTCTTATTACACCGTTATTGCTGAATTATCTGTCGTCTTTGAATCAGGTTGTGCAACAATGCGGACCAGGCATGACACATTTCTCTTAATCCATAAACATGCTCCGGATTCAAAAGAAACAAACATACTTCCTGCACTGCTTGGCGAGCTTTAACGTGGATCCCTCTGCAAACTGCTTCATGCTGAAGTCTGTCCCTCCAGCTGACCCAAGCTTGCACAAACCCTGTGTAATAACCATCAGAACACCACATTTAACTTCTCCTCACTTACAGATGTCCTTTTCTCCGACGGTTTGAGATAAATACACTTCTGCGCAGCACTCACCACCAGAGCTCTCACGCGTATCCTGTCGCTCTCGCTCTTCTTGTAGAGGTCCTTCAGAAGAGACACGCCGTTGGCTGTGATGAAGGAGGCTCTCTTTGCCTTGCCGGCCGCATGGATTAGGGTCTCCACCGCTACCTGCTGGTGTGTCACATCTTCGGAAGCACACAGAGAGATCACTGCGTCCATCATTCCTGACATCTCCAGAGTTCTGTTACCCACGTCGCTCGGTCCTTGGAGGAGCACCGACACGGTCTGCATGGCTCGCAGCTTGCCGGCGAGGCCATTTCGGCTAAAATGTTGCCTAACCAGAAATAAATGGCAGAAAAGCAAGCTAGTTAAAGAATGCCACTGTTTGGCATATAGCCTGTATTAATGATTTGTTTTACCTTCATAAATGATTGCAGAATGAAGCTGCTCAAGTCACAGAAACATCGGGAAATTGGTAACGTAAGTTTCGCTGGTCAACTCACTGTACATATTCTTCACATAGCTTGTTGAAATTCTCCCTCTCTGCGTCGCTCTTCAGGTCGTCGTAGAGTTTGCTGAGTAAGACGGAGCAGCTCATGTGGGAGTTGTCTGTCAGAGGTGGTCCTTCTGAGAGCTCAGGGACTGTCCCAGCCACCTCCAGGATTTTTTTCAGTCCTGCAGGAGAACAAGGAGTTCATTAATCTGAAAAAAATGTGAGAACGTCTCCATTAAGTGCAGGTGTGTTTCATACCCTGGTCTATCACCCATAACGTGAGTGAGTTATCTGGGTTTTTGAAGGACTTGCGGGGAACTTGTTTGACCAGGAGGTTGAGGGCGTTGTCTCTGCCTGGCCCAGACACATCGGATGCCGGCATCATTTCCATGAGGTGGCGTAGCATTGAGCGGAGCTCCTTGGAGGGTTCTGTGTTAAATCCACAGTCAATAACCGACAGGAAGCTGATACACACAAAAAATTCAACTCTAAATATAGACATGATCAGAATCCAAACTCACCAGGAAGTATGGCTTCATCTTTCCCTCTGATCTCTTTATTCATGCCCTCCGTCAGAGCCTCAAACATCACCTGCAGTAGGTGGCAGGCACCCAGAGACACAGTGGAGGCTCCTGCTCCCATTACTGCACAAAGCTGCTCCATCCCCAGCTCATTCACTATAGCCATGGTCTGGGGACATAACAGTGGATGTCAGCAGTAACAAGCAGTAAAGGATGGAAGTAAAATTAACAAATTACAAATAAGAGGGCCATTACTGTGGGTACACAACACAAGTTTGAAAAAAAGATGATGTAGTTGATAACTTTAGAGGGAACCGGCCCACTTACTCTGGACTGATGCCCTGTGCACAACCCAACCAGGGTCCTCAGGGCAGAAAGGACAACATCCTCCTGCTTTGACTGAAGAAGTTTCTGAATCAGCTTCACTCCATCGTTACGGAAGATCTGCTCAGCTCCTGCGTCTTCTCGAGCCAATACCACTAGATTCTGAGCAGCCTGGAATTTTTTAGTGGAAGACAAATTTTTGATGCAATACAACTTTACAGACGGATCAAGATGAAATGAATACAAATCAAAACACATGATAACAGAGCAAATGACAGCACTTTGTCATGTTCCTGCCTTCCGAGTTACCCTTACCTTTTGTCGATCCGAGTCTTTTGCAGATGCATCGAGGAGAAGTGAGAACATTTGCTTCACACGAGCATCTGTGGAGTTCAGTTCCACCGACTAAACGGTAAGAGAAAAAGAAAAAATAACTATTTAGCAACCATTTCTTCAGGGTACTGTTTCAAACACAAGACAAACCTCCCTCAAATCCACTCAAAACACATCACCTTCTGCTGGATCTGTGCTCCCAGCTGTCTGAGCAGATCATTGAAGGCTTTGTTTTTGGGCTCCATCTGGGCACACCTCTGAGCATCCAGAAACGCCTGATCAAGCCGAGAGAGTTTCTGGAAAGCCTGAGCTCTCCGAAACCTGGCTTTCACATCACCCGGGTCAGCATCGAGAGCTGAAAGGAGTGACAGACAAGACATTCAATATCACTGTGTACATACATCCATAAATCTCAATACAGGATCCAGGTTAGCGGGAAGCTACAGCCCAGCAGGTATCTGGATGGATATATATATATATATATATATATATATATATATATATATATATATATATATATCAGTGCAGATAAAAGGAGGCTTAATTGTGTATTTAGGGGAAGTGTCCCTTAATTTAAACTTTTATTAAAACGTGCCTTTGTACTCAATGATCTATGAACTCTACAACATCCTCTGCTGTGATTGATCCCACCTTTGGAGGCATCAGCCTCTGCCTTGGTGTACTCCTCCTGTTTCAAGTAGCAGGCAGAGCGGTTGCGGTACAGAACAGCCCTCTCTGCTTGGCTGTCACTCCGCTTTATTGCTTTGGTGTAACAGCAGATAGCGCCCCGAACGTCTCCTGCCTTGAAAAGGTTGTTCCCGTCCTCCTTCAGGGCTGCAGAGTCCTGAGTTAAAAACAAGAAAAAGTAAGCAAAAAGGGCTCAGGATGACAGAAATGGATGAAATCTGCTATGCTAAAAAAAAACAAAAAAAGGCTACGTCGCTAACTACTATTGTCTTACCTTTTCGTTTTCACTCGCACTCATCTTCAAAGTGTAATACACAATACTGCGTTACTTAGTGTGGCGAATATGTAGTTCAATTGTACTCTACTTGGTCACAAACCGCTAACTTCAGCCAAACATGTTACATATTGCTACACTTCCGGGTGTCCGGAGCAAGTTGATGACGTATCGCTAGCAGCCCCGCCCCTCCCCTCACGCGCTATTACCATAAAAGGAAGAGGGGAGCCAGAGCGCAGTCGGTCTCCATCTCTTCTTTATTTGGTTACATTTTCATTCTGTGGCTTTCTTCAGTCCACACAGATGCTTGCTCTTGTGATAAAAGAAGAGAACTAGCACTTCAGGTTATTGATGCACAACCTATAGCAACCTAGAAAGTTGCTGTTATTAATGGTCTTAAAAGATCTAATAAGAATAATTAAATTATTCATTAACCCTCAATAAAGATCCTATATACCTAATGTAAAAAACATGGCACCATGTTTGGTTGAATTTATAGTTTAAGAAGCCAAACGGACCACTAAACCAAGCTACACAAGACTTTATTACACTGGATAAAATGTACAATCATACAGTACAAACATACAACGCCTATACAACACAACACAAATCCACTAATCCACATATATTAAACACAAACCAATGGTGACCTAACTAATAGCTACTGCTGCCTGACAAATATAGTGGATATAAGCTTGCACAAAATGGAAACACTCAAATAAAGTGCTAATACATCAGAGCACTGTATGCCAAAACCACCAGATACCAGAACAGCTTCTTTCCGCTGGCCGTCACTCTGATAAACAATGAATCAGACATACTGCACCTCCATTTGCACTATTACCACCATTTGCACTAATATCCCAAATACATTGTCCATTGTCATTGTTGTTGTTCTTTATGTTCATATATATTCTTGAATATATATTTATATTGTACATAGTAGTTAAATGTTAATTGTTTCTGCTTATTTTCTCTGTTCTACTTTGTTGTCTTTAATGTCCTTGTTTTTTAATATTGTTCTTGTTTATTTGTATATTCTATGTATGTATGTTGAGAGCAATGTGTAAACCGGAGTCAAATGCATATGCATACATGGCCAATAAAGCTGATTCTGATTCTGAAAATCATATGTGAACATATATCCCTGGATTCGTACTCACTTTTTTGAGTAAATGCAAAAATGACATTGCATTTTGAGCCTCGGCATGTGAGATTCAAAATGTATGGTGCATTTGCACAGTTCAAAACCACAAAAGAAAGTGTCCTGGTATGGTATTACCTGCATTAGTCACTTGGGGACTCTCATTTACCAGGACAGCCAAGCACCATTGTTGTGCTTACTCTGTTGCTGTGGCGACAGGGTGGTTCCCTTTGGGATTTGTGCTCAGGTGCACCTGTTCAGACTCTCATATTACCAGGGCAGCTTTGTGACTTTAGAAGAATATCCAGCAAGTTGGAATATATTTCCTCAGGGCTGGGCTTGTTGTGAGACCTCATACATACCAGATCCACAGGATATCCACAAGGCTCAGCGACAACACCATGGACCCAAAGAGAAGAGTCTCAAATCAAAATCAAAACCAGCTGTGTAAACATTTGTTCCTTATCACTACTTTGTTGTGTGAGAGATTGTGCTCTCAGAACATGACTGTGCTAATACTGTACTTTATGGCACCAAACCTATTTTTAAGTCTGGAAATATCTCTCATACATCTCAATCAAACACCGAATTTATAATAGTTTTGTCGACCCGATGAAAAGTTATCAGTCTGTTGTGACTACATCAAAACCAAAACAATACCATCTGTCATGTCCCCCACAATCTGCAAATGAATTATTTAAATGTCAGCCAAGCTCCTGTTTCTAAACGTAAAGAGTTGCTGAATGTATGAATAAACTAAAATAATCCATGCAAAGCATCAGTACATTTTCCACACTGGGCTCCTCAGGTGTCATTTGCTGGTGTTCACTTCTCTGCAGCAGTCAGGCTGGTCTTTAGCTTTGGTGATATTGTAACAGAATAGGTGGCACCACTTAAGCCCCTCTATCAATAGGCAAGTGTCTCAGACCAGGGGTCAGTAGTCCCTCTCCAACAACATTATAAAAGTAACATACCTTTCTTAATCTTAAAAAGCCCACTCTACTCCCACTTTTCAAAGTGCTGTATAAAAAAGGAAGTCCATCATTGTTCAAACAAGCTATTATCCTACTCTTCTTTGATTACTGGGCATCTTCAGTACACCGTCCAATGAGGACACACATTCTTATCCACATTTCCCCTAAATTACAGCATTTTATTTTACTCAAAACCTTCCACTGCACTGAATGCACAACGGGTGAGAAGTGGCCAATTATTTTTCCGGATTTTTCTCCATTCACACTCCATGAAACATGAAAACATGAAATTGAAAAGAATATTAATTAGCTAGTTGTTGAGAAAGTGTTGACTTGTTGGCAGATTGTATATGACTGTTTTTAGGGTACCAAACTCAGAAAGTACTCTAAGATATTTTGTGTTTTGGTGCATTTATGTTGTCTGTCGAAGCTGTTGGCCAATCACCAATCGATGCGAGGATCCTGTCTTCCCAGAAGCCTTTGCAGCAGCTCAGTGGCGCTAGCTGCTCGGCTAACTGGTTCAATTGGTAATCTGTCAGCCTGGAGCTACAAGCTCACGCGCTGCTGAGCTCTACACTCTTCCGGATTGCTCTCCTTTAATGGGTAACGTCATATTTATTTTATTTTGTTCACAAAGAGACAGGCTTCAAAGGTCGTACTTAGGTTAAGTGTTAGTCGAGATTTAGATGTAAAGTGAATTGGTAGCCAAGAGATATTAGCCACGTATTGTCCTAATGTTACCAAGGCAGCAGCGATACTCGCTATCGTCCGTAGCGTTAGACATGAATCTGCCGTGCAGCACAGGCTTCTCACGGATGCGGAAGGACGACTGTGACTGCTGTCCACCTGCATGTATCAGCCCTCTGACTAACGTTGTCCCGGCTCTCGAAAGCTAGCTCGCGAACCAGTCGGTGTTGTTACGTTATCTCAATAAAAGAGCATCTGGTGGCTAACGCTAGCTTGTTCAGCTGCATATTCGTGACATCTGGTTAATGTTAGAGGGATTATCAAAGTTTGCCCGAGTACGTTAATGCGGCGAAATAGGTTAACGAGCTAAATGTATGAACAGGCTGCCCTGTGTCTGAGTTTATACAGAATAATGTCCAAATGCAGGTATTTAGGTGCTCTTAAGTTCGGAGCAACGCAATGTTCCTGGCTAGCTGCCCAGCGATAGCTGACTAAAAGTCATCCAAGTTAAATGATAACAGAGGCGTCCATTGAGTAAATAACCCAAAGAACCCTGTTTGCCCTTCTAACCCGGACTTTGGTAGTTTACACTGGGGAGGGATTGCGAAAAAGGACTGTTTCCCTTGATGCTAACGTGCCATCATGTGAGCAGCTTGGGATTTGTGGTGCATTTACCTAGTGTCACATAAATGAAGAGCTGCAGTCGATTGTTGCACCTCAACTAAGCTTTATTCATCATGTGGAACAGATGATCTGAGAAACATTTGTCCTCCTGATGACAGTGAGGCTATTTTTTCCAGTCAGCCTAAGCAAATGTAAGTGCCAGGTTATTATCCCGGCCTCCTGTGGTAATGCTCAGATAGTCCCAGCCTGAGGAGTGAGCGGATTATCGTGTTGGATTTGCACACACAGGGATGCGAGAACCCCTATTAGTGCTGTGAGGAAATGCAGGTCACTGTGAATATCTTGTCTTCGTCGCCCCCCCCCCCCCCACCCTTCTGTTGACTTAACTTGTCAGATCAAAACAAATAAAAAGTGTCTCTCACTGTCTCACACAGTTCCTTTCACTTCTGCTAATTGTGACAGTTTGTGTCTGGAGGCTGAATACATATTTTTGCATGCTCCAGTAATGGGAAATTTTCCTCAACAGCTGAAGAAGACCCTCTGATGTGACTTCAACTTGGCACTTGTGATCGAGGACAGATGCACTGCCCATGCTGCCCCAGTATATGTGCTGTCACTATGCTACTGAGAGAAGAATGACATTTGTTTCATTTTAATTCCTGGAGCTGCCTCGAGCAGTTGAGCTTTGATTAAAAAAAAACCAAAAAAAAAAAAAAAAACCTGCTGCTCTGTGCCAAATTGGTCTGTATCTCGGCCTACTTTTTTGCACTGCCGCAGCCTAGAGGGCAAACTTGTTATGGCACCGGAGGCCAACTGATCAAAAGGGGACTCTGGCTGTACTGGAGGATTAGACTGTGCTGTGGGGACTGGACCCAGAAAGCTGGCCCACAGTGGCACACATCATGCTACCGGGACACTAGACTCCCTGTTTGAGCCCCTTCTTTGTGGCGTTTTTTTTTTTCTTTTCCTGCAGTCTCATTGGTTTGGATGGTTGAGCACAAGGGCTACTTTGAAGGAGCCCACCGGTGGCTGTGGTTTAGCCAAAGCTGACAGACTGCTTGCCAGCTATTGCTGATTTAGTACTCTTGTCCACTGCTGTAGCCCCCCTCGTCGTGGTCTCCAGTATGGTGAGTGGAGGCTGGAGACATCGCAGGAGTGAAACTGAACCATTAACACTGGCGTAGCTGGTTACCTGACTTTTTTTTTTTTTTTCTGCACTGTGAAAGATTGCATTCCAGGACTTTTTTTCTCTTCTTCTCTGTGCGTGGAAACACACCGTCAAGGTCATTTTTACAATTTAAACTCCGGAAAGAAGACCGCTCCACAGGAGGATGAAGTTGAGGAAACAGGTGACAGTGTGTGGAGGGGCCATATTCTGTGTGGCTGTGTTCTCACTGTATCTGATGTTGGATCGAGTCCAACATGACCCTGCAAGGAGACAGAATGGCGGTAACTTTCCACGGGTAAGAATAAGTGCTGACATGGTGGTGCGTATTTTGTGAAAACCCCTTTCTCTACTTATTTATGTTGCACTTTTATTTGAATGTTTTGTACACAGATGTTAGAAATATCCTAAATTAACATATATATACATCATTCTAAATGATAAACACAAGGCGTTATGTATTATTTTTCCAAAATATTCTAATGTAAATAGACATGTCCGATTATTTCCCTGTCGTTGTGTAGATGTCTTCAGGGCTGATTGATCTCATACTGCTGTTTGTTACCTTGGCTGAATGTGAAAGTGTTCATTGCAGAATGTTTTATGATGTTATACAGCTATGCGATTTATGATTTTTTTTTTTTTTCTGTGTGTGGGTTTTTAGAGCCAAATCTCGGTTCTGCAAAACCGAATAGAGCAGCTGGAGCAGCTCCTGGAGGAAAACCACCAAATCATCAGCCACATAAAGGACTCTGTGATGGAGCTCACAGACACAGGAGCTGTGTCTCCCAGCGGCCACCTGCCATTTAGAAGTGCCAATGGTTCCTGGGTCCTACCCTTCGACGGCCGGCCCACTTTCCTAGCTGTCAAGCCCCAGGATTGCCAACCGGCTTTAGGCAGCCACGGCCAAGCAGACGTTCGGGTGAGCTTGTGGTATATAAACTACTAGTTTTCCCCCTTTAGATAAAATGCTAAGCAGCTAATTGGCCAAAACAGTATCACTGCTATGTTTTTTATATATATATATATTTATATTTATTTGCGGTGTGTCCAGTGAGCAAATGATGACTTTGTGTTTCATTTTAGATGCTGGATGTGTACTCCCTCCTCAAATTTGACAACCCTGATGGCGGCGTATGGAAACAGGGTTTTGAGATTACCTATGAACCTGACGAGTGGGACAATGAAAAGCTGCAAGTGTTTGTTGTCCCCCACTCCCACAATGATCCAGGTGAGTTGAACAGGAAGTGACACACACACACACACACACAGCAAACGTTTACTGAAAGCTGTAAATGTCTCTGTGCTACCGGTAGTCTAACATCTGTCTGTATCTTAAGACGCGGCGGCCTTGAGCACGTCTGAACACTTTTCTTCAGGAGGTTAAGATTGCCTCGTCAGCTACTGTGAGCTCTTACCTGAGTGGGAGGCCGGTGATGGGGATGCAGAAATCATTCACCACCTGATTCATTCGTACTCATTATTATTATTATTATTATTATTATTATTATTATTATTAGCATAATGGCGACACAATTGACAGCTTAGCCACAAATAATGCAATTTGAAAGATATTGGCATCGGAAAACTCGCTATTGTCTGAGATTTTATTTTCGACTGACGTTTTCATTAAACTTGTTTACCAGCCTGCCTCATGCTGACTTAGTTGACAGTTGTTGATATGTTGACAGGCTGCAGAGACCTGCAAACTCTGTTCATCAATAATGGGAGTTTGGAGCTGCATTTGATTAAACTCTGCAGGAAGTACTCGGGGTTAATGGACAGTAGGAGTGTTTTGCAACCAGAACGCATATTGTCAGCTCGCACTGAAGACGTGAGCGAAAGCAGGTTTAATGGTAATAGGCTCATTTCGCTAAATGCAAAGAAGGGATTTTAAGGTAAGCAGCTCAAACCATGCACAATGTTAGAAAGCCTGCAGTAAATAGTCCCACCACGAGCACTTGACGCAATTTCAGTGGCATTGCGTGTCACCATAACTGCAGAATGATGTACAACTTTGATCTCTATAAAATATATTCGACTACAATGTTGACTGAATATTTCACAGGATATTTATAGACTATTCTACGCTGATGATCACCAAAAGTGCACAGAAAGTGCTTTTAATTCACTTTCTTTGAAACTACTCCGCTAAAGAGCTTTCTGAGGGGGAACAGCTCAACTTGAATTAAACATGAGTTTTATTTTTGATCTGTTGCAGCACTAAGAGTCTCTTAGCCGCCCCGTTGTCTTGCCGTTGTACCAGCCGAGCTACATAAAGGGGTGTCTGTGTGCCAACTGTTGTTTCAAATTGCTCACATTTATCTTCTTGTTAGGCTGGATCAAGACTTTTGACAAGTACTTCACAGACCAGACGCAGCATATTTTGAACAACATGGTGGTGAAGCTGGCTGAGGATCCTCGCAGGAAGTTCATCTGGTCTGAGATTTCATTCTTCGCCAAGTGGTGGGAGACCGCAGACGTTCACAAACAGGAGGCGATGCGCAAGTGAGTCACAGCTTGGAGAAGCACTCGGCTTTGTCTTTTTAGATTACCCCACCTTAACGCTCGACAATTAGTTGAGATGTCCTTGATGCCTACTGGCCTTAATGTGCAGTATTTTACACAATGGGTAGTACCCGCTTGCAGAATGTGGTTGCTCTGAAAATAGCTTGTTATCTGGTTGATGTGACTCTCCACCTTGAGGGCCGGATTATCCTCACCTTGCTTTCTTAATCCTCTCTGTTCAACAGACTGATCCTTGGAGGGCAGCTAGAGATTGTCACGGGAGGCTGGGTTATGACAGATGAAGCCAACGTTCACTACTTTGCCATGATAGACCAGCTCATTGAAGGGCATCAGTGGCTGGAGAGAAATCTCGGTACACAATCTGAAATGATTCCTTACTTGAGCCTTTTTGGTCATATTCAGGTGGTTAAATGTGTCTTTTGATCATCCCAATTCCTTTACACCGCATATTTAAAGTTAAAATGATGTCGTCTCAAGGTTTGATGATCTGATCTGAGCTTGTCATCTCGGTCAGTGGGCACATTAAGTGCTCCCTGCTGAGGGGAATGACTTTCTAAAGGCTGCACTTCTTCTTCTATCCGAGCATGAACCTGAACTACTTGCTTACTGTCGTAGGTATCACTCCTCGCAGCGGGTGGGCGGTGGACCCTTTCGGTCACAGTGCGACCATGTCCTATCTGCTGAAGAGGGCCAACCTGACCAGCATGCTCATCCAGAGGGTCCACTACTCCATCAAAAAACACTTTGCCTCCACGCGCAGCCTGGAGTTTATGTGGAGGCAGGCCTGGGGTGAGTGGACCAGAGCCAGCGACGCCATCTCATTCATGTGCTTATCTTTGCTAAGCTCATTGCAGAAAGAGAAGTTTTGGAAGAACAACCAGTGCGGAAAAGCCTCAGAAGTGCTATCTTCGCTATTATTTCTCAATAAATTGGACATCTGCTGAAGATTTACTGTCCATTTGTTCCTAATAGAAAAGCCCTCTGATATTGCGCTGTTAGATATTGTCAATTTGTGGTACTCCGTTCTTTTGCGGATGTCATTTGCTGCTTCATCCAGAATGACTTTTGACAGTCCCCGGAGAACACTGTAGGTTTGATTGTGAACTTAAAGCACTGGTGTGTGAATATGATCACAAATACCACCCTTACTCAGCAGAACGTTCCCTATTAGTGTGTCCCATTCCTGCAGTCAACAATGGCTGTCTCTCACGCCACTGTTTTGATTTGATTGATTTTGATCACTGCTTTGACAGACACCGGATCAAACACGGACATCTTTTGCCACATGATGCCGTTCTACAGCTACGACGTGCCGCACACCTGCGGGCCCGACCCGAAGGTCTGCTGCCAGTTTGATTTCAAGAGGTTACCGGGTGGTCGGATAAACTGTCCCTGGAAAGTGCCACCGAAACCTGTGGTGGAAGCCAATGTAGCCGAGAGGTGAGTCTCCTCCTTTTGGGCAAGTTACAGGGTGGAAGTGATCCGTCCTGACTTTGTCTCGGAGAACTAATTTTTAGGATGCTTGTTAGAGCTGCACTGATATATATCGGCTGGGCTGATATATTAGATATATTGCAGATATATTGTTGTTGGTGTATATTAGAGCGGATTAGTTGTTAAATCAAAAATGAATCAGTCATTAATTAAGCAAAAGTGCCAAATATTCTGTCGTCTCAGCACCCTAAAGGTAAGAAGTTGCTGGTTTGCTTTGTCTTATGTAATGAAGCAATGACGCACACACACACACACAAATACAGCAGATCGGTCATTGCTGTTTTAGCCCCTAACAAACAAACTCAACTTGAACTTGCGCCAATGACAACAGCCATAGAGGATGGATGAACTGTGGGAGACCGACATGGACTGCTGATAGTCTTGCAGCTTTTAGAGGACGGAACACAGTTCAGTGGTCAATGGAAAATACCCTCGGGGCTAATTTCATCCTCTTCTTTCCAAGGCCATAGTCGTTTCCTACAAAACTGGCATGTGCAAAGTAGGGCAGGTTGGATGCCAAAAATTGTGTCTCCTCAGTTTTTCCCCTTTCTTTCCCGCTCTCAATCAGGGCGAACCTGCTCCTGGATCAGTACCGTAAAAAGTCTAAACTCTACCGCAGCAAAGTGCTTCTTGTCCCTCTGGGAGATGACTTCCGCTTCGACAAGGCGCTGGAGTGGGACCAGCAGTACACCAACTACCAGAAGCTATTCGACTACATGAATTCTCGCCCAGAGATGCACGTCCAAGTGAGAACATTATTTGTGTACTATCATAAACAGTGTTGTTTTTGTTCCTCAGCGTAACCTTTCTTGTGATGGTGAATCATGCAGTGGTATTTTAACTTGCTGACAGAACAAAGAGTCTCTCACAACTCGATGTTTGTTTCAAAAGATGCCATGTAAGATGAAAGGCGTATGCATTTTGATGAGGAATTTTCTTTTTTACCCGTTGCAGCTGTGTTTTGATTCAATTATTCTTTTGAACAATGTGTCGTGTTGTCTGGCTGCTCCTGCAGGCTCAGTTTGGGACTCTCTCAGAGTACTTCGACGCTGTATACAAAGCACACGGAGTGGCCCAGGGGTCCAGACCTGCAGACTTCCCAGTGCTTAGTGGAGATTTCTTTGCCTACGCAGACCGGGAAGACCACTACTGGACTGGCTATTTCACCTCTCGGCCCTTTTACAAGAGCCTGGACCGTGTGATAGAGTCACATCTCAGGTGAGGCAGACCTAGTCACCTATAGCTACAACCTGCGGCGTGTTAATGATGCTGTAGCTCTTTATGTCAGTGAGTTCTACAACAGGCACTTTGGTTATTTGTTGCATTGGTGTACTAGGTTAAATGCACCCGCAATTTGATGGAAAAAATAAAAATCAAGTAATGAGGTTTGAATCATCTGTTCAGGTTAAAGTTTGAAAATGAAATAAAAATGCTCAAAGGAATCTTATTTTTAAAGAATCAGCAGTCGTCTTAAAACACCTTTAACTGACTAAACAAAGCTACTAATGCGGCTCTCCAATGCTTACTGCTCGTCACTGTCCTTCAGGGGGGCAGAGATCCTCTACAGCTTGGCGGTTGCGAACGCTCGCCATGTGGGCATGGAAGGGCGCTACCCGGTCTCAGATTATGCTCTGCTGGTGGATGCGCGGCAGACCGTTGGCCTCTTCCAACATCACGATGCGATCACTGGCACTGCGAAAGAGAATGTTGTCACTGACTACGGCACCAGGTGAGGACCCGAGTGTTCAGGAATAAATGACGCTATGGATCGGATAGATGAAGTTTAGAAATGCAATTTATATGAAATAGAAAAACAGGGTCTCCTTTTATCTATCCTCTGTCTCTGTGGCTACTTCATAGTTCATAGCCCGTTCAATACTTTGAAGCAAAAGAACAAGCTGTGACTGCTGCAGTCGGCCATTGATTCTTCTTCCTCCTCCCTAGATTACTGCGTTCGCTCATTGGTCTGAAGAGAGTAATCATCAATGCTGCTCATTTCCTGGTGATGAAAAACAAGGAGTTTTATCGGTTTTACCAGACGGAGCCTTTCCTGGAGACGGTAAGAGGACACTTGGAGGAATGCTTCCGTCACCGTATAATAAACTGTTTTAATACCTTTTTTGAAGGAACAAAATATGCAGGTTTCTCATTGTGTATCCTGTGTTCACTTCATTTTGTAGGATGACAGGCGCGCAACTCAAGACTCTCTGCCTCAGAGCACTTTAATCGAGCTGGATCCAGCAGGGCCGAGGTATTATCCCGTGACATCTTTCATCTCCTCCTACCTCAGCCTCTCCTCGCCCATCCTGTGCCTCTCGATTTGATTTTTTTTTTCCTTCTCTCTACCAGGTACCTGGTTCTGTTCAACCCCATCGAGCAGGAGCGCCTGTGTGCGGTGACTGTGCTGATCAACACGGTCCGGGTGCGGGTTCTCACTGAGGACGGACAGACCCTCCCTGTGCAGCTGAGTGCTCAGTGGAGCTCTGCTAGTCAAATGAGTGCAGAGGTATTTGAGGTAAGCAAATAGATAGGTTTGGCGCTGCTGTCGACACAGTTCTCCATTATTGTCCTCACGTCAGCTGTTATAGTCACGTAGAAGAAAAATAGACTATAAAGACTACAGGTCGCAGTTACGCGCGTAAAGCGCAAACTGTTGGCAGCCAAATTGCATTTTGGGTAATGTAGACACCAGATTTTAACAAGGAAGAATAATGCATACATCTAAAAAACAAAAAAAAAAGATGCGAGTGTTCTTGAAGTGCAATGGTAAATTAGAGTACCGGTAGTTGTTTAACTATGTTTATGTCTATGTTGCCTAGTAAAGTAAGTGGCCTCAGACTTATGAATGTGTAGTTTTCACCTCTTTCCTTTGATATCTAATTGCACGCTATCACTAGAAACAGATTCAGTTCATATTGTATCTGCAGCATTTACAAAAAACATCCTATTTGCTTCACCACATCTCTGTAGATTCATTTATTGTGCCCGAAAAAAATTCTCTCCACCCACAGAAAGCAATGAATTTAAATGAAATAAAACACAACCAAAGTATAGGTGCTTAATTCATTTGTGTCGAACTCTTCTTCCATCCAGGCAACATTCATGGTCCGTCTACCGCCGCTGGGCCTGGCTGTGTTCCATCTCTACGACTCTCCTGACTCGCCCATGACGCTCCGCTCCGACACCCTGCTCAGGCTGTCCGGTCGGAGCGTCACCGCTCGAGCCGTGGAGCCGCTTCCTGTCCGCTCTCAGCAGTCCGACCCTCAGACCTTCTACATTAGCAGCCAATCTCTCACGCTGGGCTTCTCTGGAGACACTGGCCTTCTAGAGGTTTGTGTTGTGACATCTCTTACACCCGTTGACTTTATATCTGAATTAAGGATTTGCTCATCGGTTTTCTATCTTTGATGTTCTTGGAGATACAAATCATGAACTTGATTGCCCAATAATCCAAGTCTGTTTGATGAAAGTGAACATGGAATGTCTTGTTGCTGATCAAACCGACTTTCATCTCTTTTCTAGTTCTGTTTTTTATTTAATTTTTAATGCTGTGCCCTTTTCCTCTTGATGGCTTTTTCATCTGCAGAGCATCAAGCGAAAGGATGACCCTCAGGAAGTGAAGGTTCAGATGGAGTTCATCGTCTACGGCACCCGTCCCTCTAAAGACAAAAGTGGAGCTTACCTCTTCCTGCCTGATGGAAAAGCAAAGGTATTCTCTCAGCTGTTCTATCTCAGATGTTTACCTGCCTCTCAAAAGGCTTTGATCGTCTCCCTTGTGTATTGTGTCTTTGTCTCATGCTGGGGTGGAAAGGCAGGCAGACTGGGTGCCGCTTCAGCTTTTCTTGATTTTAAAAACAACAGAGCCTAAGGGCTTCGCTGCCATACTGTATGTAGTCATCCATTCTGTTGGTGGCTCCTTTAACGTCTCTCTGTGCTGCTCTTGCTCTTCAGCACAAATTCTGCTCATGGCGTTTTTCATTTATTTCTCTCTCTCCCTGCTTTCAGCCCTACAACCAGAAAGAGCCCCCGGTGGTGCGCGTCGTGGAGGGGCCTCTCTTCTCGGAGGTGGTGGCTGACTACCAGCATTTCCAGCAGACTATTCGCATACACAATGTGCCAGGTAATAATCAAACCAAACGGCATTGTGGAATCAGTTCAAATGGACCTTGCGAAAGCTTCAAAATGACAATTTAAGATTAAATTACTTTGTACCTGTAAGCTACATATTCTTTACTTTAAGGAAGCAAATGTAAATACTATTTGCAAGTTGCATTTGTCCCACAATTTGTAGATCACATTTTTCCATTAAGGTCCTTCTGAAGCCTGATCTTTGGTTCTCTGTGGTTTTGTGTTTTCAGGGGTAGATGGGTTGTCAATAGACATCACCACCACGGTGGACATCAGAGATCAGACCAACAAAGAGCTGGCAATGCGACTGGTCACGGACATCCAGAGTGGAGACGTCTTTTACACAGATCTCAATGGCTTCCAGGTCAGTCCCACCCTCGGCTCAGAGAAGAGAAGAATACCCTTTATTTCTTTGCATGCTGTCTTAATATAGCAAAAAGAAGCTCTGATTAGTTGATAACACTCTTGAAACTGAATGCAGTGGCATTTCTCTTAGGTTAACTATCCCTGACCTGAACATTTCACATCCCTCCTTGTGCTGTACGTTTGACTTATTGTCTCCTTCTATGTTTGTTCTCTTCTTGTAGATGCAGCCTCGTCACCACCACCTAAAGCTTCCCCTGCAGGCCAACTTTTACCCCATGCCCAGCCAGGCGTACATCCAGGACAGCCATCACCGCCTCACGCTGCACACGGCTCAGTCCCTGGGTGTCACCAGCCTGGAGAGTGGTCTGTGTTTTATTACAGTTCATCTAATGTTCTGTCATTTTTCTTTGTTTCGTTTGTTTTTAATGAAAGTTGTCTCTGAGATGCACTCTTTCTCTTTGTTTACCCTCTCTAACCCTGAGTGGAATAGCATTGAAGCGCTTTTCTCTCCCTCTCGTCCCTCGAGAGCAGAACAGTTCAAACTCTCACGTTAATGTACCGAGCCAATCGTTTTATCATCGTTCTGCGAATAATGGAGCCGCTTTGCAAATGACTAATAGCTCAAAGTGTTCGTCTTCATCGACTGATGTCTGAGCGTTCAATGCACAGGCTTTGTTCAATAGATGTCGTCCTTGCTCCATCTCCTCCCTCAGGCCAGCTTGAAGTGATCATGGACCGACGGCTGATGCAGGATGATAATCGTGGGCTGGGTCAGGGCCTGAAGGACAACAAGAAGACAACCAACCGCTTCCGACTGCTGTTGGAGAGGAGATCCATGGGCAACAAGGTCCGTAAGATGATGGCGGAGGCGGTTATGGCAGCTAGGCGAGCGCCCTTGAAACTCCAGCTCACCAAATCTGACTCTGGGGTGCTGAATGACTCTAAGAGAAATGTGCAAAGCTGTGGGATATAAGAGTGTTTTGCCCTTTATTCTGTGTTCAGTAACACCTTTGTTCATATCTTCCGTCTGTACTCGGACCCCCCCCCCCGTCTTTTTGTTATTCTCCCCACTCTCTGACTGTGTTTACCTTTTTGTTTTTTCACTCCATTACCTTCAGCATGGTGGCGTCTTTGCCAAACTCTCGTCCTTGTTTCATTCTGTCCTCTCCAAAATCTTGAGTGACGGAGATCACGAGGTAACGTTGCCTTGGCAACAGTGAAAATGCTTGTTAGCACTCGTCGTAGTCTTTTGCTGTAGCTCAAGTTCCCTTTTTTATTTTCTTTCCTCTACCTCTTAGCCGTAGCCAAACCAGCTGAAGACAGCGGCAGTGAAAGTAACGATGTGATTTATCAAGTGAACGGATGCACGTTGGCAGAGGATGGGAAGCATTGGTCGCAGTTTTATCATGCAGCTCGATGGTAAAACTGCTGATGGTGTTTGGGATGAAGTTGCGCTGGCTTTTCGTCAAACATCATGTTTCAAACGCTGTAATGCTCTCGATTTTAAAAATGACACCACGGTGCTGTGGCATAAACTATAACGTATAGATCGATTGGTCCCGTCTGGTGTAGAATTAGAAACTTGCGTTCTCTGACAAAGTAGTTAGAGCCTATTCCTCATCATGTAGTGCAGTAATTGCAAAAGAACGACTCCACTCATTGATGTTGTTGTACTTACGCTGTCATTTACTACTGTGGCTTAAATCGGTCTCTGCCCTCCTCCAGATGATGGACAGTGCAACGACCAGCTTCCCGTCTGTACTCAGTCACATGACCAACTCCTTCCTGAACCACAAGGTGTTGGTGCTGCCCGTCCTACCAAAGAGACGCGGCATCCCTCCCTTGCAAACCTTCGCCCCTCTTAGGTCCAGCCTCCCCTGCGACTTCCACCTGCTGAACCTGCGCAGCATCCAGAGCCAGGTGACGAGACAAAATATATATATATAATTATTTATTTTTTTGGGGGGGGTTTTGGTTGTATTGACATTGAAATTGACACGTGTCTGCTGTGTGAGCAGGAGGACCCCCACGCTCCGTCTCCTTACACAGCCTTGATTCTTCACCGTCTGGCGCTGGACTGTGGCCTGGACGCTCCAAACCTCGGCTTCAACTGCACCACCACACAAGGACAGGTCAGGGTAGAAACATGTGTACACGCACACACACTAAAACAACACAAAACCCCGAAATAAAACAGCCGCGTTTGGTTGTTAAATGTAACTAAGTACTTTACTTGAAGGTGCTTAAATCGATATTCCGAGGATATCTGTCTCCTCCAGATGGCTCTCAACATGGCGATGGCTGACCCAGAGGCTAACTGTGTTAACAGCACAAACAATGCAAACGTGCTGACGGAGCTAATGGTGTTTACCTAAAGGGGGAACCGGAGGTCGGGCGCTACACTTTGGCGACGACGCTGACACCTCTTTATGCTCTTCTACTCTACATTTCAGAAGGAGTGATTGCACCTTTTACTTCACTACGTTTATCTGACGGCTGTAGCTATTGATTCGTTTTTAGATTGATATTTTACATACGAAACATATGGTCCGTCTTAAAAAATATGATTTATTACTGATTAAACTAACAAACCGAATATAAAGCAGTTAGTTAGACCTCCAACATTAAAGTGCTGTTTAAATATGAATGCTAATATCAAATATTCAAATAATATAACTCTGTCAGGGGCAATTCTTTATATTGCTGTTATACAAGTGCGTTTTGTTACGTCTGTACTTTTACTTTAGTGAAACATTGAAGGGTATGTACTGGAAGCTAAACTTGACATTTGGTCATTTCCATATTTGCGTTCTCACTTATTCCAGCGTGTTTAGTTTTTAACGCCCTCGGCCTTCCTGCCTTTGCTCTCTGCAGCTGAGCGTATCGGGACTGTTCAAGAACCTGGACCTGCAGCTGCTCCAGCCCATGTCCCTGACTCTGATGCACTCCAGCACGCCTCTGGCCAACGACTCCACCATCAGCCTGGATCCCATGGAGATCTCCGCCTTCAAGCTCAAACTGCGCTAAGCGCCGTCGGGACTGAAAGAGGCAATGAAAAACCCACCAGACTCCTTGGACCAAGAACCAGGCCCACGCCGGCCACAGACTGGCAACAAAAGGGGGGTCTGGGTCCCTCTGTTTTGTCAAGCAGAACAATAAACACTACAGCTCGGTGGAAAAAGGTTCCGCTGTAACAGGACTGACTGCACAGCAGGGGGCAGGCGATGGCTGTTACTGTGGCCGTCTCCGAGAGCAGCGAAACCCGGGTGAACTCGCAGCTGTTCCAAAACAAGACCGCCTGCCAGAATCACTCATCAGATTCAACCGGGTGTCTGTCTGTCTGTGTCTGTAATCAAAAATTAAGTCTCGTTTAGTTCTGCTTTGTAAGAACTCGTGTCTTTCTATCTTTGCGCCATCCTGGACTGAACTTCTGAATGTAAATATCTCAAAAGATGGGAAGGAAGGAGGAGAGGGGTGCTGGGACTTGTGCCACATCAGAGTGCAATCTACAAAGCTTTATTTGGTGTATGGGTTTTTTTTAATGTATGCAATTAAGAAGACACGTCACAGTGATTTAGTTTTTTGTGGTCTGTGTACCATACTGTATGCAGTAGAGGACTATACAAAGACTTTACCTCAATACCACAAGGCAGATATATCCGTATGTGTCTGTAGAATATGCTGACGTGAATGTTTGAGGATTTCTTCTTTCTGGGGTGTATTGAGGTTACAGTGCACACTATCAGGGACCGTTCTTAGTACTGTTGGATGTCTGTGTGGAGCCAGTGGTCACTATCATTGCAGCACAATGGGGGCTTCCCATTGGAGATGAAGAACAACGAAAGGGTTCGTTCACCCAAATAAGAAATGTGACCGTGCAGATAGATTGGGTTTTGAGGTATCTGTCCTGAGCTGCCGCTAATGATTGTTTTCATTAAGTCAAGTCTATAAAGTGGCAGAAAGAAAGTGGAGAATGCGCAAGTTTGTCTTTTTAATGACTTGTTTTGTACCAACAAAAATCCAAAACCCAGAGATATTAAAGATTTTCAAACATTTTGAACTGAAAAATAGCACTCATCATTTGAGAAGCTGAAATCATAGATTGATTGCCCTTTGCTGGCTGCACGTATTGCATTATTTCCTGCTTGTATAAAACCGTATGAGTATGTTGAATTCTATGTATACTACAATTAGAAAAAAAACATACTATAAACATGGGCGTGTGTTACGGGACTGGGACACAGCAATAGTCTGTGTGGAAACTGTATTTTGGGCAGTGTTTCTGGAAGGATTTATTTATTTTTCTTCAATTTTGTAATTGTTTTGAGCGAATTTGAGTAAAATTCCATTCACCTCAGTTGGTGGTTGAAACCTCGGAGAGATTTCTCAAAACCCAAAACTATCTGTATGCCAAGATACCGCTAAAACCTTCCCCAATTAAGGTATTTTTGTAATTTGGCTAAACTGACCCTTTCAAAAGTAAATCTTGTCAAATCATACGCAGGGATCCTCCACACAGAAGAAATGCTTTCATAATTTCAGCGCCACAGTGCTTCTTAATCCGAGGCTGTCTTGAGGCACACGGCCTTTTTCTGGTGCACATCTGCCTCTGCAGCAGCTGTGGTCATCAGATCTCAGGCGGGACATCGATCAGCTCACCTGTGAACCACTTTGTACTGAGCAAACAGCTCACAGCCCACTGTGTCCCATCAGGAAGTTCTACTGCTTTATTGCTCTCCTCTACCCTGATATCTGGTCTGCTTTATCTCTCCACTGAGCACTGCAGACCCCCCCCCACCCGTTAACACTTCAAGACCAGATTTCACTGCATCTCAAATTGCACTTCTTCTTGTTCAACGTCGTCATAAGCTTCTCTCCCTCTGTTTCGGTGTGCGTCTGAGTCTATATTTCTTTTCATTAGTATGTGAGGTCTGTTTTTGTTTGAGCAGAGGTAATATATGAAGGCAAGGTCTCTTCTGGATTAATTATTCATGATGGATTAAAGCCGCAGTAGAGGAGATGTGGATTGAATAAAGATCAAAATAAAGTCTTTTTTTTAAACAGTCTGTCTGAAATTAATTGATTTCTTCTTTTTAATGCACTTGTGAATCTGCTGTGTTTGCATGCTGTTAAGAGCTCAAGTGGTTCTCTATCAGTAGGGGGCAACGTTGAGTTAGTCCAGCAGCACAGTCCGTGCACAGCTGCTGGCAGTCAGATAAGTGTTACTTTCAGGCTGCCCAGTGCTTCTCTCGTCAGTGGCTGCCAGTCAAAGAGTCGACCTGATATCGAATAGAGCCGGCTGTCGCCGCTGAAGCTCACCCTGTAAATCTCACCGTAGTTAACCGCAGCAGGTTTCCACCCACGTGTACCCCTCTGTCAGGTGCAGGTATCGGCGACAGCAGAGCAGGAGGTGAACATGAAAAGAAATGTTTCTTTGTTCACGCTTCATAAAAATGGACCAGCGACACAGGAATGAAGAAAGTGTGGCGGCAGGGAGGCCTGAGAGTGATCACTGCATGTGTGGAGGAGAAAGGAAGTGGCTCTGTGTGTGTGTGTGTGTGTGCGCGCAGGGGGAAGTGATGCCTGTGGTGGCACCCTGGGGACGCCCAGCCTCTGCATTTTACTGTGCTGGTGCCGACTGTGTTCCTTATCCATGAGCATCAGATTCAGCACACATAAGGTTTGACTAGCTGGAATAATGAGACTGATCTGAATGTGAGATCGAGCTAACGGGGCTCTTGTTCTCTTAATCTAATATTTCTTGTTGCCAAGCCCTTTAGTGGGCATCAGTATTCAGACAATGAGCGCTAATTAATACAGGGGTATACATAAAAGAACCAATGAAAAGCAGCTCACAGAAGCATGTAATGATATGGAGACAAGACTTTTAAACCCATCCAACTACACAAGCAAATACACGCACACTTATTTCCACACTTACTGCTTATATAATGGGAAGCATGAATTCATTGTGCAGAATGCTGAATGCTGAATTGTGCAGCCAGTTGTCCCGGCAGATCTAATTATGGACCACAGAATGAATGCACCTTCACCCATGAACCCAGTTACCTGTCTCTGTAGAGGGTGTTACCAAGAAAAGCTGCTGATGAACAACGCTGCTACCAGCTGCCATTGTTTCCCCACGTGCATACAAACATCTTCCCATTTATATTAATTTCAACTTTCAAGGGCCACCATATTGAAACTTGAGAAAATTGTTTGTTATTATTAAAGGCCTTTGGGAAGCACGCTCACCGCAACCGGAGAGTACCAAGAAGAAAACAGAATTGCTGGCACCCTGTTAAAGCCAAACGCCCGGAGTGATGGAAACACACTTTCTACAATGATATACGACCGCGAACAAGCGATGAACCATCTGCTCTCTCGGTTGGTGTTTGTGAGTCAGGGGGGCTAGATTTCAGACGCCTAAAAACCCTAAAAGTTTTCAAATCTGGCAGTTAAGACACAGACAGTCCATCTATGCAACAGCCAGTACTTTTATTCCAGCAATGAAACTGATCTCCACAATATCAACATCCATTGTCAGTTAAATAAAAAAAGGATATAAAACAAACATAGAAAAATGCGATACAAGATCTCATTACTGAGTCACGGTCATCATTCTGCCCTTCGGATGGAAAGGCTTTTGATTCAACCTGCGTAGCGGCAAGGCTACACGGCTATGGGTGAGCAAACAAAGCATGCATTTGTCTTTTGATGTATGGCGCTCACAATAAAGAGGAAAAAGAGCTTTACCCTGATGAAGATGTTCTGGGAGAGAAGCCCCAAAATCAATATGTGCTCCGTGGGGGAAAATAAAGAGGAAATGATCTAATTTCTTACCAGCAGACACCTGGAGGAAAAATGTTGCAAAGGTCAGCCGAGTAGTTTTACCGTTATTTTCATTTCATTCAAAAACAGTGTGACTTTACGACAATCAATGAGATTTTGTGTCTGTGCTGCGGTGGCAATCCCACCACTGAGCATTGATTGAACACAGAGCATCCTCCACAGTTTCTTGCTCATCAAACAGCCGGCAGGATGTTTTATCATGCTGTCCCAGTGCGCTGCAGAAATCTTCCATTTAAAGTTCTCTCACTATTAATGCATAGCGTCTCAACTTCATGACCGCTGGCCCACAATCTGCCAGGAACACGATCGAATACAACGTCGATTTGCTGCCGATGGCCAGGTGTTTGTGTCGGTGACAAACCAATGCATATTTGGGGAAAGTAATGCCCTCAACTGGCATAGAGGAGCAGTTTACTTGTCACAGAAAGTACTGCTCGGCCTGTTGTACAATGTTCTTCCGTATTATTGGGCTTGTAGACTCGAATCTTTGTCAGGAACTGGGGGTGTGGAGCTTGAAAATCATGGGCATTTAACAGGCAGAGGGGCTCTAACAGGCAGATGTAGGATTCGTGGTATTTTAACGATACTTGGGACTAAAAGCCAGGACGTCTCGGCCTCTTGCTGCTTTGATTTTGATTTCTCTCGTAAGTGCCTCAACTTTATTGGAGCGTGATACTTAGTTTGTGGAATACCCCCTTTGACAAACTGGACAAAATATGGTCAAGCAGGTCATTAAACAAAAAAATAAATAAATAACACATTTGCATAACAACTGAAATTGGTGACATAGAGTCAAATGCATAATGAACACATCTGATATTCATCAAATTAGATAAATTAACATATGTTAATAAATACATAAAAAACAAATAATTGTCTCTTTAATGCATTTGGATGGGGTGCTGATGGGACAGTAAGGCCTGCGTTTTGTGTTTTTTCTGAGCCCGTGTGATTCTCTTTCTTGTATCAGCTCTATACAGTCAGAACTAAACGCTGATGAGACCCAGGATGCCGTGATGTCAGACACCACAACAGCAGATGCAGGTTGAGCTAGATCGAGCTCTGGGTCTTGATGAAAGCTGTCCTCTCGCCGTGACCGTCCGTTTCCTCGCTGTCTGATTCAGACTGGTAGGCGATGGTGTCCTCATCCCCCCACACAGTGGGGATCCCCCTGTAGCATATCCGTGCTTTCCTCTCCCTTTCTTGGCCGCAGCCAAAACCGCAGCCCATCCGCACCCCCGTCTCTGAATACACAGAGGGCAGTTTGGTCCTCCAGCCCAAAGAAGCGCCGCCTGAGCGCATCTGCAGCAGGAAGAAGACCCCGACGAAGGCAGCCAGGATGAAGGCACAGCTGAGCATGGCAACGACCGCAGGCAGCCGAGTGGACGGAGCGCCACTGAGCCCCGGAGGTTCCTCGCCTCCTCCGCTGTCGTCCACTGCTGTTGGGATCTCCCCCTCTGGCTGGGCTCGGTCAACCTGGAGGCCCCCAACTGGTGGGGATTTGCGCTGGACCTGGTTCTGGTGCAGGCAGGAGGTGAGAACTAGGTGGCTGTGAGGCGGGCAGGACAGGCAGTTTGTAGGGTCGGTGCCAGAGCAGGTGAGGCAGGCGGGGTTGCATGGAAGGCAGGCCTGGACAGAGGACAAGTCCACCCAGTTCTCCAGGGAGAGGTTGAGGAGCTGCGGGCCCGAGGTGAAGCCCGGCGGACATAACTTCACACAACCCTGGAGGAAGAGGGAGAAGCCGGGGCTGCACTCTGGATGCAGCGTGGGAGATGAAAGCATCAGGGAGGTCAAGTCTCACACATTCCAATAAAAAACACTATCAAAATGGCAGTTGCTTGTTTTCAGAAGATTTTCAGTTTACAACAGTGTAATACAGTGAACACCAGCAACTTTGAAAAGCTGGAACCATCTAATGTTTGGTATTTTTTGCTTGAAAGATAAGAAAAGATCAATTATCACAGTAGTTCATTTTCTGTTAATTGACTGATAAATTAAGAGACTCATCTTTTCATCCCTAATTTATCAATTTTTTTCTGTTGGAAAACAGAGAGTTCAGAGATTGTCCACATAGACACTCATGTCTACATGTTAACAGTAAGAGTAACAATAGTTACTGTAAATAGCAGTTGGACACAGTAAGAGGAATTTCCTTGAAATAACTGCTAAAATCTTAATGACCAGAAAAAAAACAAAACAATTTAAACCAAAGTTACTATTAATTTATTTGTTTAAAAAATAATATTCTTTATATTAGTGGCATTATCTGCTTGCCTTCACTTTAAAACAGCACTTTTAGCTGATCTCCTGTGCACTGAATAAAGATTCATGTTCATTTGTTAATAATATAATTATCACCAAATTATAAAGTCCTTTCTAGGAACCTTCGACTTCCATGGTCCTGTAAAAAAAAAGTGTAAACACTAACTCTTGAAATGTAGATTTTAGATAAATTACGGTGAAGTCTGAACTAATTAAGAAGAAGCGTTTGCACACTTCATCTGCCTTTCGGTGTGGGAGTCCTCCTCCTGAACAGTTGTTGACAATGTGCACCTCTCACGCTGACGCAGTGTTAATCTCCCCTGCTGCTTCTCCATATGCCGCACACTCCCGACTCAAACTAATATGGCATATGGCAACGTGCATATTCATAGTTTGCAGGTAAACAAATGCAAAAGAAGCTTATAAACAGACAATCTGTATTCACAACATTTGCTTTCACTGTTTGAAATACCCAACACAGTCTGAGCAAAAGCCTGCGTTAGAAGATTTAGTGCAGTGCCCGTTCCAAGAGCATGTCCATCAAAACATCACAAAAAACTTTTTCCAGTTCGGGCCTGAGATATTTATGGACAGCGGTGGCAGGAAAACAGATTTGAACACAATTCAAAAATCGCGGAAAAATCAATCTGGAAGCAATAGGGCGAGGTTTATGTGGATGGATTCGTCGGGAACCATAAAATCCAGGAAAAACGATTATTAGATTTTTGAAAGTGATGATTCATAGGTAGGGGTGTAACGGTACGCGTATTCGTATTGAACCGTTCGGTACGAGGCTCACGGTTCGGTACGCATGACGAACCAAATACGTTTGAAAAAAATGAATAAATTATATTTATATAAATTATATTTATTTAAATGATATATATATATATATATTTTTTTAAACAAAAATAATAATATTTAAAAAAATTTTTTTTAAATTTAATCAGGGAGTCCCATTGAGATTAAAAATCTCTTTTGCAAGATGTAAGTAACAATACAAGATGTAAGTAACAATACTACATAACATTAAGGAGCAGTTTTAGTTTTTTATGCTTCTGTGTTGCTAAGAAGACACCCCAGAAGATGGGTCACTCAGGTATAGTTCCATCATTGTTCAAAGTCAAAGAATAACTTTATGATGTTAGTTGTAATGAATAAATATATTTTAAAATCAAGTACATTTCTCTGCATTTATAGTTTTCTACTGTACCGAAACGTACCGAACCGTGGCTCCACTGTATCGAACCCAACCCAACCGTGGATTTTGTGAACCGTTACACTCCTATTCATAGGTACAGGCCAAAACATAAGTCCAGCGTTAGTGAGCCACATTCTGGTCAGATTGCACCCCATTCGAAAATGCTCGTCTGTGGGTCTCCAGCAACGTACCCGCCTAGTGTGAAGTCGATCAGATGAACGTAGCCACAGACACACATACAGAGATTCCATGCTTCAAAGTTAAATATTATGGGCTCCTGACTTTTTATGAGCTACTATTATGAGGTACTATAATTTTTTATGGCAGAAATATTACTAGGACTTTTCTGTGACTTTTTAACAACATACTATACAATGATTTTCTTTTACACAGTATACTATGAGTTTTTTTTATTATATTTGAATGACATACTGTACTATGTCTTTTTCATACATTTGAGTTGAGGGGCCAGCTACAGCAAAACTGTATAATATCAAAAATCCAAAAGAGTTACTCTGTCCAGATTGGTCCAGAGACGTTCTGCTCTAAATTTGGTGATGATTGTTCACAATTTGTAGGAAGAGTAGTCGTGGAATTAATGGCGGAAAATAGCTAGCCACAATTGGGCGTGGTTTATCAAGATATGTTTGTCTTGACTTTTTAAAATAATCTTAAGGCTCAAAAGTTAAAGGCCCAAACTGAACAAATTGAACCATCTTCAACACTGCACGTCCCCCGGGTCTCAAACAAAACAGCAGCCTCGTGTGAAACAGATCGAATTAACGGTTCTTAAGATATGCGAAGGACATACCCACACAGACAGACAGACAAAGATTCCTCGCTTTATACTGTGTGCCACCTCCAACACAAAAGAGCCCATTCCACATTACTGTTCAAAGTTCATGTGAAGCCTGAGTGATCTCACCGATACAGATCTGCTGGGCATCAAAGGTCTTGCAGCTGTTGTTGGACGGCCGAGGGAAGTCAGATGAGGAGGGGTTGACGACGCTGGGTCCAGTACCCCACAGGATGAGGATGAACTGACTGAACACAACTGAGGGAGGGAGGGAGGGAGGGAGGGAGAGAGCGAGAGCGAGAGAGAGAGATGACGGGGGAAGAGAAGAGAATATTAAAGTAACACCTCTCAGAGAGGGAACAGTGTGAACGAGCTGAGAAGAGGATATGGGGGTGGAAGAAAAAGAAGTGATGAGAGCGGACCAAAAACAACAGTGGAGGAGGAAGGGATGCCTTCATATCTTATTTCCCAAAGCCACACAAGAATTCTAGGACTTAACTCTCCTGAAAATATGCCGCTGTCAGCCTTCTGAAAGAAAATGCAGCCCGATGCTTGTTATAAAAAAAAGTTGACAATGAAAAGTTTACCAACCACTTTCTTTCAGAAAATATATTTATCTGTCCAGCGGCTTTAAAGTTTTAATCCGCATGTACTTCTGAGAGACGCTTCCCTCTGGTACCAAAAAATAACATCAACTGAATCTTTAGAGAGATACAGAAAGACGGGAACCGAGCAGAGGCTAATTTGAGAAGCGTGAAAATATGCAGCAGGATTTATAATGGGGCAGTGCATGCTGGCATTAATGTAGGTTTGATGTGATGTGACCAGACTGAACAAATAACGGTGATGAGCGGGGTTACCGAAGTCTCGTCCGTCAGCTGCTACATTTTCTATTTCCAGTGTCCATTCCCCCTGAGGATCCTCGTCCCATGAGTGCGTGGTCATAAAGGCCCAGTCCTTGAATCCCTCAGAGGAGAAGTCATTGGGCCTGAGAGAACAAGGGGAGATGAAGTGTTAGTGTTGTTTTTTCTAAAGGTAGAATGCAGTTTTTCCCCAGAGAGTATACTTGTGGGAGTATCTGTGCACAGATAAAACTGAGGTACATGCACATTGTGTTTGTCTGTGTGTGTGAAAGAAAGATTTATACCATGGCCCGGCTGCTTGGTGTGCAGAGTGGTGTATTTTACTGTGTACCTGGGAAACAGCAAGGTGGAGCGAGTGCCCAGTGGGCTGATGAGATGAACGGCCAATTTCCCTCTCTGGTTGTGGGAGAGAGTGAGGCGAGCCTGAACGTGTTCCAGAGAGTTGACGTGCTCCGGTCGGCCCCAGCAGGCATCCACGCTCTTGCTGAACACCAGCTTGCTCCCGACGTCTCTGCAGGTTTGACGAGTGGAGGGGGAAGCTGGTTAATGTTGTGTGGCTGCAGAAATGGTCACAGACAATAGCGCTGCACTACAAATCGACATGCATGTCCCGGCTCCAAGGAGAATACAGTGACATCGATCAGGCTGAGCTGGATGATAGAACAGCAAGTGCTCATAACGAGACTAAACGCACACAGCTTCAAGTCAACCTTCTGACCTTGGTTCTGCAAGCATGGTGTGAACACACTGATGCTGTGGTCCCACTGTGGTCCAGTTCTGTGCCAAAGCCACCATGACACCTGCATCCAAAAGCCCATAGCCGTACGAATGACTCACTGTGGGGAAAGAAGGCGGAGAGATAAAGAGAGTGACAGGTTGGTTGGCGGTAACGACGAGATAAACATCACAGAAAGAGAAATAACTGTCAGTCAACCATCCACTCTCTGCTGGTAATTACAATCCAGCGCAGAAATTCAGTTGCCTAAGTTATTCAAATCAGATTCAGGCATCCCTTTCTGCTAATGGAGTCAAAAATATACTGTATATATATTTTTTATTTGTTTTTGAAAGGAACAAAAAAAGTTCTTGAGGAAAATTCAGAAATACTCCTTTTCGTCTCAGCCAGCTGGAGGGTCTTGCACTGTCGTGAGCAGACGGTGTGTTGTTAACAGTGCTATTGAAGGGTCAGGGCTGCACCAGCATCTAAATGGACCATCAGGATATTGGCAGATAGGTTCACACGGTGGTTGCTTACCAGCTTACCAGTTTTTTTTTAGTTATCTAATCTTGAAAATGACGTCAGCTGTGCACTTTTCCCCGGTGAATGTTTGTTTGGACCTGGGACATGACGTGGGTTCATGTTTGTGAGTCAGATAAGAGAGAGACTTCAGCAGGAGAGCTAATGCGGGTTGTTGTTCGGAATCTGTTGATCTTGTGTCGTGTAGCAGGCTGCTGTCTTGCTCAGTGTGGCTTACAGCTCTGTCTATGACAAAACATTGACGTCAAGGATTATGCAAATATGGTTTAAAATGAAGCCATCATGAAAAAAATTAATATAAATTCGTTCAGATCTTTTCTCAAAGGACAACACATGAGGAGTGATTTACAGAGAACATATATTGTGGCAGACAGAATCCTACTGGCAATCACAGTGGAGACAAAGCAGCCAACAACTAATTATTAATTTCTTCCAAACTTTGACTGAAATTGTGGCATGCTGTAACACTTTGTCACGTTGGTTGAGCATGCAGAGACCGGAGGGCGCACAAGCTGAGAGAACGAGGCTCCAAGGATTTTGGAAGCAAGTTTGAAACTGAGTGAGAGGGTATTATTGTGTGCGCATGTGCACAATATTGAACAATTTAAAGCACAAATACCACGCCGCACAATAGCATCTGTGCTCATTTTGGACGAGCCAGCCTCTATACCTCTGCGTCCCACTCCGTTGGTCTTCCAGTCTCCGGCGCTGAGGTGTCCGGGCCGGGACGTTCTCACCACCAGGTGCTGCATGTCCCTCCAGGTCAGGTTCATGCTGCAGAGATACAGGAAGGAAAGCAGAGTAACCGTGCTGTCTTTCTGTAATGTAATGTAATCGCCAAAAGGTATCACTTTCCACATTATGCGCACTGACCTCGACTGTACGACAATACAGTCGAGGAAATGTGAGGAGCTGTGGGATACGGAAAAGGTCAACAGTCTGTAGACACGCATGAAATAGGATCCACCCGAGACATACATTTCTGAAATATTATACTGCGGTGTAGAGGAAGCCCTGAGGAATATGTCAACCATAACAAAGGTATGGGCTCACATTATGGCTTTAACACCGGTGATAAACTCCAGTATTAAAAGGTACATCATAAGCTATTGTGTTGAAAGGTCGGGGAACACAGTGAAACAGTGTGAAGGACTGTGTCTAGACCTCTCTGTAATGATAGTTTGTAATGAGGTCTGGGACTGGGGGATGAGGTCACCTTCCAACAGTAGAAGCCCAATAAAAGCGTGTGTTTATCGAGATTTATTAAGAGGCACGGCAGGGAAGCGGTCCGACGAAGAGCCTGCGAGTTGCCAACGATGAGAAAAGTGCTCTGTGGTTTAAGATAATGCTCACTGAGTGCAACGCCACACGAGGCAGATATAGAAACAGGATTGCACTGTTGCACATCACCGCCGCCAACTCGCCGTATCAGCATTCACATCTCACATCCTCTCATGTGATGTTAATGGACAGGATCCCATGCCACCCCACCCACCCACCCACTCAATGTCACCCCAGCCAAGGGCGAAGGGGAAAATAAAATAATAAAACGACTGAAAGCACAAACACTCTGCCTATTAAATGATTCCATCTCTGTGAATTCCTGTGTGGTCCCAGTCTGATAAACCAGCTACCCTGTTATTACTGCTGCCTGTCAGGAGAGCTGACTCTGCCGTGCGGAGTAATCTTACCGGTGTAAACTTTAGGTCCGTCAGTCAGCGCCCCTTCTCTCATGATATGCCAGGTGACAGTGCTGAGATAAACCTGGGTATATACGCCGAGCATGTATTCCTCAACTGAAACCTGCGTTTGTGAGGTAATACTGGATTTGGTTTTCGACACCTGTCAGGTATATGCTAATGTGGAAATGAAGCAAATTATGCAGAGCGGAGGACGGCTGACTGATAAGAGGCGTTAGCATGCCGCAAGATATGACTGAAGAAACGAGCAAAATGGAGAACACATTAGCGCAGATGACAGAAACTTGGATTCCGACACCTGGAGTCCTGAGTGAGCGATAATGAGAGACGCTCTCCGGGTTTAAAGCCTTCCCGGCCAGCCCTACAGGTATTCAGATGTCTGTGTGCACTGCAGCTGCTGATTTGTCTGTCTAATTAACTGATTATCAAAAGCTGAATTTGCTGAGGAAAGAATTTCTGGGCTGGGAGTCAGGCCAACGCCGACTCCCAGACTGCCAGTGCACGCGCACATTTCTTACCAAATTAAAAATAATCTGCATTTCATGGGTTATAAATGGCTCAGCGCGGTATCTACTGTTTTAAATGAGTCTGTTAAGGGCCAATGCTGACAACGGCTGGTTAGGACTTACCTACGTCATCAACATTATACGAGTAAAACATGTTGTTAACGCCCTCTAATCAGAGCAGTCGCTGAGAAACCTTTGCTTCAAGCATCAACGCAAAACGAAATGCCTACAGGGTTGACTGTGAAAGTAGCTCTGCTGTAGGAGGAGGATGTGTCGTTAACTCACTTGGCCTCCAGAGCCAGAGCAATGATCCCAGCAGCCAGCGGGGCAGAGGCGGACGTCCCCGTGTGAGAGTCTGTGCACTTTTGCCTCAGGTCTGTGGTCACCTTGGATACAGGAGGAGAGAGAGAGAGAAGTGCACAGCAATACTGAAGGCTAGACACAGTTACTATGACACATTGAGTTTCCCACATCAGCGTGGGAGACATTTACAGTCACAGAGACCGGGGGAGGGCCGGGGACAATGGGAGCTCTGCCTGCAGCAATCGGAGGTGGGAAGGACGGGGGGGGGGGGGGGGGGAGGGGAGAGAGAGAGAGGGAGCGAGAGCGAGAGCGAGAGAGAAGGATCAGTCTCAGGTCTGTGGATCACCGCCAAAGGGTCACAGCCGGCGAAGTGAATGTCAGCCAAATCAGCCCAGTCAGGTCGGGTGGTGGAGAGACAAAGTATGTTGGTACGCCGCGTACACCTCTGCTCTCGGCCTCTGCCGATGCCAGAAAGCTAATGAGGCCCGTCTGGGTCACGATGGGGACATGACGGAAATGAGAAGAAAGCCAGAGGGCAGGGCGAGGTGTGGAGGTCAGGGACAGCAACTTTTGGCTTGACAGATTGTGGCACTAATGAGCATTATCTGTGGAAAGAAGTCGACGTGTCAGGGGAGAAAACAAACGGAGGTGTGTGCACGCAACTGTTAGATATCAGAACTGGATAAAACAACACTGAAACACTGACATATTTCATTTGTTTTTGACTGACATCACACATTTAGTGATTAGTCATTTATCAAGATCAAGATCTTTCAGCTTGTTTCAGTTTTCTATCATTCTAAACTGAATAATTTGGGGGGTTTTGTACACTTGGTAAGTCAAACGAGCAATCTGACATCTTTATTTGAATTTGTATTAAAGCCAGATGAATAATTGATGATGTGAAATAAAAAAACCTACAAATTAACCAATGATGATATAATGAAAGTAATAGTTGCAGTCCTACACTGATGTTTGATGTTTTCACAGCTACTTGTGAGTTTAAAAGCCTGGTCCTGGTTTGTTTGAGATTTGACAGTCAAGACATGAATGTACCAAACACAAGAATCTGACAAAGGGAACATAAATCCTTGTTTTGGACAAACGAAGGTTTTATGAACTCACCGACACAACAAATAATGGCAGCTTCTGACGACCAAAGCAACAATACAACAGCTGTCGTAAATTTCAGAATGACTTCTATTTCATCTATTTGATGAGTTGTGTCTGCTCGCCTGCAGCAGCCCCCTGGTGTATTTTGAAGGAAATGGCAGATTTATAGTTTGTTTTATGTTATTCTCTCTCCCCGAGGCGAGTCTTTCTTCAGCAGACAAGCAGCTTGAAGGAAGCATGTGGCATCTGTCATTGTCTGTCAGCTTTGCTCACTGTATGTTTCACATCAGTCACTCTGATTTTGACAGCTTGATGGCCATTTTTGATTTTCCAGAGATGAGATGAATGTGTACGTACACTTGAAAAGGTTTCATTTCGGATGTAGCGGCATCAATTTATGGCTGACTAAGAAGGCCATCGCAAAGTACGAGGTACATGTATATATGTGTGTGTGTGTGCGTGTGTGTACACACTCACTATCTGTTTCTCCCCAGGGTTTCCAGAGCTGAAGGTAGTAGCGAGGGTGGAGGAGCAGGGCTCGCTGTACCACGGCACGTTGCCGGACTGCGTGGTGCTGCTGATGGAAAGGGTGTAAATGCTGTTGGTGTAGCCGTCACAGTTACAGCTGTCCTGCTCCCGGCCACCATTACCCGAGGCCCACACAAAGATGGAGCCTTGTCCGCCGCGGCCCTGTGGTATCGAAGCACACAAGCGCCGACGTTCACAGAGTCAGGCACAGGATACGTTGAGAGAAAGACTCTAACAAGAATTGGTTGAAGTGTGAAACATTGCCTTTGACAAAGACGGTTCGTCTGACTTAAACACTTTGTCACTTGTGTGCTTTCGCTCAGAAGCAGTGAACCGCTGGAGGCACAACTCTTATTAACACATCGTAATGTCAGGCGACTTATTGCGGCACAGAACAGCAGATAACAAACAGAAGAAATGTAATCACGAAAGCTACTCAAGCAGAATATAATTTAGGGGCATGATAAATGACAACATGATATCTGGCAGTGAGACTGTATGCTCCTAACTGAAACTCTGCAATCGCTGAAACGCCCCAGAACTGTTTTGGCACATCTCAATCTCAGCATTTCTTCCTGCTCTAGTTACCTATGCCCGTCAGAATTGATTTTTTAAAGTTTTATTGCTTATTTATTATGGCACCGGTTGGTCTGCACTATTGACCTTTTCTGTCTTACTACACAGCTGGTTTCTGCCTGAGGTCTGCACACCAGTTTTGTCCCCCGGGTTTCATCTGCAGTCAGGGCGGTGAAGCGCTGAAACAGCCTCTGGATGGAGGAGAACCTCAGCGCCCATTTGTTCAAATTATAAAGACACGTTTTAAAATGGCCTTTGAATTAGTTTTACTGATGATGGAGAGTTTTATTATGGGTTTCCTTCTCTGAACAATATTCTTAGAGAGCCCTCTTCTTCTTTTTATCGCTCATTATCCCTCTGCCTTTCACTTGCTCTTTTGTGAAACACTTTTCGAGTGTTTTGTGTTTTGGAAAAGTGAAGAATAAATATAGGTATAATTATTGTCATAATCTACTAACTTGTCACATTTCTTTTCAGCATTAATCACACCCTGTCATTCGAAAAATAAAAATAACATCTTTGATCAAAGTGTGAAAGTAGCAACCCAGACGCTGACATTGAGAATGAAACGAAAGATTAAAGCATTTCTAACAGTTTGACCCAAGTGGGCGGATACAATGTTATTTTAACAAAACAATAACCAAAGAAATACATACTGTATGATGGGGAAACGGATAAAATAAAGTGGAGGGATGTCTTTAAAATCCCACATGCAGAGAGCAGAGCAAACAAGACATTAATGAGGAGGGAGAAACACATGGAACCATTTCTTTCTGCCTTCCTCTCTGTCACCCACAGAACACAAAAAAGGAACATAAAAACGGGTGTTTGATGGAAAAAGCAGCACGAATGTTTCGCTTCTCGTATTGTTCAAGACTGAGATTGTCTCTTGTTTTGCTCTCTGCCTGCTTCCTTATCACTGATGCTGCAACACTGTTTTTCACTGGCTCCTTCAAATCACATTTTAAACTTGCAAGTGTACAAAGGGACCTCGTTTTCCCCTGAACACAGACTTCAAAAAAAGCTTGTTCGGAGCCGTTTAAATCGGATTCTCCATTTCACAAATTATTACAAATTTGGGGGGGGGGGGAGAATTTCCTTCTACTTAATGTGTTGATGCTGACTTAATCTTAACACTACCAGTCTTGAAGCTCTAGCTAAACCTTCCAGCCCAATTTATGACCAAACGCTGCCTTGGCTGTAAGTTACAGAGGCCAGCCGATAAGACGTCGGTGCCGGGGGTTATCTCGCTGCCAGGAGAACACACGCCGAACCACAAAGGCCCCGTTGTGCTGCTGTCAGGCAATTTCTCCTCACTAACACGCCACGATATGTGGAGCAATTCACATTCTGGGATGCGACATATGAATCATTCTTTTCCACAGAAAAATGACTGCGGCCTTTGAATCCAACTATTGTTCTGCATCAGTGACTGCTGCTCTGATTCTTTTTTTCTCCCGTCTCCCATTTAGCTGTTCAGCCTTTTGATGCAGCATGCTGACACATGAGAAATGATCACATTATCCTATGATAACGTGTCATACTCTCTAATGTCTTACTTGATCCAACCCTGAAGGGCCAGTCAGAGGCCAATTAACAAACTCACGTACATGTACAGGTGGAAAAAAAGATTGTCTTTGCTGTGTATGAGATAAATTGCTCCACATAAAAGGAACAGTTGTGTTGTGAATTACTCGTAAAGTATTTGCTTCCTTGCCAAAGGTTAGATGAGAGGATCAGGGAAGATAGTAGATTAAAAGTCCAAGCTCATGTATATATATGTGTGTATATACTAACCTTGGTGATTCCCTGGAGGAAAGCCTCCTTCGCCAGCTTGGCAGGACCGTCCAGTGACTTGCCGTCGTCCTCTGGGCCCCAGCTGGCGCTGTAAATGTGGATGTGCTGCGGGTTGAGGCTCAGCGAGTGGGCCTCCACCACGTCCGTCACCTCCCCATCTAACATACGAACTCCTGTGAAATGAACAGGCAATGCAGCGCACAGCAGGTTACCACACTGGAGACGTTGAAAAAGTGACGAAGAAAGAGTGACAGAATGACAGCTGGCAGAGAGATAGTGAGCGGATGGATTTTTAGCTTTAGATGGGTGGGGCGGTGTCAAAACTTCAGTGGAAAAACCCAGCATGAGATGACAACGAGAGGAAACGTGTCAAAAAAAGACTGAAAGAAATCGGTCGGACCGCAAATTCCCGTTTTATCTTCTGCCACAAAAAACAACAACACAAAAAAAAGGAGAAACAAAAGACCTCACAGGAGAAACAAAATACTTCACAGAGTTCCCGTTTTAATGAGTAAGCGTACAAATCTTCACTCGCAGATCTCATGGATATACATACAAAAACCCAGCTGGATGTCAAACCAAGACAGGCTAGTTACCTAACCCCAATGAACACACAGAAAGGACACGTATACAGACAGACCTACCAGACGAGAGAACGTACACACTGGTATAAATGAGCTGAGGGCTTACAAAGCCTTCAACAGACTGGTGTGCCCACACAGGGAGGCGCTGGATGTCACCTTTCATCATACCTGAACGCAACCCTGTCCTTTGAAGTGAGCGCCCTCGGATCCCTCCTCTGAACATTAATGGCTGTAGAGAAGCGTGAAATGAGGCGACCTCAAACAACGTCCATTACTGGGAGAAGACCGCCGGACCTCAGAGGCAACACCGCCACTGACGCCGCCCAGATTAAGACTTAAATAATCCATTCTACACAACCTGCCTGGAAAAACACATGCCAGAGGAGATGTAGCCACAGCGGTAATTACCCCGTTTGAATAAGTTTGAATAATAAGTAGCCTGAAAAAATAAATAAAAAATGCTTAACTGGGCTAAACATGCGACGAAAAACACAATGTTTGCTCGGTAGATGATTATGCTCTGGCTGTATTGCAGCGGTAATGTTAATCATTGTCTTTGCAATTCTCATCAACTTCCCGCAGCTCGACGATTCCTTATTAAGACCCTGCTGTGAGAGTTTTGCTCCAGCAAGTCAGAAGTAGCAGGTAGGAATGAGTGTGTGTGTGTGTGTGTGTGTGGAGGGAATACAGGTACAGTCGGTGAAAGGAAATGCAGAGTGAGCCAAGAACACTGGTATTTGGGAGCAAACCCCAGCTGTTTATAAACAATCCACTGACCCCGTGACGTGAACAGATTCACAGGAGGAGTAATTTACGAGAACAGGGCCAATCCGTCGGGAGAGGAATGGTAATGAAGACATCGAAGGAGAATTATGAGTAACATCTGTGAACGGGACTGCTCAGGGCTCCGCTGAGTCTTGTTGGCTGCCATCATGTCACTGACAGATTGTTTAGTGACAAGAGTTAGTACCGTAAAAGCCTCCTCGAATACTTTATCAAGTGCAAACACTATGAGAAAGAGAAAGAAAATAACCTTTCAGACTTCATCTGTGGTCACGTTTGATTTAAGGGAATGTCTTCTTTGTTTAATGCATATCTGCACATGCTACATCACCGTTTCATCAAGAGGCTGTGCTAAAGACTGCGAGTCTTATTTTGACCAGCGTTTTAGGCAGTTGATTTACACAGTGGCACGAAAGGACGTCCGCTGGGTGGTGAAGTCAGTCTCATGGCATCAGCATAATACTAAATTCACAAAGGACTCAACAAAACACTTAAAAAATGGAACTCGCTTTTTATCTAATTGGTGGAGGAAAGGTTGGAGTTTCAGGACAAGTGTCAAATTAAGGTGGACTGAGTTATGATATTTGTCGGTTTGAAATAAAAAAAGATTCACCTTGTCTGAAACATAAATCCGAAACCTACATGTTTCTAGGCATTGTCCTGTAAGTGTCGACAAACCATCGACTCCTTTCCAGAGCAAAGTCTGCAGAAAGACGAGCTATTTTTCACAGCCGCAACAGATCAAGGACGATTCACTGCAGGCTCTCGCCTATCTCTGCAGCACACTTTCACTTGTGCATCTGAACAACACGGAGTCAATCATTCGGTAAAAGATAAAACAACAACAGATAAAACATGAAGGGATATCAGCTTCACAATCTATTACTGGGTCTGTAACAAAATGTGAAGACACAGCCGAGTCTGTGATTCGGATTCTGGTCCTGGACTAAATGGAGCTCAGCTGAAACAAATTCCCTTCTTTGTTAATTGGTTTAAATGCGAGTATTATTGTGCATATTATTTCGAATAAAAAAAAAATACCAAACTTAAATTATAAGTATTTCTAACGAAACATTTATCCTATTAACAATCCCCGTGGCATGCTTCGCTCACCTCCTATCTTAGCGTCATAGGCCACACCGACGCCACACACACCGTTGTCAGCTGCTGCTGCAACTTCTCCTGCACATCGCGTTCCATGTCTGGGGAGAGACAAAGTCACACAAAAGATAGTAATAAATAAAAAAGGAGGAAGATCACAAAGTGACAATTTACACATGAAGCATGAGCGTGACAATGACTCACAATACCAATTGCTGACAGCAAAAAAAAAAAAGCAGCAATTGTTTGTGACGTCCTGAACTGAGCTGAAGCTAAAAATACACCGAAATCAAAAGAGAACCATAAAGCCAGTGGCCGCAATCCTCTCCTGTTAAACACAGCCACTTTCGACAACTCCTCCGTTCACCTCGACTACCCAATAAAAAATTGATATCTATTCTCCTGTTGTACGGGCTGCAGCATACAGGCGCTTCCAATCAAAAGTAACGACGGTGAAACCTGAGGAGAAACACAAAGACCTTTTCCGAAACCTTGACAGTCACCGGGCCAGACAAATGAGAAATGAGATGTTATCGACGTACATGAATTATTCACAGAGTCCCTCATTAATACCTCCAATCAGTCCTGTGTTTCTCAGAACAGACAGGTTCCCCATAGAGCGTTGATGTCAAACACACCAACACTTCACAAGCAAAAACACCTCCAACCCCAGTTGATCACAGTTCGGCTCGAATGAAAGCCAAGGAAAAGTCTCTCCCGTCACAGCTTTGCATCATTCCAGGCAAAACTAGGTAATCGTTAGTGAAACGGATTTAATTTGTTTCATTGACTTCAGGGTTGAAGCGGTGTGATCAGACTGCGAATGGATGGAGGAGAAGGAGCGTTGGCCATTTAACACAGATCGTTCAGATTGTCTGCTGATTACAGTAGAGGTATCTGATTCGGAGGTGAACAGATTTACACCCATCTCTGGGACGTGCTTCGTGAATGCTGTCGGAAAAAAAGCTAATTACGTATTGTTTTCAAAGAGCCAAAAATTGCTTCATTTTTGATCTCCCAACCCCAGATGAGGCAGAGGACAAAGTCATTTCACAGGGTCAGAGTAGGCGACGCCTCCAGCTGGGATCCTGATTAGACTCTGTGATATATTACCCTCCCGCTAATTCCCACTTTTGTTCACTGTCAAACATTTTAGCAGAGGAGCACTGCTGCTTTCTTCCTTCGTCTTCTTCTGTTCACTAGTTCAGGATTTACGATGTCAAAGAACAAAACCCACAAAAAGACGGTGTGGAATAAGGCACATGTTGCCTCCTAACAAATCATGCATTAGTCCGTCAACAACTACAAGCATTACAGTGATTTTTAAACGAGTAATCAACTGGCCTGACAGGGCAGATCTTTCACTGACAGAAAGTCCCTCGCAAGGACCTTGGCACAACATATGGCAGTGTGTTGATTGCATCACAAATGCAATGAAGTTATGATTATTGCCATCAAGAGGTTAAACTACATTGTTTTACAGCTAACTAGCTTGTATGAATGGCAGCAGGCGATGGGAGAGTCGATGGCTCCCTCAAGAACAATATGCATGTACTCAGGGGTTAAACTGGGCCTCATTACGCAGGGAGGACATCTCTTAGCACCGTTATGTACTGTAGCAGCAGTTTTTTGTGTGAAAAGTGCAGCTTCACTCGTACAATTCAGCCCATTTGGCTGATTGTCAAAGAAAGACGGAGCGGATGAAAACGCTTGAGGCGTAGTGCACAGCCTCAGCTTCCAGGCATGTTAATCTCTGTACAGCGTCGCATCTCGGCCTGCACGTGGAGTGGCGAGCGAACATTTCAATGAATATTTATTGCTGAATCAAGAGCGCAGACACACACACTTGCCCACTCGTTACACTTTAGCTCACCACCGCCTGACAACGTCTGACTGACTGGCACCGCGAGCTCGTTCACGCGAGTCACTCATGTTATTATGTGCTGAAACACTACTGAGTGGGTGCTGAATGGTGACCATCAGTCATCTCCAGAAACACAAAAGTAATATTCGTCGTAAATATGAGTGAGAAGACTGTTAAACGATGCTGAGGAAGCTTTAGTGCTACTCAGGACAGAGCACAAATTCTCATACTGCAATAATGTGGCTGCTTAATATTTAAAGAAAAAAGTAAAAGAGATCTATATTTGTAGACATGCAAGCCACTAAGTGCTTCCTCTGTAATTTAATGTAGTAGAAGCATTTTAATGTGGAGAGATCCAGTGCAAGTTCCAATTTATGAGCTATTTCTCTTGGAAATGATCCCGAAATCCGAGATCCGTGAGGTCTAAACCTGTTTGTTTTGGCTTGAAGTGTAAAATGTAGTATGAGGCTACATTTTAAAGCAATATACTTGTCACATTTTCTTTTGCGGTGTTGTTCATTTTCCAACGGTGGAACAGTACTGAGTAAACACGGAGGAATATGAATTATAAAGGGAACATATTCTTTCACCATCGAGGGAGTCCAAAAACACATATAGCCAGCACCGTGGCCAGCCAGATGGCTCGGTCCAAACTACTTACTACACACTTGTAATGTGTCGGCATTTGCAGTTGAATTGCACCGCAAATAACAGCTTCAAATGTCAACTCTCAATGACTTATGTTTAAACAAACAAACAAAAAGGCTGGCTCGCAGCTCGCATTTTGGAACAAAGATGCTCTGATTATCGCTGCTGGGATTTGAGCAATCAGACGCGTTGGCGTTTAAAATTCAAATTAAAGTCCATGATGGTTAATACTTTGACACGAGGTCTGAAATTTATTTAGCTGCAACAATCTGCACGTACCGTTATTGTTTCATCTACAGCATCGTAAAAAAAAAAAAACATCTTCTGCGCTCCAGATAGCACACATCCTCAGACCAAGGAGCCGCGGACACAGATGGGATGCCAGACAGGGGATTCAGCCAGGACGGGCAGAGTGAACACACAGCCAGAGGTCTGGGAATACGTTTACAGAGAGGCCTTACGCATCAAGATGCAGCTGGTTTGTATGTGTGCGAATGAGTGATTGGCCTGGATTGAATTCAGCTGAACCAGCCAGACAGCTTAATATATCCAGGGAGGCTCAGACGTTCCAGAGCAGACAAAGGGTTCGAGGCGAAGCCACAATTCTATCTGTCAAATATCCATGAAATGAAATGATTTCCGAGACACTTTACCGAATGCCTCCATTCTATATCCATTTAAAATAGATTGGAAGAGGTGTCAGACGCAGCGACTCTCCGGGTCACGCATAAGTGCAGTCTGAAAAGTTTCTACAATGGGATGTGGGAAAACAACAAAAAAGCTTCAGAACAATGCAGCCTCATCTCGGCGAAAGACAATCAAAGTTAGCTAATGTTAGAGCGAGAGCCTGAGCATGGCAAAAAGACAAGCTGTGGAGAAAAGACCCAACAGAGCTTAAACAAAGCTCAGATAAAAGGCCGCTGAACGAGAGACGCTCTATTCACACAGCCAATGTGACCTCCCTTATCTTATCGGAAGGTGCAAATGGGCGGAGTGAAGTAATGCTGTTATCTCTCCTCAGGCCAAGGCCCCATATTTGGTCAAGTCATTGCCTGCCAGTTACTGGAGACTCACAAGAGACGCACAACCTCTCTGCACGTGATGCAATGCGACCACAGACCATACAGTATCTATATATACGGCACAGTACAGTCTATCAATGTACAGTATGCACACACACATCGCCAAAACCACGGCATCATCTTATTGAAGCCTCAATGTTGTTCCAATCCTTTGAGCTAACGTGTAATTAGATTATTAGTTGGGGTAAGAATAAATAAAAACTGATTCAGAAAGATCTCCCAGAGCCACAAAAACTTGACACACCTACTTAAACACGCTGAGTAGTACTGCTTGTGAGGAATTAACTCGACTCAGATAAAATCGGTAGAACAGACCAGTTGTGTAGGTGTTACGACCAGCAGATGAGTGAGAAAAGCTTTATGCTGACATGGCATACTTTCTCATACAGGCCTGGAAACAGAAAGACACGTATTGATGTCTAAGTCGTGCTTGGCTGAACTGTAGGATCTGTCTCGTGGCGTTGCTCCTTTGGTTCATCTCTGTTTTTAGGGTCCGTTCACTGGCGCTGCCTAAAGGATGAGGCTATTTCCTGCTTGGCTCAGCTGTGGCCTCAGGCAGGTCGGTTCAAATGGTTACACTGGAGCGTGAAGCGGCGACCTCTTTATTGTGTGGTCGAACACAGAGGAGCTGTCTTCAGCGTTGTAGGGAAGAGTGATCAGTTTGTTTAAAAATCCATATTTGAATGTCTTGGGTTTGAGAAAAATCACATACCGGTACATAAGATCATTCTCATTTCTGGCTACTTAGAGTGACGAGACGTTTCCGTTTTGCAAATAAAATGGGCAGAAGGCAGAGAAACACTTTGGAAAAGTTGTCAGACCATCATCAGGCAAATGTAGACACATTAACTGTCATGACCATTCGTGCCTTGTGGCAATTTAGAGAGTCCAATCCATCGGACTTCCATATCCTTACGTGGGAGGAAGCTCATGTGGACACGGAAGGAAAAAAAAAAATCTCAACAAAGAAATGGAAATGTATTTTTGTTTTTTCTGTGAGGCAAAAACTCTGCTCCTCTCTGAATAAAGACCATTACTCTATGGAGCACTATGGTAGGAGAGGAAATAAACCATTCTCCTGGAGCTATAGTGGATAAAATGGCTGTAAGGTATCCGAAAAGGACATAAATATATACAATATACTAGAGAAAGCAATAAAGCGGCCCTTTTATAGACAACTAAATAATAGCAGGATAGCAGACAGAAAGCCAGAGGAATCAGATTTAAGAGTGAGGTCCCTTGCCAACATCAACGCCAAAAAAAAGTCTGCCTAGCTGCCTGGAAGCAGAATAAACAAGACGACGGGAGGCGTAATTATATGATTTTGGCCCGAGAAAGGGTGGCAGCTTTGTAAACAACAATTGATAAACTCAGTGTAAACAGTAGAAAGCATTAATCTGCAGCGTGCGACGGTAAACACAGAAAATGTTATCCTCTTGTTTTCCGATTGTTCTTCCTCCATTCACGCTGCCAACAGTCCACCAGAGTCCGAGACGTCTGTCAAACTGTCGAGGCCTCACAATGAAAAATGAAGGATCATAATAAAGCTTACGTTACTGAATGCAGAGTTCTCTTGTTTATCTACAAGATGCATCTTCTCCACACAGTAGTTGATTGAGAAACAATTGTTGGCAAGTACTGCAAGCACGGCACAGACTAAGGTTTGTGCTTCTAAACATGCTCCTCAAACCACCAAGGACAAACTGGATCTCTTATGTCAAAAGAACATACTCGACAGAAGAGCTTGAATGTGGACGTTTGAGGAAAGTCAACTCTGCAGAATGTTGTTTTCTAAAAGCAGCAAAGTCAGCGCCGCGCAGTGCGACCCGCTGTGTCAAGCAGGAGGAAGCAGTCTTCTTCAGTCTGATTTGATCTGTATCGCACCCTTGATGACTCTTTATCACCTCCATACAGACACAGATATGCATTTAGCGTGTGTACGGGTTAGGCATTTGCATTCACACACTTAAATAGACGCCACGTGCCTGCCAGCGTTTGGCCAAGGACGACGTGCCTGCAGATTGTGTTTAACCCTGTTGCTATTTTCTGGTGTTGCAGCTTGAATTCCAAGTGGCTTGAGGCTCATTATCTGTCGACTACGTACAGAAAATACTGCACAGTGTGACACAAAATGAAATTGTTGTGTTTACAGTGAAGCACATAAAACATTTAACCTCTAGAGTCCGTCGCTGTCACAGTTTTATTTCAGCAATATGGTTGGATAAGTAAGGGACACAATGTTGAATCAAAGTCCAATCGGCAAGATATCACTTATGAAGGATGAAGATATTTTAAGGAATTAAGTGTATTCAGTACAGTTCTCTCATGTTTTATTAATGAAAGAGACTCTTTCACATTTCAAAAATAGGTCAGAAGATTTGTTACTCGGTAAACATAATAACTAATATTAGTGATTATCGCAGCTAACTTTTCAAACGGGGAAAAAACGAATTTGAATTTATAAAAAAGAACCAACCACTTCACATCATACAGACTGCAGGGCTTCGCTAAACTCTCTATTGCAGGGGATGCCTGCCCGGCCCTGACTAATGTCAGAAGAAATCAAGAATTTAATGAGATGCAACAATGCAAAAGATGTGTCTGCTCTGCAGCGGCTGCTGCTGCTGCTGGAGGTGCATTTACCATTTTTTCCTTTCCAGTGCATTTCTGCTGAAGAAGCAGAACGTTGTTCAGAGAAACAAATAGCCGTGTTCCACTCACTTTGATAGGGAGAGAGAGAAGCATGAAAAACACTCTCACAATGCAATCAACCCGATTAGCCAACATGCCTCCCTTCCTTCATCTTCCCAGCCTCGAGTTTAAGTCACTTTAGTATTTGGGTGTCGATAGGGCACACACGGCTGTGCAGCATGCCAATCATTTTCCAATAAAGGCTATTACTGCACAATCTAACGGCGCGTCTCAATTAATGGACCCCTGTGAAAAGTTCTCAACAGGAGCTGATAGCTCTTCAAGGGGAAGTTAGATGGACGGAGACAGTAAAAATACCTGAACAAAAGAAATTCAATCAACGCACCAAAGCGCTCACCCAAATTTAAAAAAAGTCAACCGGAAACCTGCACGGTAGTGTGCGCCGTTTCAGATGCTGAATTACTGTGATGGTAACACTTACTTAAAACACTTACGGTTTTATTTGACTGATTTAAAAAGATCTGTTTAAAAAAGTTTTAAAAAAATGTAAAAAGCATAATGCTTTATATTGTTTAGATTAGTGACAAGACTGGACTGTATTTATTTAAAGCCACTATTGGATACAGTATGAATACATTCTGAAGACATATAACAACCTACAGGAGGTTTGTCATGAACTGGGCGATCGTTTCAATTCATCATGAAAAATCAACAAAATTGTCATTACACTTTTATACTTTTATTTTTTTATATATATATATATATATATATATATATACACACATACATATACACCAATATTTTGGTCTCATACATTGATTATATTATTATCACTCTTTGGGGTTTTTAGAAATATAGTGTTCCGCTTTAACGGCAGGTTAAGGAGGTGAAATCAATTCTGCTCACCTCTGCTCCAGCCCCACCCTCTACATCCACATCATACTGACACAATAGAGGAAAAATGGAAGAAAGTAGAGAACAAAAGAAAGAAAAACATTGACACGATTAAGCACAAACGGATTACCTGCTTCCGCCAGCCTTCAACCTGGCCTGCACCCCCTTTAACAATATCTGCCAGAGCTGCCAACTCAAGACTACAGAGCATCTCAAAGTATAAACCCAGATATGAGAATTCAAAAAGCAGCCTCGCTTGTCATCAGCACAAATGAACGGGGAACGTCATGGCAATGGAAAATGCCCGCCTCCGACTCTCCTTCACTTTTTGTTGTCCTATGAATATATTCATATTGTCTCATTGTGAGGGGGTTGTGAGCATTACTCACTGTCGGCCTGCATTTCTCTGTTGTGATTTACATAACTCATTGGATATAACGCGTTTACAAGTCACACCAAACACCTCAGCTGTAGACAGAGACACACCCTCGCTTTTCATTCCATGCCCATAAATTGATCCAGTCCGAGATAATTGCTCTGGCAATTCCACTGACACGTGTAGCAGAGTGTGTGTTTCTCTGTGATGTTATTATATGCGCGCGTGTGTGTCTTTCTGAAGTAATAGCATGGTTCTGTTGGGAGTTGGGAGAGTGGGATCCATTTTACACGGACAGAAAGGGCTAGGGTCGCTCTGCATGGTCGCTCAAGCTGTCGGTAAGGACAAGAAACAAGGCCTCTGCTTTAAAAAAAAAAAAAAAAAAAAAAGAAAAAAAAAGGACAGATATAGAGAGAAATATAGATTAGTGAGAGAAACAATGTCAAAGTTCAAATCAGAACATCTGCCTGGATTCTATTCTCATACAACAGCTTCTCCAATCTCATGAAAACTTGTGTGCGACGCCGATATTGCTTCTCCCCCTGACCCAACTGCAAATGGATGCGGCGCTTTGAAACCCACAATAAAGAACACAAACAAACGACTGCAAAAAAGACTTGGTGGAAGCCGTCCCAGAAAAGAGGGAGATTTGAGAGAAATCCTGCGGTGCTTTTCAGAGGCGGGATGTAGCGTCTCATCAGCGCCGGGGGGATTGGACAAAGGCAGGAGACCATTGAAGAAACAGGGGAGGAGGGAGGAGGATTCGCCCTTGCTTTAGTGTTCCATCAATAAATTGGGCCGAACTCGTTTTAATGTGACCAAAGACTGCAAGGCAAGAGCATGAATCACTGACGGCAAGTAAACAAGTATTGTATTAGCAACAAATAAGTGGCTGTGGGGAAGTGCGGGCGAATGCTTGAAATGCAGCGGCTTGTGTACTGAAGCAAGAAAGAAGAAAAAAGGGAACAATCTTTCAAGTCTTTGCAGAATGACTGCACCAGTGCTTTCAAACTTCAAATAATTGGTTTCTAAATGTAAATGCTTCAGCCTCAAAGCACTGGACCAAAAGCCGTATAGAGTTGGTGCTTTCTCACCAGTGTCATTTACTATCAACCAACATGTAAAGAGTCAAAAACAACAAGGGTTGGACATGGGGTGCTTGGTAAGAATGTTTTTTATCCCAGTCCAAATTACTTCTCAGTTTATTAATGTGCTTGTCCACTCTCACAATGAAACGGATCATGTTTCCCCCCCCCGGCAAATTTCCTTAAAGATTGAAAGCTAACTTTGAAGCAATTCTGATCCATTGGTGGTGGTGTTGCCGGATTTCTGCTTTTGCCAACTTACCTGTTTTCATTTCGCTGCGTGTATCTTGGTTGTGGGTCAGCATCTCCGTCATTCACATCGTAGCTGGCCTCAGGGTCCTAACACAGACGTGAAAACGGTTAGGACACCAATCATGTCATTTCACTCCCCCCCCCCCCCCCCCCGTACATTTTGTTCAACTTACATAATTGTTGACGAGGTCAGGGTGGTCTTTCTCAATGCCATCGTCCAGGATAGTCACCACTACACCTTTTCCCGTGTAGCCTTGAGCCCAGGCCACTTTAGTATTCAGATCCTGATGCGTTGGGGTGGACTGAAAGAGACACAAGGCTTTTTGTTCAGCTATCAATCTGTTGTGACCGACACTTCGCAGACAGAAAAGGTCTGTTGGTGTGAGAACAGCTTAAATCATCTGCAAAGGCCTTTTAGCCGCCGCAGAGCGTTATGTTAAACACCATGAAGCGCTCAATACAAACATAAACACCAAGACATAAAAGGGAAGACCATGGTGGTGGTTAAAGGACACAAAATCCAATTTGAATGCATCGCACTGACATGGGCTGCCACTTTGGGCTGACCTGCCCGGTGTGAGCGTTCCATTGTAGTTACGCTGTCAGAGAGAAAAGACGGAAACACTGCTGCAGGTTGAGAAATCTCGGTGAGAGCATTTCCCTCTCTTGCAGAAGAAATAACAGTCTGTGAGCTTTCAGAGGACACCAAGTGGGAAAGCGTGATTTGGATGAACAACAGAAGATCCGTACAGTAAGTAGTATGTGAGCGCTAGAGGTGAAAGAGATTAAAGAAAAACACGGGTAGAAATGGAAAAGACATCACAGACAACCTTCGCTGCCCTCTTCTCTGTTTCCTGCTGATTCTTCTCCACAGGGTATGACTCCTGCATCTGCACTTCTGTGAGGATGCCTGATGCTTAGGTAGGTAGCTTACATTCCTGGAGGTAGGCTTTGAACTGGCACAGATGCCATTCAATACATATTTTAAGTAAATGCTTGCAAAAAAACCAGCTGGGGCCCATGGTTGTCAGAGCTGTGTAGAATACTTTATACAGGAGAAATAAAGGTTAAAGCCCTGAGACGATAAGAGGTCTAATGCGGAATGGCAGAATTGGTTTCACAACTTCTAGTCACTGGATATATATCTGGGGTACTCAATGTTGTCATTAATCCCTGTCAGTGACGGAGGTTTTGTGTGTATAAAAAAGGAAAAAGGGGAGATGAGGACAAATTTAAGGATATCAGAGAAAAGCTTTAAATAACCAAGCAGACAGAGCCAGGACCATTTGCTGTCAACGTTTCACAGACGACACAGTTTAGCAGTCAATCTGTCCTGACATTTCATTTTCCATTCAACCGGGCATCCTGGGCATGCATTGTATTGTACCTTTGACGGTGTAGATGGTGAAGCTGTAGAAACTATGAGCCTATACGTTTAGCCCAAAAGACAGCAATTCAATTATGCTTATCCGACTGACCAGGAGGAAATAAATAACTCGTGCCGCTGCGATAGTGGATGCGTCTTAAATCAGACAACGCTTCTGCAGAGCTGAAACTATTGAGTGCTGCTCAGGCGGGGCAGGAATAAGAAGGCCATCATGGTTTAATTAGAAATAATTGCAGAGCAGAAACTGAAATATGAAAAAAAATAATAATGCTATGAACAAATCTGAATGCAGAGGAGGACCTTCTCCTTGGCTTCAACATCTTAAAAAGGCAATCTGAATGGAATACAGAAAAGATACATCATTAAATATTCTACGGACTGCACCTACTAATTTGTTTGCTGGTAATGTCACACGGAAGCAGCTTTAAATGTTATTTCATTGTGATTCATAATAGCTCCTGAATGTTTGACATTTTCAACGTCGTCTTTGCTATAATGACAGACTAATTAAGTCCAGACAATAAAAGATGAGACACCGTCACACACCAGGTACCACTGCTTGGGGAAATCTGGGTCTGTCGGGTCTTCATAGATATCCCTCTTCTTCCTTTTTTTCACCACTTGCTGCTCCGCCCACAGGACCTGGGATGCCGAGACAGACAGACAGACAGACACACACACACGCAATCAGAGAAAATTCGTAGTTTACACAGTCATCTTCACATGCTATTGTGTAATTACTAATGTTCTAATTTCAGAAATTGTTGCAATGTCCCACAGACTGTAGATGTGGGAAATCCCCAGCTGTGTTCCAAAAAGCAATAACTAGAAAAGAGAGGCAGAGATGTGGAAGCAAATCTAATTTATTTCATTCCTGAGATGCTGAGGGAAAGTGGCTGCTGTACAGTTTGCCAGAAAGGGGCCTTTGAAGTCCTGGAGGCTGCAGGGATATGCACAGGACTGGTTGGGGTGGATGACAGTACAAATGCTACTACCAAGAATAGTGAAAGTCATATAATAGTTAGGTTTTATATCAATATATATATATATATATATATATATATATACCGTACTGTGCAAAAAAAAACACAGTTCTTGCCAAAATCCACACAATAGCAAATCATTTCATGACTGTTCCACTCTGCCATGCTTGTTTCTATATATGTTGACAGGTATTATGCTCTGTAAGCATGCTTGACAGTGGTAAGAATGATCAAAGACATCCGTAGACTTTAATATTTGTTCATATTTTTCCAGACACCTGAATATATATTTGGCACATTGAACTATACGTGTATTGACAACCAAGCATTTCATATCTAAGCTGCGAGATAAAAATCAGATAAAAGCTGGGAATTTGTAACGCTAATAAAGACAGCCTTCTGAAAACGGTGGGCAAAAAATACTCCCGTGTCCAAAAGAAACGTGTCCTGCTATAACACAGGTTTACATCACTAAATTGGGCGTGTGTGAGCCAAAGAATGAGACGTGCACTGATTCGGGAAGCACAGAGAAGAGTGGCTGTAGTGTGAAGGATTGCTTTTACAAACATTCCTTCGTTCTAAATAAATAAAAGCCAATCAGCTATAATACATTAAGGAGGAACACATTCAATTCATGTTTGGAAGCTGAAGTGGACCGTTACTACTGTAGCAGAGGGAATTTGCATAGATGGAGTGTGCAACTATAGAACAGACACTTATCCTCTGGAGCACTTCAAGCAAATGCTGTTGAGCATTATTGCTGTCAGTGATGAATGCATCCTTTGCTGAATCCGTCGCCGAAGGTGACAAAGCTTAAACCGACTCTACTTTTGCGTCAAGAGCACTCAAGCGATACATGTCTGAACTTGGGAATTTCCTGTACATTGCCCAGCAGATTCCGAAAGTCCGATTTGTAATTCAAGTATTTACGTCCGTATTGTTTCTTGCCACTTCCTCTTGCTGCTGTCAGAGCTGTTTCTAGCTTGTTTCATGATTGCGTGCTCTAACAGTATGAAGCTTCAGAGGACTCCTAACCTTGATGAAAACTTTGCCTCAGAGAAGGAAGCCACTGACTTTATTCAAGTGACCCTAGGCTAATTAACATTTATCTCATTTCGTCACATGACTGACCCTGTTGCACTGCTGGCCACATTATTATCAGAGCACAATGACGGCGGATAGATGAGTCATCGAGTGGAACATTCAGTGTTTAATTTATAGAGCGTATTCATGCAAATGATTCAATATCTGCACGTTCAACTCACAGCTTACTTATATCACAGCGCCTTAGGAAAGCGGACGTAATTTAAAAAAAAACAGATCTAATCGAAAAAAAACCCCGCCGGTGATGGTAACTAATTAGTACGAGTACCACCGCGAGGTCTGGGACAAGAACACAACGGAGCCAAACACAACCGCATAGGGAAGCAATCATGAGGCAAGAACGAGGTCTCGACGTGGCCTCGGTCTGTGATTTGTTCCATCTCTCGCACAGTGTCCTGAGGGCTTTGATGACTATGGAGAAGACGCGCCGGTATTGTTTGTAATGCAGGGAGACTGCCAGCCCGTGCTTTGATCTGTAAATCAGTTTCCTACGGTTTATGGAGAAAGATGATATGTTGAAGGATGAGTCTGGTGATATTTATGTTATTAAATCACATGAAAAGACCTAAATGAATTGATACAACAGACAGTGTATCCAAAGCCTGACGCTGTGGAGCTTATTCCTCTGTGACATATATCTCCATTGTTGTCCAAAGAGTATTAACAAAGCCATCAGTGAGCAACACATTTTGATGGACATGAAGTTTCTTTTGAGGAGACTCTTCTGGTACCGTAACGCAGTGTTTCCCAACCTGAGGATCCGTACCCCTGGATAACCAATGTGTACTTGTTTAGACTTTCCTTTAATCAATAATTGTGTTTCTTAGGGCCTGTAACAATAATTCAAAAATAACACAATCAGAAAGGAATGAGACAGTCTTCAGTTGAACTGCTCACAACCCAAGACCTGTGAGAAGGGGAACTGCCTCCAACGCTTGCTGAAAATAGTCCCAAACAAATACAATATTCCTCCATGTCCCTCCTGTGACGCATGCTGAGACATTTACGTCAGTAGAGAGAGAGAGAGAGAGAGAGAGAGAGAGAGAGAGAGAGAGAGAGAGAGAGAGAGAGAGAGAGAGAGAGAGAGAGAGAGAGAGAGAGAGAGAGAGAGAGAGAGAGAGAGAGAGAGAGAGAGAGAGAGAGAGAGAGAGAGAGATGTAGGGCAAGTTCCCTCCAAAACACAGCATGCAGTAAGCTGCCTTACCCTGCGGTTTGTAAAAAACCAACAGCAGCCACCCCAAAACAAATAGATTTTTTCCTTCATAGAGAAGGTATGGGGAGCGGAGAGGAGATGACAAACAACCCTCGCAAGCATAATGGTAAAAGCTTATGCAGCTGCCAATGTCATTTTGCCACTGTGTGATTATTCAACAGGGATGGTGATAAGTGGCATGTTAGCGCCACGGAGCTGAGGAAAAGAGACAATGGAGGTAATGTGAGAGACTGACAGAGAGGAAACACTACAGCAAGCTCAAAGCTTACAGCATTGACTAATCTAAATCCAACCATTATGTTTCCACGCAGTTTTAAATGTGGTTGCTTTTCCCTTTTCCAGGGATCAGATGGTCACACACACACACACACACACACACACACACACACACACACACACACACACACACACACACACACACACACACACACACACACACACACACACACACACACACACTCTCCTGAATAACATACAAACCCACTCACTCATGCTGTGGTGGTTTTTGGCAGTGGTCATGCTTTGCCTGAGGTTTGATCTGTTTCTGGTTGTGTAGGTGGGCAGGTAACCGAGGGACACACTGTTGATCCTCAGCCAGAAACCTGGACCCCTTAATAACCGGGGGCGTCATTGTACATTGACATGAAATTTGACCTCTGCATTTAACCCATCCCTAGCATATTGGGAGCAGCGGGCTGCTGAGAAGCGCCCAGGGAGCAGTTTCGGGGTTTAGTGTCTTGGTCAGGGACACTTCGGCACAGGACTCATAGCAGAGACTTTGTGGTTGCCGGACGACCCCGTCAACCCAATGAGCCACGGCCGCACAGCCGCACAGCCGCACAGCCGCACAGCCGCACAGCCGCACAGCCGCACAGCGAACCTCACTTTGCCTCATCCAGATTCATTTTTGCTCCTTGCGGGCCACTTATTAAAGGCGACGCCAATTAGTCCTGCGGTTTCACCAACAGTGCGATTTGCATTTCATCCTCGCCAGCACATGCAACACTAAAACCCATGATGACGCATCATTAAATCCTTGGTAACAATGACAAAATCCTTGCCTCTGTCGATGCTCATACTAGCTCTCATTTGTTGCCGATTTTGGAAACCTCAAAACAAATCCTAAAACCATTTGAGCGCCACAGTTCTCTCCCAGCTCCGAGGAACCATTTGCTCTCAGAGCCTCGTTATCGTCCACATAGCCCGACCAGTCACCTCTGGCCTCACTGAATGTCACCATATCCCACTAATTATATCTTGGGGCTTCAGCGCTTGTCACACCACATCAGTGCTCTCCTCAGCCAGCTTGACTTGCTCTACCGAGTGGGATCTACTTGGCAGACCTACCTTGCTACAGATGGCTCAAGTCTGTTGTCACTTCGTAATGGCCCCCTTTTTAGCACCAGTCAGGTCAGGTACCTCTTAAGATGCTTCTAAATAGATGCAATTTACACAACTGCCAACAGTGTTTCCAATGTAAACATGACAGCAGCGTGTTGCCGAGTCAGGTGGCAGCGGCACTGAAAGAGAGGGTGTTTACATCACTAGCGTGCACACACACATACCTGTAGGTTTTTAGTTTTTTTTTGCTGCTGATGCCTGGGTTGTCAGTTATTCAAATTTTCAATGTGGACATTTTTTTTTAATTCGGATTTTAACTGATCAAACTGGTGATGTTGCATGAACACAACATCAACATGGCAGATTCAAAGGGTCATTTCAAACAAACAAATCACAAAACTTAAGAATGCACCATATTAACCACAGTTATTGCCCCCGACGCAAAAAATGGAATTTCGTTGGTTTCCTTCAAAATCTCTTCTGTGCTGATTAGATAACAAATAATGAGAGCTTCTAATAGAGCGTAAATTAAATTTGGCAATAAAAGACTGCTTATCTCTTAATCCCTTGTAAGAAAACTCCACAATGTCGGCATTTTCATGCTGACTCAACCACATCTAGCATGTATGTACAGAGGCTGAGAGTTAGCAGAGGTATAGTATGCCAGGTATACATTGGTGGTTGGGCTGTATGCAAATTCAAGACCAGATGTCCAAATGAAAATGACATTCAGTGATTGGAAAATGTTCTTGTTTTTAGATGCTACTTTACAATGATGAATGCCAATTTTCCTCTCCATTCAACAATTAAATGCAAATAATGATTTTACTAGACTGGAGAAAAAGCAAGACCAAACACATCGACACTGCCAGCTGTGGTGTTGTTCGGCTGGGTCTATTTTGCATGTTTACAGCTAGCTGGGACCCTCAGATTGGGTCATGGGGACAGATGGAAGGACCGGCGTGGACTGAAAAGAATACAGAGTTTGACAAGCTGTCATTGACGCTGGCATCCCTTGTCTCTTGTGATATATACACTCTCTGTGTGTCATCCAATCTGTCTTTTGGCCTTTTGTTGCCAACATAGAGTGCTGCAATGAGTTGTGTGAGAGCTGACAACAGTCTTACCTGTGGTTCTTTTTGCAGTCTGACGTGCATCCCCCTGTGGGCAGACAAAGCCCTCTTTTCCACAGCATGATGCCTGAAGTGATAATAATCACCAAAAACCTGCACAAACATAAAAGGAGAGGCAATGAGTTGACCTGCAGCAACTGGACAGCCAGATAACACTCTGTGCTCACCAAAGCATTCATGAGCGCAAGAGGCAGACAGTGTTCATTTCAGAAAGAGCTGAAAAAAAAAGACACATCCATTTGGACATTGGAGTCTGGCATTCTCTGCCCACATTCAAAGCTAAATGAGTATCCATTACTGCACTGGCTGGTAATAAAACAGTATTTCATTAGCACCCATAACATATTGTGAGAGTCTTGGCCACACAGGAGTGCCGTGAACGCCACATACCATAAGCTCTCTGGAGATTGGAGAAAATGTCACACACACACACACACACACAGAAGTGCACGAAAAGAAGGACATCCATTACAACTGCAGATGGACACTAGCTGTCAAAGGTGATTAGACGCATCCATTAGACGTAGTTTGAATTCAGAGCTAGACTGAAGACATTCAACGTGCTGCCGTAATTGTCCCATTACCCAGCCTGCTCATAGAGGACCTTTTAAGGACAGGTAATTGGGTGACAGCTGTCACGAAACTGGCCTGAAACCTCAGGGAGGGCTTTCTTTTTGTCAGCCCTGCTCTTACGTGACGCACGGAGCAGCCTCGTGGTCAAAGACAGCCGACTTGAGACAAAGACTAAATAATACAGACACCCAGATATAGGTGCGCCACAAAAGGACTAAAATAACCAAAGAAAGGTTGGAGGAAGGAGAGACGACGAGGAACCAGCCCTGATAGTCTTTACACAGTTATTCACAAGAGAGAAGCCTCCATTTGAAGAGGAAGTATTGCAATCTGTACAGTAGTGCCACTGGGGACTGGCTCACCTTCACAAGCCCAGTAGAGCAGAGGAGGAGAGGGAGGAGGATATGATAGAGGGAGGCAAAGGGGGGAGGGATACGCAGGGTTTGACAGGCCGACCAGGCAGGATGGATGTGTGTGAGGAGGGAGAAGAGCAGACGCAGCAGGATGGAAGGCTCTCTTGGGGCTGCAGGCTGATTCTGCAGGCTGGCTGTCTGCGAGCCGACCAGACTGGAAGCCGGAGCTCAGAGGCCAAGTCTGGCAGCGCTGATATAAAGCTGCCAGCCTGGCGCCGGCCAAGTTGACTTCATTTGTCAAATATTTGTAATTGGGACTTGGTTTTAAACCACTTGCTGTGACCATTTCCATATAAACTGGGTGACCGTTTGTCAGCATTGTGCTCTTCTCCCTTGGACTTCAGGTTGCACACAAATGATGTGTGGGAAAGATGAATAAGCTGCTTTTGTGAAGGACAATCCTTTAATGCTTAAAAATGTGGCAAAGAGCCGGAAAAAAAATATCAACATAAAATAAGTATTTCAACGACATGGCTTAAATAGCTAACACTAAGCCACCAGATATGAAATATGTCAAATGGGCAATACACATTACTGTGGTTTACGTACGATAGCTAACACCGCACAGAAAGGTGCATTTAAATCCCTATAACAGGACATTCTCCTTGGAGACACTGTTGAAAAAGATCCTCTGCGGATGTCGACTTCGTGACATCGAAAGTAAATTCAGTCAACCAGCGACTGAACTTACAGACACCCCCGTCTCGAAAATAACATCAAAAGGAAATAGCCTTATAATGATTCAAGATTGAGGTGCGATGAGGGATGTGACCCAATAAATTAATGAGACCCACTTTCACATCGATTGCGGCAGGGCAGGAAGCTAATATGCGCCGCGGTGGCTTTCTGCGGGACAAACCTATTTGTGCTGATGCCCTCATTAAGACCTAGAGTCTTATATGGGTCTTGGGGAATGGCGATGGAGATAGAAATGTTGGTGTAGCTGCCCATGAGTGCGGCTGAGTCATGCCTCTCTACAGTCTGTACCAAAAAGAATCATATGAGGAGAGTGCGAGTGAGTGCGAGTGCGCCGGTGATGATAATTGAGAGCACTGTGGGCCATTAGTCACCCTGCCACTACGCTGAGAGTCTGCCTTAGAGGAATACTGACCTTTACACCCATATCTCATATGTTTAGTTGTTTCGCAGCCATCTCTGTCTTTACCTTCCTGTAGCCTCGGGGTAAAAACAAGCAGCGCGCACTGTATACGACTAAACATAATCAGTCCAAAAGGTAATCAGTGCACAATGATATGAATGAATTGACTAATTTCTATGTCTAAACTATGCAGTGACACATTTACAGTATACAAAATAATTCACGTGTCAGCTCTGTGAACAGAGTAGCTGAGAAGAGAGAACAGAATAGCTGATAATAACAGATATCAGGAAATAGGGCCATGATATTTCATAACAGGATCACAAAATGTCCTTGTATTAAGGTTTATTTCAATATATACAAAAGGGTATTTCAGTGGAGTTCATGTTCTCAGATAGTGAAATCAGTTGATAGTGAAAGGACAGGCTACAATACAATGCCCTTGTAAACTCCATCGAAAGTAGCCCTTGTAATGTGTTTGAAGATATAATACATGGAGCATAATAAATTCCTTTTTTTTTTTCTTCCTTTGAAGACCCGTGTTCAAAAGAAGTCCTTAAGTAGACTTCACATTCAACCATATTAACGTTGTTCATCTTACATTCTAAATCCACTGAGGATCTGTACAGCTCTATAATAGAACCGATGTCTTGATCTCTGCCAGACACTTCCATTGAATGTTACAATACGATGAATAGTGATCATTTCACTACATATGTTATAGGGGTGTAACGGTACGCGTATTCGTATTGAACCGTTCGGTACGAGGCTCACGGTTCGGTACGCATGACGAACCGAATACGTTTTTAAAAACCTTTATTTCACCAGGTAGTCCCATTGAGATTAAAAATCTCTTTTGCAAGATGTAAGTAACAATACAAGATGTAAGCAAGCTGTAAGTAACAATACTCCATAACATTAAGGAGCAGTTTTTGCTTTTTATGCTTATATGTTGCTAAGAAGACACCCCAGAAGATGGGTCACTCAGGTATAGTTCCATCATTGTTCAAAGTCAAAGAATAACTTTATGATGTTAGTTGTAATGAATACATATATTTTAAAATAAAGTACATTTCTCTGGCATTCATAGTTTTCTACTGTACCGAAACGTACCGAACCGTGGCTCCACTGTATCGTACCGAACCGAACCGTGAATTGTGTGAACCGTTACACTCCTAATATGTTACTAAGTGTTTACAATGACATCAGTGAAATATATGATACTGATTTTAGGTTAATTAACTAACTATTTGGAGCTTGTGATGAACTTACACACGGCAGATGTACGTGGGAGTCGACACGTTGGCGGAGTTTGAATGCAGCTGACATTAAGATGATCGCTCATTAAAAGCTTTCAGTCAGTCGGAGAGCTTCGTGAGGAATCGACCAGGTGTACTCTGCTTCTTTCACCGTTTCTCCAGCCAACGCAGTGTTTCAATTTGTATTTGTACTTCTTTAATAATCCTTCACCTGGCCGATTTTCCTCTACCTAGCATTCACCATTGGGCAATGGAAGTTAAAAGACACGGTGTATCGCAGCCTGTTGCAAAGCAAAGGTCACACTACTTTTAGCTGCAGCTTGCACCGAGCTGTAACCTAATGTTATTTCACATTGCAGCGTGTGTGCATACAAGTGTTCAGGCAACTCTCCAATGTCACAAGCTGGTATGAAATTTTTATTCGTGAAATTATGCACCGCTCTTGTCGAGAAGTGTGCCTGAAATTTGTTTCGTGCCAGACACGACACAAACGTGCTCGTCTCAAGTGATATGATAATAAAATCACATTTTTCTTATCGCCATGCTGAAATTCCGCACGGAGACTTAAAAAGAATTCGAATATTCAGAGATGTGATAGTGCAGAGGCAGCCGAGAGTGTGCGTGTGGATTCCCGCCGACTAATGCAATGACATACTCGTATCTTTAAGTGTGTGTGTGTGAGTATGCATTCAGTATGGAAGCTGAATACAAATATTCAGCCCTCAGCATGGGAGCCTAAAGGTCCACTACACTGATATTGACTGTGACAGACTTCCACATTAAGTGTATTCCCTTAAGCTTGGGAAAAGTGCACAAAGGCAAATCCTCCTTATTGGACCTGGCGTCAATCAGACCCATCTTTCAGGGAAAAACACCAGCATCAATGGTTGGTTAGAGACACAGCAATAGCAGTAACTCACTCGCAGCAGTGAGCACCCCAATTCACAGCCTGTGATATATACGACTTCACTAACCTTGATGGAAGACGGGCGCATAAACGTGTGAGACGTACACAGCGATGCACACAATGCTCGTTTGCTCCTCCGCACAGCAGAGAGGCACTTAGAGGCGGCTTCTGTTGCACAGCCGAGATAGAAATGTCAGCGGCACATTGATCGCCACACGGCCCCACGAAGCCTTTCTCCTTTTCCTTTCACATGTTGCCTTTTCTCTCATTGTTGTTGTTCACTTACACAACACACACCAGTGCAAAAATCCCTACGGCAACGGTACTTTCTCCGTTGCTTTACAGTTTATATACACAGCAAATGTGTGCTTTCGGTTGGCATGGTGCGATATTTTCGCTGGTTTATGAAACAGTATAGTGTTATTATCGTCTCCGCTGAGCCACTGGGCTGCCATCGTTTGGACTAATTACAGCTGAAACTCTGGGGTTCCGCTTAGTGGGAGAAAGTCATTATTGTACTCTGAAATAGAGGCTAATTGAGTGTTTTCAAATGAAGGGTAATTATTTGTTTGCATCTTCGCTTCAATTCCGCACGTTGCCCGCCTCGTCTGCCTTCACCAGCTCGGGGGACTTGACGTCTTGGGAAAGGCTGAGCCGCAACACTGTTTTGGCTAATTATGTGGCTGAACAGCAGAGATTTAACAAAATGCCCATGAAGACTGTCCAGTAGTGGTAAAGTAATAAGACAGAGGCGGCATGAAAGGCGTGGAAACCGATTTGTGCCGTTGAATAAATCTTCTTTAATAGATATAAAGGAGTTATTAAAGCACAAAGACCTTGAACAAGGTAAAGATAGTTTAAATCACGGTGTGGCCGTCCAGACATGTTCCTATTCTGGGAGAGAATGGGAGAACACATGGGTGGAATATGAAAGAACGGAAGAGAAATGAAAGCGAGGCAGGAGAAAGAAATACATCACAGGAGAATAGTCAAGAAGAGGCGAAAAAACGACCATCGGAAATGGCTACAAAAGGCAAACGTCACGCAAGACACGAAGATAGCTACCGACACCTGACCTTTGGCTGTCACAGTTAATGACTGCTGCCTTGTAATTCTAGTCAATGATGGTATCGCCCTCTGGGATTCCATGTCTAAATAAAACATGGTGAATCTACACCATATCTCTTATGTCTTAATGCAATGGGGTTTGAGCTGGATTACACCACAACATAAAATGGCCTCAGTATGTGACTCTCATGCATTTGCTGCAGCCATCAATTTATTTGTATTTTATTTTTTTTAAATGGAGAAAAAGTAGCAGTCCTGATGTACTTTATCTTTGTGGTGTGATTTTTCAGAGAGGAGATAAGGGACAGAGCAGGGAGAGAGGGCTTATCAACACCCCCCCCCCCCCCCACACACACACACACACACTATAAAACTACATCATCACTCAGCCAAACCTTGCTCAAAGTGACACTGACACAACCAGCCAGCATATCGAACTCACGCTGGTGTTCAAAGTCATTTACATGTGTGCGCACAAGCGCACACACACACACACACACACACACACACACCAAAGAGGCAGAGCTTCGAGAGAGGGATGAGACGGATGTAAAGACCTTGCATGGGAGGGAGAGTGTGTGTGTGCGGGAGACATTTTTTAATATTTCAGATCACTCCTTGCCTTTTTAATTTGAGATGTATCCCACTGGGCTGATTAGTCAGTCTCAATTACCCGTCTTGGTCAGAGGAATGTGCTCACCATATTAGTACACATCCAACCATAACTGTGCTTCGCCGTAACGTTGAATATTCATGGGGAACAAGGGAGTTGGAGCCATCGGTTTTTGCAGCAGTCGGGCTCGTTCCTCCTTTTATTAGTAATATCAGTTGACACAGTGAGGCCGAAAAAAGGAGAGAGGATGAGAGATACACGACATGCGTTGGTAAACAAGAATCTTTGCTGAAACGTGGGCCACAGGGGGCCTCTTCCACTTGCCATGAGGAAAAAACGGGAGAAGACTTGCTGACGTATGAAAACAACTTCACCGGAAAGCAAAGGATTGAGATCACACTGGGTTCATTTTAAAGCCGTCTGGAGAGGGTGTAGAGTAAACGGAGAATTCTGAACAGAACGGCATCCTTTCTCTTCGGATCGGAAGAAGCTCTGGAAGCAAACGAGCCACCACAGTGACTGCATCTGACAAAGAGCTTATAGGCAACGAAGCATAGCATTATGTAAATGAGGAGAAAGACAAAAAACTGGAGACTGAATTTTAAAAAAGGAGGGGAAAAACACAATTTGCTCCAGGAAATTTGATGAAATATTGAGTACGTCAGTGTTTAGTATTCTATGGGGTTGTGCTGCTCAAGTACAACCTGAGCGCTGCAGGCCTGTAGTTTATGCCTGGAGGCGGCATGTCGCCCTGATTGCCATGCCATACTAATTTAAAAGCAATTGTGATCTGAAGTGAATCACGCACACAATCTGCACTCGACTCTGTCGTGCAAAAAAACAAAAAACAGTGCGTCTCTCTTTCTCCTCCACTCATTTATGTTAATGCCTTTGTGTTCCTACATGACTTTGTTTCAACCTGTTGTCCGCAATCAGGAAAGGGCACACTCTACTGAGGAATGAGAACCATGCTACTTGTTAGTAGGTAACTACAGTACATGAAAAATCAATGTGAAGAGCACTCAAAGGGTTCTCCTATTGATTTTTCATAGACTCAGATCAGTCTATCTATCAATGGCTGCAAGAACAGGGGCCCTGAGAGAGGCGTCATGGATGTACAGCTGCAGTGATTGACTACTGAAAAGGAAATGTGCAAATGTCCTGTGCCTAGAATGTGCCCTTCACTTCAAGGTCTCAGCTCAGGGAAATTCAAGCTGTCAGCACGTTCGGACATACAGCAAGAAGATGTAACCCTACTGCACAAAGGAAAAAAAAGAAAACACCCCGATGGGAAATCACTTCACATTTCACTTAAAACATCACTGCGATTTGAAGAAACACCTGCGCGCACACCCACTCACAGACACAGAGCGACTCACTCTGTGTCTCTGTCTTCCGCTCTCCGTGTGCGACGAGGTCAATAAAAAAACAACTCCAGCCTCCAGCCCGTCCCCTCCGGCTCGCTCCTCATGACGGTGGTGTGTTTAGGAGAGCCGGGATCCTGTGAGGCTGCTGGGTTATTCATTTGCAGAGTGTAGCTCAGCCCACTGCTCTTTTCCACGTCACCTATGCTGAATTCCCCGGAGCCTGAACAGCGTCTGTCAGGCTCCGTCACCCCAGTTTTCCAGAACTGAAGTAAATAGGCCCCATTTCCATTCAGCACTCGTCACTTTAATTCCTTTATTCTATGAGTCTCCCAGCGACTCTTCCTCTGGTTCCATCTTTTAATACTGACACACTCGGTGCTTACATTTTTTCCCTCTGCATGTTGAGACCCTGAATAAAATCATTCATGTCTTCCTATCTGGTCAGAATAAGCTGTAGGAAACCTGACAGATTCAGGCTGTATGTGAACCTATTACAAATGATCACATTATTCTACAGCATACTGTACTGTTTGTATTCAGGACATTGTGGATTACATGTTTGTAGCATTTTTATGATGTAGAGTGATGGTTTTTTTTGTGCTGCAGTCGGTCGAAAAGGTGCAGTAGGTCAGGTGTGTCACTGTCAATTTAGCAATGCAATGCTGGTGTCAGGGTTGTGCAGGTGGGGTCAACAGCACTATGTGCAGACACACCCCTATTCGTTTTTGTCATCATCGTATAAGTTTCACTCTTGTATACATTCTTCAACCAGTAGACACATCCGAATACAAAGGAAAAACAAGTAAACACAACTTGCAAAAATACTATCTTCTATATATATGAATGCATTTTTTAACGTTACTTCCTTAGAGGTTTGTGGTTGAGCACTAGCACTGAGTGGACCAGACCAGCACATATGTGCAGCTTGTTTCACCACTAGCAAATTAGGAAACCTTTAAGAAAAATAGAAATGGGTGTCGTAATGGGTGTCATCTTTTCTGATATTTGTGCCCGTCACTTGCAATAACAAAACAATACCTTAAAGTATGAAATACAAAAACAACTTCTTGCATTCAGCAAAGTCTTCTCCAGGGCATTAGAGTTTAATGTGGCGTTGACACAACACAGTGGGATTAGTAGAAGGAGGGATCAACAAACACAACGCAAACTAAGACGGTCGAAAGAGGAGAGACCACAAAAATAATTGGAAGATGATTTATATTTGAGAAGGGGAAGGAGCTCAGCCATTGTAGGTTTCTATTTGGGATCCACGAGTTTGAGGATATCATATTGCAGCAGGCTTATATAAATCGAATGCAGCAGAAACAGAAGGACGAAACTTCCACTCAGCTGCTTGTGTGGAGTGTATGCATTTGTGTGGCAGCACAGAAAATATGAGAGAACGAAGCATTTATTATAAAATACCCTTGTGCAAGGTCCCATGATAGCCTTCATAACAATGATGAATGGCTGAAGCCTCCTGGTAAGCTACATCATAGGACTACTACCTTTCAGACTTTCTTCCATTACGCTGAGGACGGGAGCACACTGGGAAGGCTTCCTGCAGAACACAGCAAAGGGATTAACATCCTGGGAAACGTCATATATTTTGAACCTCATTTTGTTTTTTCAATTTCCTCTCTTACATCCACAACAGAGACACTGAGATTTTCTGAAGGCTGGCTGAAGACAGCCTGGTGTACCACGCTGTTCGCCTTTTCCCAATCCTCCCACAGCAAACGGCAACAATGTAGCTCAGAGCCGAACGCCATTACGCTGACGACAAAAACTTGAGGAGAAGCGTTTCCGTCATTCAGTTGACAGCTTTGAAGGAATCGTAGTAAAACTGAGTGGGTCACCAGGGCTCCACACTAACTTATTTCACCACCTTCCTGAAAACAATGTCAATCATCTCGAAATGAAAAAAAACGATTAAAACGTTGAGGAAATAAACTACATTTATTTTGCTCCATTCAAAGAAAAGTGAAACTTTTGCCACAACACAACATTTGTAATCTGTGTGGGAAAAACAACAAGATTTCAATGAATTAGCTTGGTAAGATTTCACAAGAATCATTATGTCAAACTAATACTTCAGGTCCGAGAACAAAGCCAAACTAAAATACACCGATTTTAACATAATCCAGATAATATCAGAGTTAATTACCGTTTCTTATTGTAGTATATTAAGCATTGTGCCATGCCTGCTAGTGACTGTTTTTCTGCATTGTCCAAACACATATAGCTATATATGGGCATATGGGTTGAGCCGTGCAGTGACTCTACTTGGTTATGGCAAAAACAAAACATGTACTACGGTATGAATTGAGCTTCTCCACTGCCAAAAAGGTGTTGTTTGGAAAAATAAAAGTCCTGTATTACAACATTCCCAATCAGTTCTACTATTCAACATCTGAGAAGGGATAGCCTGTAACCTCTATTGCAGAACGAATGCAGCATAGATGGAGGACAGAAGTAGCATGGGGGGGGGGGGCTTTACAAAAGCTACCAGTGTACATAAATAGTGTACATAAAGGAGACATAAATAATGCAGTCATCTTTCCCATTACAGTGTAATGTAGCCTCGGAATTTATAGTGCGCACTATTCTATCCAACCTCTTAATGGGGGGGGGGGGGGGGGGGCATTTAAGGAGAGGGTGCATTACTCCTTATTATGACCATGTAATATACATACATCAAAACACCCCCAAAAATAAGTATGTTTTAGTTGGTGCAAGCTTCTGCACACACAACAGAAAGTTGGTTTGGAGTCCCACGGGATAAGCATCATGGGCTAAGGAATACATGAGGATACAAACTGAAGGTACAGCATGAGACTACCCCTAGAGAGCCCATTTCCCACAGCTGAAACCACTGTATATCTGAGACAGACTCTTTATCAGGCACTAAGAGCCAGAAGGTTGTAAATGCCACTTGAACAAAAAAGCCCCCGGTATGTTCTGGGTCAGTTGCGCCACCCTTTCATGTCAGTTTTATTTTAGGTAATACAATTTGAAGAACCTCTGCATCGCTTAAATTGTAGACGGAGCTGCTCATGCGGCTCGGCGCTCCGTCTTTGCCCACAAAGGATTCTGAAGGAGGCTGAAACTGGAGACGAACACTGCGAAAGTATTCGGCATTCGTCCTCGACTGTGAACGGTATTCTTTCCACATGGCAGACACTCGCCTTCATTATTCAGGCTGAGAATGTTCTCACCGTATTATACTTTAACTATTACACACAACTCCCTTTCTCCTCGTGAGGGGCTGCCCGACAGCACCCATCCACTCAGCCAGAAGAACTCGAACGGCTGCACAAGGATCATTAGCCACCACCAACGCAATCGTTCATAGTTCAATTTAAAATCCATACGTTTCAGGGAGCAGCTTTCATCCGTATGTATATAAATCGGAACGCTATGCATGAATAAATTATAAAGGGCTATTCATTGTCTGTTTGCTGATAACTGATATGACAGAGCAGCCACCATCCACTGTCAACAGTTATTGATGGAAAAAGCAAATCCACCAACTTTGTGTGAACTCCAGGGAGAAGCAACCTGATCACCAAAAGCGCATCAGTCCGTGGGGGGGACCCAGCCACCTTGTTAATTCACCATCCCTCTCTGTCTTGTCTCGGCTAAATCGCATCAGCTCGCAATTGACCAAGTGTCACGCTTCAGAGGGGAGCCTGATATCTGCAGCCTCGCAGACCTTTTACTTCTCCAGTCTGCTTCCCTCTAAAGGTCAATTTCTTTCTATTTTTTTTTACTTTTACTGCAGCACAAAGCACACTTTGCACAACTTTCTTTCTGGCGTCATATCAGCGTATCAGACGTTTCTTTGGGATAAAGGGAGCAAAGAGAGCAAAGAGCTCACAGACCACACGGTCTGGGCTCGGGCCTGTGTGTGTATGGCTATGAAGATATGGTGTCGATTGATGAAAGTTTCATTTGATTTGTCTTTTACTTATTAATGGAAAATGACTGCGTTATTTTTTTTCCTTCCCACACAATCACGGAAACAAAGCAGAACACAGCGGGGAGGTTCAGGGTACATGGTAATTTGTATGCTCCAAGAGAAAAGAAATTCTCAATTACTGTTTTGCTTCTCTTGTATTAAAAAAACCCCTGTAGTCAAAAAAAAAAAGAAAGAAAAGATGGGATGCTGGTTCTTGATTGCTGCAGCAGTCTTTAGCAGAAGACCACAGACATCAAACGTCACAAATGGAAATCCATAATTGAAATGGCCTGACATGCAAACACACTTGTAAGTCATTGTGAAGTGAGGGACTCATTTGGCACTTTGATGCATCACCGTTGAGCTGGCATCTTGCGTTACCAGTGAGCCGGGTGTGTAAGTACCATCGGACGGTTTCTAAAAGGCAGAGGCGCAAACTCTTCATCAGCACATAAGCTTCAAGTCACAGCCAGTGCTCCCAGTACATTTCTGTACTGTGGGCAGAATACATTCAACTAAGGTATTTCATTACCGCTGTTGTGGCTTTCATCAGTAACTCCACAAATTAAAAGAAAACTCAAAAGCATTATGAAAGCAGTGCAAACATTCAACCATGAACCCCCCCCCCCCCAGAACTGTGCTGTCGTACGTAACAAAGAAAAGAAGAATACAAGGCATTATACCAGCATCCAAACAGGATATGAAATAAACCAAAGAAATATGAAAATATATGAAATGCTAACATATCAAATAAAAGATATCATTGTGAGGTATCCAAAGATATATGACATTTCACAATTGACAGAATGTGGACGCACAGCAGACACAAGCGAATAACTTTCTAATAACCGGTCTTGTGTCCTCCGTCAGTCAAATGACGTATCGTTTGCACAAGTGTGGGCCCCCCCCCTCACCTACAACTGTATTGTTTTATTTCTAATTCATATTTTCATGCCCGCATATTACATTTCTAATATTATTTTCTCAAAGCCAAGATGGGAATGCGCACACAAAACAAGGAGTTTTTAAATTAGGTGGGAAAGACAAACGCATGGCGATGAGCGAGTACCTGCATTGCGTGAACATTCCTGCGGTTTGGTATGCAGCGTGCTTGAGGTTGTTCCCAATGCTGAGAGTCGAAGGCTGACTCACGGTCTGTGCATAGTTGTTTTTTTAACCTGTGGGCAGGATAAGGGATGATCTCACAAGCTCTACCGTAGAACTGCAAAGAAGGAAACTTTTTTTTCACACTTAAAATGGTGTGTGTGGCTTGCTGGCATCGATTTAATCTGATGACTCAAGATGGCAGTTAAGAGGGCTGATTCTTATTTTCTTTGTTGTTGTGATTCAGCTCCATTTGGGGAAACACAAATGGGTTCTTCTACACTGATTACAATTTAAAAAAAATGTGTTTACTTATGCCCAATCAAGTGTTGGCACGCATTTTACTCTGAGCAGCATAGCAGCAGCCTTTGTAGTAGTGACATGAGCAGCAAGTCTCCGTCAGTGGCAGCAATAGTGGTGGCAGTAATGGCAGTAGCAGCGACAGAGCCAGTTTCTGGTTCTTTAATCCTGGCAAAGTATGGAGTCGTTTTATTTCAATTTTAAATATTGCAAGTCAAAGTGTTTCATATTGATTGCTGCTGAAGCCGAAGGTATTTGATTATTTGTTTTAGCAGATCAATGCATTGAGTTGGCATCATTCTTAATTGATGCATCGATGCAATAAACAGAACGACGGAGCAATTCAGAGGCGGAGCTTCTCAGCGAGTTGTTTCAGAGATATTGTAAATGTCTGTAGCAACTCGTCTGTCACGATAGAGTTCACGAGCCTGAGCCACTTCAGCAAAACATATCTGACTGCACACTATGCGGCCTACTTTTAAACGAGCCGTCGTCGACTGATACACAAACTGTTCTGCGATACACACCTCAATGCTGCACGTACGGTGCAGGCAAACACCCTGACAGTTGCATTTGCTATGCAACAACCAAGGATTTCTTTGGAATAATGTCACACACAAGGTCTGCACACACACATATATATATATATATATATATATATATATGGACTGATATCACGGTCACCTGCCCTCTCTACTGTCATGAAACAGTCCTGCAACAAGGGCTTCAGTTCTCAAACTTTAAATGGTCTGAAGACTACGTGAAGGAAGCATTAGTTCAATAGAGAATGATTTTGTAGCAAACCCTGTCTAACACAAACTTAAATCATACAGGTTAATCAACACCATCCTGAACAAAACACCAGAAGTATGAGCATTCAAAATGATATTTGTTATCAAGCTCTAATATTGAATTGCATTAGGATTATTCATTGAAGTCAATAATACATATACAGTGAGGCAAACACAGAGATATTCTTCACTGTAAAATCAATCTTCAATGGCTTGATATGCAGGATCCTTACATGACTCACAAGATCATGAAAAAATACTTCTATTACTTTATCCTTAACACTCTTGGACAAACTGGATCATGTAGTGAGTATCACATTCCCATGTTGATATATGAAAGAGCGTTTGGTCATGTGTTTTTAATGCTGTAGGGCGTGGTATGTTCAGTCTCCACTGTAGCATGCTATAGAACTCAGCTTGAGAATAGCCGTGGAAGTGAAATACAGTAGCTGAAGGAGAGCACAAACTCGCAAAGTGGCGGCTGAATTATAGTGTCGCTACATTCCTCCATGTGAACAGAAGTCAATATCTTACAAAAGGAATGCTCCAACTTCAATTTGGTCAAAGCCAGCCTAAATCAATAATGGGCAGATTATGAATGTGAGGTCTTCTTAAAAAGTCCTCCCTGAATAAAAGAGACCTGAATGGAGGCAGACAACGCACACGCATGGCTAGCTCCATATCTCAGAGGCAATAGACGTTATCCTTTTCCACACACGTTATCTCCACCGTCTGGCCTTTGAGACGTCACACGACGAAAACAATATGCCTCTTTCTAACCTTCCTTCACTTCCAGCCCAAAGCCTGACTGCAACCCTGTTACCAAAGCACTATTAGTAGCAGACTTAACAAAAATGAACAAGATATTTTTACTTATAAAACATAGTTTTGTGTACCTGATTTCTGTGGATCTCTGGCATAGCACCAACCTATTTCGAGGAGACATTTTTGGAAACGGCTAAAAGATCGGTAGCTGCAGGCGCCATATAATGAAGTGGTGCATTTAAATGAGAGATAGCTCAGGGACGAGGAGGTACACTTCACTCAGATCAGCAAACACTGAAATAGAGTGAAAGCTAGAGGATGAAGAAGGGGGCGGCGAGGACAACTGCAAGAGGGGGGAGAGAGAGAGAGAGAGAGAGAGAGAGAGAGAGAGTCGAAGAAAAAGGGAGACTGGAGACCGGACCTGCAAACAACCTGCACATATTGGACGTTTTAAGAAGAAGATAATAAAGAGGTGCAAAGCAACAGTTCCCACTGGATTTTATAGGATATTGTTGTGGTGGGAGAGAATGATGCAGGTATTGAATACCTTGTATAAGAGAGAAGGGTAAACAATAAAAACAGGAAGACAAGCACCCAACAAGGAGGCTTCAGCCATTACAGTCTGATTTGCATTCCCTAACAGAGTACACATAAGAGGACTACTTGTTCAAATGCCAAGTGGCCTTGAGAACTGTGTGTTTGTTAATGCAACGCCAACAAAAAATGGCCGACCCCTCAGGTAAGAAATAAAATGCAGTAGTAAAATGCAGAAATGCAGGAAATTGATGAATATATGAATTGAATGTGGTTCAATTAAAGGCAGCAGCAAACAGAAAGGTCTTCAATCTTGATTTAAATGAGCTGAGGGTCTCAGCAGACCTGCAGCTTTCTGGGACTTTGTTCCAGATATGTGGAGCAGAAAAACTGAACACTGCTTCTCCATGTTTAGTTCTGACTCTGGGAACAGAAAGTAGTCCGGTCCCAGACGACCTGAGGGGTCGGGATGGTTCATAAGGTAGCAGCAGATCGGAGATGTATTTTGGCCCTAAACCATTCAGTGCTTTGTAAACCAACAGCAGGATTTTAAAGTCAATTCTTTGTTGGACAGGAAGCCAGTGCAAAGACCTCAGAACTGGAGTGATGTGATCCACCCTCCTGGTCTTAGTGAGGACTCAAGCTGCAGCGTTCTGAATCAGCTGCAGCTTTCTGACGGACTTTTTATAGAGACCTGTAAACACACCGTTACAGTAGTCCAGTCTGCTGAAGATAAATGCGAGGACAAGTTTTTCCAAATCCTGTTGAGACATAAGTCCTCTAATCCTTGATATATTCTTCAGGTGATAATAGGCTGATTTTGTAATTGTCTTGATATGGCTGTTCAGGTTGAGGTCTGAATCCATAACTACACCTAGATTTCTGGCTTGGTTTGTGGGTTTTAACATCAGTGACTGAAGCTGAGCGGTGATTTTCAATTGTTCGTCCAGCAGCCATGTTAACTCATGTTACTCCAGAGAAGTATCCTTTTTATGTGAATGTCTGCATGGTAAAAGTAGATGAAAAATCATTATACCTCTTGAAACAAAGCAGCCACAGGACTGGTTTATATTAGTTGGTCTATTATGGAGGATTTTTTCATGAGCTCCGAAAACATTGTGAAGTGTCTATAGTGACTGGGGGAATTAGTGCCAAAAATACACTCAAAAATATATTTTTTTATTTTTATGTATTACTTCTTTTTTATTAATGATAGCTTAATAAATAATGTGTTATTTAAATTCTGTAGCCACAAGCCCAATGCGTTTGAGTAATTCCTTTGAACATCTTGGTGCCATAAGGAAACATTTTTTAACGACCCATATGTGGGACAGATTTACAACCTCTGGTCAGCTCAGAATGAGCCACCAGCTGGGTGTCGAGGAGCTGTGGCTTGCAAAAGTAATCAGGTTATTCCAAAAAAAAAGAAAAGACTATTCCACATAATGATTTATCAACAAATGCTCTGCAGCTGTTGTTCAACACATCGAGTAACACTGAAATGACAAAATACAAGCTCTGAATGACCAGTCGTGTTTACAGTCATTTCAATTTCACAAATTCAGACTCAAGTTCAGTTGTGCGGTGGAACACACACACAACACGATAGCGATGCTGTAGTATTGGATGGATTTGGTATTGATGAGAAATGACATTTTACATCTGGATATGGGGGATCCTCATCTGTCTGGGGCTTTGGGTTAATGTCATGCAGCTTAATGATGTTTGGGACGAAACGACGCTGCGAGAGTAGAAATTAATTTGGCCAATGTTTATCAATCAAACTGTATGAATATTCATATTAAGCAACAAGATGAAAATGTAAACACACTAAGAGCAACGCTGCATATTTTACATGTGTAGCTCCATATAAGAATAAAGCACACACACTGAAGAGACATATTTCATATCTGTATGTGCTATAATGCTAACTTGCTATTATGACCAGATACCAAGATCCTGTTACATGGATTACCACTCAACTTTGTTCTTTCAGAAGTCATTTGGTTTTGTCAGGATCACGACCATTTTGGCAACTACAATGACATAAAGAAGTTACATAATGCAAATAAGATTTGTTTCAACTGGCTTGAACTCCATGCTTAGCTAATAAATTACAATTTGAAAATGAGCGCTTGTTTACACGGGCATCAGACATTAGGATTGAGATTAATGACGACAGAAACATCTAAAAGGGCACATTTACTGCAGTGAAAAATAAATAAAGAACAAAAGGAAAAAAGACAAAGAAATTATTCTGAAAATGACTTGGGACATTCGCGTGACAGAGCAAACAAAAAAGAAGAAGTAATAAAGAGTAAGAATCTTACACTTTCTTAGAATAGTCTCCTGGTACCATTATAATATATTAATACCTTTGGAGACTCTCATTGCGATTTGTTAGTGCCAACGGCAAGTCTTCAGAGCTTTTACGCAGAGAGGCACTCCTCAATTTCCCTTCAAAGTCCTCTGGGAAATAGAAAACAGCAAATACTGCAGGTGCGGGCATTGCTGCAGAACAGAGCAGCGTTGGTTTATGTGGCAACGTGTGAGGAGATGAACATCTCAGAACGAATATGCACCGGAGAGACAACAACAGGCAAAGCTGGAGAACCAGAGCGTAAGAGAAAGGTACTTCTGATGTTCCTTTTAAGAAACTATTACCTTAAAATGAGGACAAAAACATTAGCTAGAGCTAGACAAACAAATGAACTGGCGCACACACACACACACACACACACACACACACACACACACACACACGCCTCCCAATCGCATACAACCCAAGTGAAATCAAGATTAAAAGCAACTATCTACAGACACTTGTGCATTTTTAAAAGCATCAGTCATTTCTTAAGCAAGGAAACTTGAACTCAATGGTAACTATTGTGACTAGTCCAGCTCACACAGCCAGATAAGTAGATGAGAGAGAGAGAGCGAGAGAGAGAGAGAGAGAGAGACAGAGAGATTTATTTCATGTGTTTATTTTGTTGCATTTCATGCCAGTACACCTCATTTGAATCCAATATACAAAGAGCGAGAGCCAGAATGAGCTAGTAGGCTGGTGCATCACACAGTTGGCAGGATTTCATGTGCAGAGTATCGCACAATGGCCTTGGAACGCATTACATTCTACCAAGCACATAGCCGGTATAGGGTTGTGTGTGTGTGTGTGTGTGAGAGTTTAGGGCCATTATGGTATGAAATTGGGAAACAGTGGTCTGTAAAAGCTAGAAATTGAATTTTGAAGGAATATTATAGTACAATCAGCCGACACAGGGTGCCTGCAATCTGCAATCTGCAGACCAGCCGTAAACTACCTGTTACCTCAGCATCGCAGGAGCCGGTGGACTGCTTCCCTGCTGCTTTTGAAGAGGGCCACGGCCGATGGAGTAGACAGCGGGAAGTTGGATAGTCTGTGTTTCAGGTTACATTTAAACTATAGCCAAATTTTGGGGTAAGTTAGGTATAAATAGAAAGAGACCAAGAGACCCAAATGGAGAGATGTAGAGAGAGAGAGAGAGAGAGGCTCTGGCATTAGATGTCTACTCCACAGAGCGGGGTGATTCAGTCTGTCAACGCCCACAGATCCTGCCCATCCTCATAAAAACAATGATTCTGACTCTTCTCACCAAGAACACAGCGTGACATTTAGCTCTAAACCCTGGTCTAGAAAGCCCACGCAGACACAAAAGCATTATTAGAAGAAGAAAAACACACACAAACACGTAGTATTGAAGAGAAACGGATATAACAACCCTCCGGGGCAACTTGTATCATGCCGATGCACACCGGGAAGTCTTGATGGCATTTACACTTAAACCCTGGTGTTGAACACATGTGCGCGCACACACACTCACAGAACACAAACACACCATCTCCCTCACTACCACTCAAATAAAATGAAGCTGAAGCACAATAAGTGAATCTGCAAATACTTAAAGACAATAAGCACGGCAGGGAATAAACAATCAGTTATGTGACGATCCCGTAATCACATTAGTGATAAAAATCCCATTACCTCCTGATTATAGGCCGCATCAGCCTCCTTGCTCTCTTCTAGGGCTCTGTAGAACAACAAAGGATGACTGAAAAATGACTAAGCCGTTCCCCCTATGGGCCCCCAGACATCCAAAGCCTTGCTTAACGCGTTCCCTCACATAACCCGCACTGTCCTGTCACAGCACAGGCACTGCACACATCCCGTACATCATCCGTCTCTCATAGCACCTGCTCAGGGAATAGAGACTGAAATAAAAACTTGCCTCTGTGAAACAATGACTGAAGATGTACTCACACAAAATCGAATTCCAGACAGTGGATAATACTAAATTTCACCCTCCCAGTCATCCTGCACTCAAGCTTTTCGGTTCTTAATGCGAAACTCAATTCTTATTTTTCCAATGGGAAATTGTCAATTATCTTTTTTACCCTGTTTTCTACTTCTCCCTTTACTTATTATCCACTGTTGCAATATCTGCCTCCACGACAGCGTTTCTTCCACATCTTGAGGGCTGAGGTGAAAACCACAGAAAGGTGCTGTTGGTTGGCTCGGATGAGGCGAGTGTGTATTCATTCTGTTAGGGCCCACTTTGAGGCAACACTCCCGCTCGGGCTCCAGAGTGGCTTCATGTCAGATGCACTAAAATGGAAAGCTGCCATGTGGCATCAGAGATTCAGTGTCAGCCGTCGTAGACTCGCTCCTGTGACTGCTTCTAGCTCTACTCCTTTGACTCAATCACAAATTAACATGCCGGGGCGGGGGGGATACAAACTATACATCTCCACATTAATCTCGTGGTCTAAGGGACAGAATTTGAGGCTGTCGTCTCTGTGGTTTGGGTGACATGAGGGACGGAGAGATAAAGAGGAGATAACAAGCCATAAAAGTCACACGAGTGAAGAGGTTATGAAAGAAAGAAGAATTGCCTCGTTCGGAGGAAGAGAGTGTCCCTGGGCGATTGTCCAGAATGTGTACGTGTGCTCTGTGAGCAGAAGATTTAACATTTCATTTGAACCAATTACCGAAGACTAGAGATTGATTCTCTATCTGGAACTCACAGAAACAGTTAAGGGTAAAAGTCTGTAAGGGAGCATTACCCCTAATGTACACTCTTTCTTCCACTGCCCAGTACAATGTGTTTCCACTGTTGCACCAACTGTCCAGATCAATACAATGAACTCCAGATCCAAGCGGAATGTACACGTCCCTCAGACGAGCGGAACGTTAAGGCACATAAAAACAATCTAATATAATGTGAGGGACGATAAAGAGCATTTAATAATGACACACACATCCGATATTGTCCAGACTGCTGTAAATCCATGTGACAACTGCTCTCTATGATAACAGCGAGAATAAAAACATCTGGCTTTGCACTCCAGACAAAAGCTCAATCGTTGACAAAGGACAAAAAAAAGCAAAGATAAGCCCGAATTAACTTTGCAAAACCCCTCTTTTAGAAAATCCTCTTCATTTAAGGTGGGGTGGAGTGGGGTGGGGAATATGCAGAACCACCTACGCATAATTCATAAGAAGTAATCCAGAGGGCTGCTCACTGCCGTGCGTGGCACTCAGGCAGCTCCACAAAGACGCATGCAAATGAAGTAAAGTCTCAAGTGGAGCAACAGGGGAAGAGGGGACCACATAGTGACTCACTGTCAACTGCTGAGCACAGATATGGAGAAGCTTAGCCTCTGAAGCATTTTTGATATTCAAGCGACTTAACGCACCACTAAGAAAACAAGTCACGACTACTCCCCTCCCCCCCCCCCCCCCCCCCCATAGCCCTATTCTTCACCTCTTCAAATTATTTTTCTGTCGCCTATCTGCTAACTGTATGACACAACGGCTAATTTAATTTAAATGACTTGGCAATACCAGAAACAGAAGCCGAAGTGGCGGCTATAAAAGTAAAGTACCTACATCGCGATTAAATACAACCTTTCTTGAGACCCTGCAATAACAGTCTTGTTATTCCCCGTCTATTCCCAACGCTGCCCTGTAAACAACTGTCTGCCAGTGTGTTAGGAAGTCATGCATGCCCCACTTAAAATACGAGATGGGGGGAGAGGGCTATACTTTTTGCAGCAATCTGCTGCAAAAAAAAACAGGATTGCCTGGAGGGGTCATGTCTGGCTCTCTGATGCTCAGCTTTGATGTACAATAGCTTTTTTTCTAACACTGATGCTCACCTACAAGCCAGAGCTGTGTATGGATACAGTCCCACATGCAGTGACATAGGTAGTTGTTGAGTACGAGAGACAAAACTCACACTCGTTCCCACACACACACACACACACTTATGTTTAAGAAGGACGTACGTTGCCGTGGTTGATGAAACCGTGTTCCCCGGCGATGCGGTCGGCTTCCTCCGGCCCGCCATTGATCTGGACGGCCCAGGTGTTGGTGTAGACCTCTGCGGCATCGATCCACGTCACTTCTTTTGTCAGGAGGACAAGGGCTGTCCACAAGTGCAGCAGGGCCACCCTGGCATCCATGAAAAGGGAGCACACTTCACGGGGCAGTCTCTCCGTCCCGTCTGTCACCGCTTTCCCAGGCAGAACGGGGCTGCTCCGCCTCACGGCAGCAAAGTAGGACAGTGTCCTGGAGAGGAGAGGACAGAGCCAGCTTTAAACACAAACATGGCCTTCATAACTGGGTCACCCTTGGGCCTGGAACTACCTACTGCTGGTACCATTCAGAACGCAACCCCCAAAACTGAAACTAAAATAAACAGCACACCCACAGACCTTATCATACATCATACTAAGCTAAAAAAAAACACGTCCCCATAAATGTGCTAAGAAATTCTACATTTTTCTGCTCAAAACGGAATGTTTTTTGTTGTTGTTTTTTTACCACACCTGAAATGGTAATGTATGATAATTATATACAGTAGCAGTAGCTTCAAGCAAACCACTACACAGCTAGTTGTAACAAGCAGCAACCAGACAGGCCAAGGCGTCTGAGGGAGAGGACATTTAAACGCTCGCTCTCAGGCTTAGGATGTTCCACAAATTTAATTCAAGCACTTATTACATATGAGAGACGGTACGGTACAGCACATTTTAATTGAATGGTAAAATAAGAAGCGTGATGGAAAGGGACCGTCATTTGAGCACATGTTGAAAGGAAGACGATTTCTCAGGCTTTTTGATTTGTAGCTCTTTGAGTCAGAGGGAAGGAGCCCGTAAGCCCCACATAAAACGGAAAAGCGTTGTGGAAAGTTAACGGACTCGGAGCGAGAGGGAAGACGACACGGCGTGGGAATCCGCTAAGTGTATCGGCCCGTCCAAAAAGAAAGATGAAGAGGGGGGAGGTGATGCAGGTTTAAATGCCCCAGTTCCACTGCTGATCCCACCGACGTAGCATCATAGCGCCAGTCAGTGAGGCAATCCCTGCTTCACTGATGTGAAAGGGAATAGCAGCTACTTTAAGCGTTCCGTCTCAGCCTTTTGAATTGAGGAAATGTAAGTCTGTTGTGTTCACGTTTGATTTTCCGCTGGATTTTGCGGGAGGTTTAAGAAATTCAAAAGGAATTGAATTTCCAACATAAACCTTTTTAGCAGACTGTACAAAGAGAAGAAGGATGCGGGGGAACCATGACTGGTTGCTGTACTCATCGTACAGCAACATACTGCGGTCGTGCTCACAAGATGTTCATGCTCTCAGCAGGCTCGCACGCAGATAAACCATCTTGAGTCCAACGGCCATGTGGCCTTTCCTCCATCTATGGCCACATTTTTCACTTTTCAGGAATATGATGACACGTTACCCACAGACGTACAACAAGACTGAAACACATTGTGGCCTTTAGATACTGAGGTTCAACACATTTGCTTCAGCTTGCATCATGTGAAATAAACTCCTTTTAGTGAGGGGCATCCATATTGATTTTCCACACTTAATAAGGGGTCCAGTCAAATCACAGCTTGATCCTGTGGACTAACCCAAATTGAAAGAATGCGTATAGATTGGCAGCGGGCAATTTTAAAAGTAGCCAGGTAATGGGTTTGCAGGTAAGCTCTTGTTTTGCCTTAAATTCTCCCTAAAATCCATTTCAGAACTTTTTCACCAGCATGAGGCCTCGTCCTTTATTTCACCCTAAAAAAATTGCTTCCGGGAGTTACGACATATCCAAACTATTCAAAGAGGAGGAGAAGCTCGCTGGATCTGAATATATCTGCGGCTATACGCAGATACATGGAGCAGTGGGTGTGGATTGGAGAGCAGCAGGAGAGGTGGTGGAAACATGTCACTCTTCCTGTGGTGCAATTCTTCTGAGCTCATTAGACGCTATGCTGGAGTCACAAAAACAGCGGCAGGGGGGGGTCTGCTGTCACCGAGAGGGAAGAATAGATGGAGAGAGAGATAGAGTGGAGGAGGAGGAGAGAGACGGGGGTATCCCTCCCACACACAGCATTGCAGAATATAACGAGCACATAATAACACAACGCCCAAAACACCTTATCTGAAAACACGGCCCGGAGAGCAGTTAACAAGAGGCTGCTTACTCTTACAATATAGATGAAACTCCAACCTTCAAATCACGGGAGAACCTGAGACCTCAGGATCTAAACTACAACGAAAATAGAAAAATCAGTTGCGTAACCTCTTTGGAGATCAGCAACACGCTGGAGTACGTCAGCCGGTGGAAATGCAGGGGTGGATCGGTGACCTCTGCGCTCTGCTGAAATAACAAGACAGCTTTGAGTTATTAATTCAGCACCTTCCGTTTCAAGATATTGACAGAACTGAAAGAGTAGTTCAGTATCTCACAGCGAGAAGGATGGTGAGAAATATTTGATCAGAGACACCTGCTTTTCAAAAAAACCACTTTCTGCATTATGGAACACAACAGCGGCAGCAACAACAGGTCGTTCCTATCAACACATTTGGCGAATATAATGAGCATTTAAGCAATTAAACACTTGACGAATGAAAGGTACTTTGGGTATTTTCTCATTTAATGAAGAACTTTAGTGCAAAAATAAATCGGATTTTCTGAGAAACTCGAGTTAGTTATCAATTTAGACGACGTAATTGCGTATCACAATATCTCAACATATGATTTTATCACACCATGATGCCATTGAAAGACAAGAATTCATCCTATTGAATTATCACCCAGCCTCTGCTAAAGCAGTGGCAGCCGAGGTGCATTTGAGGAGTGCCCCTCAGCCCCGAACCGCTCCGGCGTCGCTGCTCAGTGTTCAACAGAACATGACTGTGGAGTACAAACTCACCTCAGAGCGACTCCTGTCCTGAGAGTGGAGAGGGTGATGGCTCAGCGATGCATCAACACTGTGTGCACTCTTTAGTGTCTTGACATCATCATTTGAGCCCGTGGGCAACAGAATATCCAGCCGTGGAGAGCACTGCTGCATATTCTGCACACTTGCAGCTTTGAGGAACAACAGCTTTTAATATCGGTTCGGAGCCAGGCTGCTGAAAACTGAGCAGGATATGGGGGGAATTTTGATATTCAATGTGGTCACATTAATACTGTGTCGACATGTTGCTGATGTGGTTGTTAATTTGTTGTTCTTTGCTGATCTTTCAGGCTGTGTTACGGCTTCATGACACTATGGTCTGAAGTGCATCGTGAGCTACAGCTCAACACACACATGAGCAGCAGGTTTATTATTGGCCAATACTGACAGACGACTTATGTTGACCAACAGTCAAACCGATAACGTCCCCACACATTATAATTTTACATTTTATAAGTATACCCCAGCTCTAGATCGACCCGTTATTAAGTGCCGGTTTAAAAACTAAATGAAGAGCGAAGAGAACTGTGTGAGAAACCGGAAAGTTCCCAATTAGACTTTCCCACGCATCTGGAAAATCTGCATTACACTATTGACCCCAAACTGCACCAGAGAAACTGCTTAGTGAACCTCGGCAGAAGCCCGCGGTTCTGTGAACATGTCCGAAAGTACAAATGTGAAGCATATGCATTCAGTTACCATCCTCTACATTAGTCTCTCCCCGGAGAGACGCAATAAGCATAATGTGACAGAATAGCACAGCCACTCTTGATGGAGGTGAACAGGTGATTTCCATTGGCAATGACAAGCACTCTAAGCTGTGACGGACCGTATGCAGCACTCCAGCTCTATTTCAGACTGCCCACCAGCCAAATCAACACCCACCATGTGCTCTGGGGCTGCACTCTTCACAGAACAACCGAGGCACAGGAGAGAACTGCAGCATTTGTGAAGGACCACTGACAGCCCAGCGTCCTCTCCTGAGAGGGAAAATTGCTCCACGTTAAGAGTGCAATTGGAAAAGCAAAGGGATTGCGCCGGCATGTGGTGCTCTGCCAGGGACAGCGGTGCGCAGCTGGAAGTGAGCTGTACGCCGATGGTCAGCGACACACTTTGAAGGACGCGAGAACGCAGTGACAGAGTGCCACTAAAGCCTGATCCATCTTTGCTCCCGCTTGCCTAAACGAGCTGCGGAGATGGAAAAGCCTGATACAAATGTTGTCTAGGGCAGCAGCAATGTGTCCAGGAGAAAGAATCAATTCTGTAAGTAATGTCCCACAGAGAGATCCAGCCATCTGAATCTTGGCATAGTTCCCTGTGTCAAGCTTTCCTCTCATCCACAACACTCTCTGCCCTACTTCATAGATGACTGATACTGTTGACGTGAGGTGTGTCTTCCTACTTCTCTCTCTCTCATCCACTGCATTCCTGCTTCATGCTTCCTTATACAATGTGTGCTCCTAACAGTTTGTTACTGAAGGATTAGAGTTGTTAAACCCAGCGCTGGAGACGAATCAGCAGAGCTAGAGAGGTGTGTGCATGTGAACCAGACAGTCCGACTTCCTCCAGCAACATAAACATTGCAGCATCCCTTTTTTTTTTTGAATAGCTCTGATCTCGACCTGGACCAGATTTAGGCCCAACAAAGACAGGCACACAATATGAGTTTTACAGGGTAATCTGTGATACGATGAGGTAGTGTGTGAGCCATCGGAGGAGGACGCTTAGAGCCCTGCTGTTCGCCTCAATACCCAGTGACCTTGACTCCCTCCCTTGTTGAGATCACTGGGAGCTGCACTTGAGGTAATAAAACAACAACAACAATAACCAAAGGACAACATAGGATGAGTTTGATTACTTAAAGTTGAGTTGCTTGTTGGTTCAAACTGAGCACTTTACTTTTCTTAAAATAGACACAAATATCTGATGAATACTGTGAAAACAAGCTCCGTCTTGCCCGAGAGGCTGAACTAATTGTTAAGAATGCGCGAGCTTGTGCGCAATAGAAATAGAGACAGAGAGAGAGTGGACAAAAGAAGAAGACTAATCGGAATTAACAGATTTAAATGAGACGTGCTGCAGAAAACTGCATCGCAAATACAAGAGTTACAAGAAAAATGACGTTATCTTACCAACAATAAACTTCAGCGACGAAGCGCTGCGGACGAGCCGGTCAAGTCATGTCTCCTTCCAAATAACAGATCCACCTATAGTGGATGAAGAAAGCTCGTTACCCACACTGGGCAAGGATTCACCTGACTGGGAAGACTGGTGAGAGCTGTCGGCAGCGCTGGCAGAGTGACTTTACGCAAAAAAAGCCGTCCGGCTTTCCGCGACTACTCCGATTGTTCCCACCCACTCCCCTCCCTGCTTTGAACACATCGCGGCTTTTACAGAAACTACGATGCCAAAAGGGCACGAGACGTCCTGCCTCCGCATTATCTTCTTCTTCTTCTTCCTCCGGGCGGAGACTCTCCTCTTCCCCTGAGGTTTGACTTTCAACTTCACGCCTCACCTGAGGCGGTGCGTCCTCTACTTAGTCCAGAAGATGGATAATGATGATGCGATCCGATCACGGGCATACTGACATCCAGGTGCTGAATACACCTACCCAGTCTTGCGCGTTACCCTCCACCAACTTGCCATCACCATCACCATGCTGTCTTGAGTGTGCTTTGTTCAGTTGTTTCACATGACTTGTTTTTGCCGGCTAGGTCAGCGTTATGCTGGCATTAATTCACACACAAAATAAATACACGGAGAGAAAAAATGGACAATGATGGGGGGCTGTACGTGGAAATACGACATACAACGGCTCAGTACTGTATGGAGGTGACAACAAACTGCCACAAACCATTTTCTCCAGGAAATACGTCACGTTTGGGGCCGACTAGTCGGTCGCGTGTGCTTGATTTGCCTCACCGTGGTCGGTGAAAGGGGCGGGTGACTGTTTTTATGTAACCCAAAAGAGGAACACTTACATAAGGTCACGTTTATTTACTTTATATTCGTCATTAACAGGTAACCTTCGTAAGTAGGTCAAATTGATAAAGTAATTATTTGTTGTGGTGTATTATTAAATGAACAATTCATGATGTATAACAGTAAAACGTATATATTTATGCAAGGGAATTATATTTACCTACAAAGCTTAGATTAATGTTTTGCTCATGGTAAAACAGAACTTTTTTTATGAAGAATAATGGTTGTTTGTGTTGATTTCAACCCGCTATCGTCGTTATTCGGGATTACTGTGCTGCGTTCAAACACAAAACACACATCCTTGTTTCCAGATCGACGGTTTGTACAATGGCTCGTAGCTCTGTGTGTGACCGCCATCTTCTGGATATCTCTTCAACGCGCACGGTAGAGGGAGCCATAGCACATGCTGTGCCTGACTCGCATGGTTGTGTCCTCTTACCCGTTACACAGCCCGCTTTCAGCAGCTCCCCCTTAGCACGGACCAAAGTTATCCCGGAATAAGGAACAGCACGCATGTGCCGTCAACCCGGATGTAGATGTTTTTGTACGCGTCCGTTCCACTGGATGTATGCTCAATTCCCCCTCTTGCCAAATTATGACAAATTCGCCCTCGATGAAGTGTATATCTTAGCAAGTTTAAACAAAGCTCGGCACATTTCAAACCGGGCTGACCACCCGTGACATGTCTGTTGTGCCTACGCGGCTGTCACATCTGAGTGACAGCCCCGAAGCAATCCGCTCCCGAAGAGCTACACTTTTGATTTACGGCCAGAGAACACAAGTGGGTAAATATCGTGCATTTATTGTGTAAATAAACTACATCAAGAATAACATGTGACCCGTTTAAGCAACGGGTCTCGGTGTTCTGAGGCAGAGGTGGCCGCTAATGTTTCTTCATCTCATCCCGCCGTCTCGTGTTGCAGAATACTTCCTGTAACTTGAGACGATGGACTTCCGCGGCAGGAGGCACGAGCGAGGCAGCAACTGGACCGACCCGGAGATAGTGGAGCTGCTCCAGCTGTGGTCCGACGAGTCGGTCCAGATTGAGTTGGAGAGCTCATTGCGCAACCAGCGGGTGTTTGACCGCATAGCGCACGTTCTGCGCGAGAAGGGCATCTACCGTACCGGTGACCAGTGCAGGGAGAAGATCAAAAAGATGAAGCTGGAGTACCGCCGCATTAAGGACAACCACAAAATGAGGTCTTGGAAGTTCTATGACGTGATGGACAGGGTGCTGGCGAACCGGCCGGCTGTTACCTACTCCTCCATGGGCGGAGCTGTCATAGCTCAACAGGTGTTTCAGAGCCAGGGTGGGCCTGAGGCATACCTGCAAGGAGCTCCAGCAGGCGCCTTTGGTCCCACTTCCTCGGGTGGGTTTCTGTTTGGTCAGCCTCCGAAAGCTGGAGATCCGCTGGATATTAAATGTGAAGATGTTGAGGAGAGCATGCTGAACTCCGGTGTCGCTCCCCCCGAGATGTACTATGGATCTGGAGATGACCAGGAAACCGATGGGCAGTCTCTACTGGGGCCGGAGGACTCTCTGGGTCGAGGAGAGAGCTCAACAAATGCAAGAATCTCACCGTCAGGTTGTCAATCCAAATGCTATGATTGTTATTATCATTATCAAAGTACTTACCACAAGGTTAGAAAGTGATATTGAAAAGTTTTCTCTTTTTCATATCCCCAGGTTTTAGTGATCTCAACATCTGTTCGGCCACGGCTACCACCCACGCTGTTGGTGTCCCTGTGCCACGGGACACATCTGAGCAGCGCAGTAAGACGGCTTCTCACGCCCCAACATCTGTGAGACAGAGGAAGCGACGCCTGGTTGGTAAAACCCCCTGGGGCCATGGGGGTGCAAGATGCGGAGGTCAAAAGAGCCTGGATAAAGCCTTGGCCAGCTTCCTGAAGTGGCAGCAGTCGGCAGAGGAGCGCCTCCTCTCGCTGGAGGAGGCGCGGCTGGAGAAAGAGCTGGAGGCCGAGGAGCGCAGGGAACAACGGGAGGAGAGGAGGGCGGAGCAGGAGCGTCAGCATGAGCTCCGCCTCTTCAGCATACTCACTGGGGCATTGGCTGCTGCCAGACAGAGCTCTCCGACAGCACCGACTGACCCAACCGGCTCACACCTGGCTCATCTGCCGACCACAGCCGCCACCTCTGTCTCGTTATCTCCCACTACGCAGGCGGCTTCCTCTCAGGAAACCGTAAAATCAACACCGTCTACATCTGCAAAGGATCGCGAAATGTCCCAAAGTGTTTTGGCAACTCCGCGAGGTGCAAAGTCTCTCGGCCGCAGCGTGTACCTGTCTAAGCGGGGTAACGGTATCCGACAAACTCAAGGCATTCTCCAGCAGAGCTACGGCCAATATGCGATGGACAAACACCACGACACAAAGAACCCAGATGTGAGTCATGAATAAATACTGTTACGGCTTGTCAGACGGCTCTAATGTGCCAAAAACAATGTCACGACAACAAATCTCTTTTCTTCTCACACTCGCAGGGTATAATCAACATGGCTACCAGTGAGAACAAGCTCAGCTATGATCTCCTTCATAAACGGGTAGAATGACCGCTGCAACCACGGCCTGGTAATCCAAATGATTCTGCCTGCGTTCACAAGTTAATTTCATCTTTCTTCTCTGGTACAGCTGACCAAGCCTGACATGCTGTATATTGACCCATCCTTGTTGCAGTATGGAGACTGGAGGGGACACACATTGTAAGGGATTACAGTGGACCTTTATTTTCAGTTTATACGAGTGGCTCGTAGTAAAGTTACATTTTATAACCTTTGTTCTCTTGCAGCCTGAGAGAGGAAGTGGCAAAGTTCTTGACTCACTACTGCTGTTCTCCGAACCCGCTGAAGGCTGACAGCGTGAGTGAAGTTTGTTGCTTTTGATGCTGGAATTTAACTAACGATCTCCAAGAGTTTAAACTACAGAGTTTACTGAACACTATTAATGCCACCTGAACCACAATACAGCACTACTGGTCTACCTCTACATTAATCATTTAAAACTACTCCTCAGAATGACTGGGTGCACTTTTGACTCTACATTACACGTTACATCTAATAATTGTGTGCTTTTCCACATGTAAAAAGAGAATTAATTGACTTCTTTAATGAAACAATACATTTGTTTACAAGACTAGGTTTAGCATAAAAGTTCAAACAACAAAAGAAAATCAGAAGTTTTACAAAGACAAAGCAAGTAACAGACTTAAAACAAACAGTCAAATTGTATCAACCAATGAATTAGCAGAGTTGTCATGAAGCTGCAGGCTTCAACCTAGAACGTGTTGGATTCCATCCATTTTTCTTTGTTTTGTTTTTGTATAACTAGTCCATCAGGATTGCTGTGATATGTGAGAAGGTTCCCTTCCCGTGATTGAATCATATGACCAGCAAAGGATAAAATAACTGACAAAGAAGTATTCTATAAATGTTTTATACTGCTGCTGCAGAAGACACTCAGAGTACAGCCATTCATTGTCAGAAATAAAGGCAATGGATTCAATGAACGTATCTGATTATCTCTAATGATTATAAAGGCGCTAAATGCTGCAACTGAACTAACCTTGAATTAACCTGAATTAACCTCCTTCTGTGCCTTAATTGGGTCTTTTATAACATAGTGTGTGTGTGTGTGTGTGTGTGTGCGCTTGTTTGTTCAGGTTGTGGTGATGAATGGCTGCTGTTCCATCTTCTCGTGTATTGCTGCAGTCATTTGTGACCCTGAAGGTAGGTTCAGAATGCACTGACACACACACACACACACACACACACACACAATACATCCTATACTGCATGAATACAAATATGTGTGCAATAACAACAACAAAAATATCTTTGTATACTATATAATAGAAGGGGGAAGTTGTAGCATAATCATTTATACAAAACACCTTTTCATTCATTTATTTATTTAGGCAGCTACATAAATTGCTTATTCTTTTTGGTGCCACGGCAAGCGATGCCTCATTTAAAGCAATGTAACATATTTGTTTTGCTCAACAAGTGCTTTGAAAGTCATGAGCCTCAAAAGCAGCCCGTGTTTGTCTCTTTACTCTCAACACGGATCCTTATTATGGTAAACCATTTATTTGCCTGGCAAATTCAGATGAGCACATTTTTACAAATTGTTGAATTTGCTTCTAAATGAGCACTAATACCCTAAATAGTAGCTCACATGGGTCTTGGTGGATGTGTTTTGTATGTCGGTGGTCATTGTGTATTTCATGTTGTAGATGCCATTCTCATCCCTACTCCTTTCTACGGCATTATCACCGAGGATCTAGGCCTGTATTGTGACGTAAAACTCTTCCATGTCCCTCTTGACTGTGAGGTAGGAATACAGAGCCTGATGTACTTGCAGTGCTTACTATGTGCTTGTGTTTGAAATGTCTGCTCTTTATGTACTCGTTGTGCCGTACTGATCATATATACCGTACTTTTCGGACTATAAGCCGCTACGTTTTACCCCACGCTTTGAGGCGTCAGCTTATAGTCCGGTGCGCTTTATATACGGATTTTTCCGTAGCTTTTCTCCGCCACAACAACAACCGCAACTTCCGGTTCCGGTCTAACACAACATTTACTAGCTCCCGACACAGAACAGTTGCTACCAGCAACCCCTCTGCTACCAGCTGTTACTGACAGGGTCGCTACAATATGGATGAAGTACCTTTGACCTACCTCTCACTAGGACTGTTAACAAAAAAGGTTGAACGGCAAGATGCTTTTAACAGTACATGTCCGACTCGCTAGCTTCTAAGCTAATTTTAACAGTACGGCCAATGGGGAAATGCTAACCGCGATTAGCATTAGTGAATATATAATATATCTTTGTTGGTTTTATCCAAAGTGTTTACCATAAAAACAGAGTCTTGATGAATGATCAAAGTTTCATTATTATTTTAATGTTTGCAAACAGAGAGCCCAAAACACAACCACGTATTGCGGTGAACTGTGAATATGCTCTCAAGACACAGAATCAAAACACGATATTTATACCGGCCGGCAGAGAGGAACAGATAAAACACACAGACTTCAGAAAAAGTTGATCTTCTCATGCAGCGTGTCTTCATAGCTCATAGCTCTGAATAGCATTTATGGCTAACTGGCTTGCCAGTTGCTGCTAGCACAACAGCTATTCAGAGCTATGAGCAACAACAGTTATTGCCTCATTGCTTTTCGTTTGGTAGCCGTGAGAGACCTTAGTCTGTAATGCAAGTATGTCTGCATGAAAAGATGTACAAAGATATATTATATATTCACTAATGCTAATCGCGGTTAGCATTTCCCCATTGGGCGTAATGTTAAAATTAGCTTAGAAGCTAGCAACATGTTATGATGTTCATAGAAGAAGACAACTTTAGTACTGTTAAAAGCATCTTGCTGTTCAACGGGGACACCTGCGGCTTATAGACCAGTGCGGCTTATCTATGTACAACTTCTTTTTTCTTTTAAAAATCAGCTGGTGCGGCCTATATACTGGTGCGCTCTATAGTCCAGGAAGTACGGTACATTCAATATACCTCACATTTATATGCTTATTGGGTTCACCTTTTAAGTGCACCATGTGGTCTTGCTCAGTAAGGTGTATTGTTAATTGTTGTCTTGGTATTTTTCATTTTTAGGCCGATGGCAAAGGCAGTCGACCCTTCCACCTCACTGTGGGCAAACTAGAAGAAGGGCTTAAAAGGGCCAAACAAGAGGTAATTCATGAATGCATTTATTTTTACGCAGGTTCATTTCGAAAGACTTAAAAGACATTCATGGCCATCTGTTTTAGGGTTTGACTATCCGAGCTGTTATACTGATGAACCCCCACAACCCTCTGGCTGAGATCTACACCCCGGAAGAGATGATTGCCTTCATGGAGTTCGCCAAAAGGTGTGTTTTCCCCCACTATTATCTCACACTGTAATTCTCAAGCACAAAGCGCCAAGTGCCAGAGCACCGCACACAGGTCCTGTGTGAACTGCTTTATTTTACGGCCTGGGAGCTGGTGTCCCGTGTATGGAATATCAAGGGCTCTTGATGGAGTTTTATCACCTCTCTTAACCATCAACATATTGTCAAGTGCAGCTATGTGCCAAGGAGTCTCCTGCATCATGTTTTCTAAATCATCTCGCCAGAGTAATTCCCTCCACAGACGCTTGCAGGCACCGAGCTGTTGTAACCATAAACCACGGTGCTTTTACACTGACGCAGGACGCTGAGGGGACCATTTTACATTTCTGTTGCATTTTCTTTCTCATAAACAATGATTAACAATATAAAACCAAGGTTTATTATTTATGCTGCACTGTACATTCAATTCAATTCAATTCAATTTAATTTATTTTTGTATCGCCCAAAATCACAAATAACAAATTTGCCTCGGAGGGCTTTACAATATGTACACATTTGACATCCTCTTGTCCCGGGACCCTCACATCGGAACAGGAAAAACTCCCCAAAAAAACCCTTTAACGGGGAGGAAAGAGGAAGAAACCTGTGGGAGAGCAATAGAGGAGGGATCCCTCTCCCCGGATGGACAGAAGTGCAATGATGTCATGTGTAGAACAGGATAGTGAATTACAACACATTCAATGTAATTACAGCACATTCAATGTATGACACAACCACGACAGGAGGCAACACCTGGTCCAGGTAAACCCGGATACACAGGAACCTGTGAGGCGAGAAAGCACAGAGACTCTGGTGAAGAAGCAGGTCAATAATGTGCATTGATGGTATCGGTAGTATGAAATAGTAATGTGAGTAATAATAAAAGTGACATCAGCAGTTGGAGTCAGCAGGGCCATGGTAGGAGGAAGGACCAGGGTCCAGATGAAACCATGTTCCATGGAAACCTGTGAGGAGAGGAAGCACAAAGACTCCGGGGAAGAAGTAAAGTTAGTAATGAGCATTAATGGGACATCAATGCATACAGACGGAGGTGAAGAAGAGGAGGAGAGAGGTGCTCAGTGTAGGAAGTCCCCCTGTAGTTTTTGCTTATACCAGTTTGTCCATGGGCCGGTCCAAGGCAAGCCAGAGGCAGCCCTAACTATAAGCACTATCAAAGAGGAAAGTCTTAAGCCTACTCTTAAATGTGGTGAGTGTGTCTGCCCCCCGGACTGAAACGGGAAGCTGGATCCACAGAAGAGGAGCTTGATAACTGAAGGCTCTGGCTCCCATCCTGCTTTTTAAGACTCTAGGAACCACAAGTAACCCTGAATCACTGGGGTGTACAGAATCACCAACAATCTACAATGACGCTCTTAGGGAAAGTTTAGAAAGTCTAACTCTCTCACCAGGCTCTGCCCTACTTCAGTATGTCGACGACTGCCTTATCGCAGCTCCTACTCAGGCACAGTGTCAGAAAGATACATTAAAGCTGCTACAGCACCTAGCACAGGAAGGCCACAAGGCCAGTCTCTCAAAGTTACAGTTTGTAACACAAAACGTTCATTTTCTTGGTCATGACATTTCAGGAGAAGGTAAGACTCTCGCCCCCAAAAGAATCGCTTCAATTGTTTCGTTGCCTCAACCTAACACTAAAAAACAGATGATGTCCTTTCTAGGAATGTGTTCATACTGTCGGTCTTTCATACCCAACTACTCACAAATGGAACAGCCATTGTCATCTTTGATCCACGGTAAAAATAGACGTACAAATTGTTGAAGTCAGTTTGTCAAGGTCAATGGGAGTAAAGCCATCTAAACATATATCAGCGTTTACAGCTGTTTCTAAGGTTACTCTATTTGTGGAAAGATCGGTCGAGGGCAGGAGATTATTAATGTTCTCTCTAATAATTATAATCTTATCATTAAAGAAGTTGATGAAGTCATTGCTACTGAGGTCTATAGGGATACTCTGCACAACAGAGCTGTGACTCTCTGTCAGCCTGGCTACAGTGCTGAAGAGGAACCTGGGGTTGTTCTTATTTTTCTCTGTTAACGATGAGTAATAAGCTGCTCTGGCATTACGGAGGGCCTTCTTATATGTCTTAAGACTGTCTCGCCAGAGTAACCGAGATTGTTCCAAGTTAGTGGAACGCCATGTTCTTTCAAGTTTTCGCGATGTTTGCTTTAATTTGCGGGTTTCAGGGTTATACCATGGAGCGAACCTCCTTTGTTTTACCAACTTCTTTTTTAAAGGAGCAATAGAGTCTAGTGTCCTTCTCAGTGAGCTTGTAGCACTGTCGACAAGATGATCAATCTGGGTCGGACTAAAGTTAGCACAGGAGTCCTCTGTTATATTGAAGCATGGTATTGAGTTAAATACAGACGGAATCGCTTCTTTAAATTGAGCTACGGCACCATCAGATAGACATCTAGTGTAGTAACTCTTGCTTAACGGTGTACACTCCGTTAGTAAGAATTCAAAGGTTATTAGATAATGGTCCGATAGAAGAGGGTTCTGTGGATAGACTATTAGATCTTCCATGTTAATGCCATAAGTCAGAACCAGGTCGAGTGTGGTTAAAACAGTGAGTGGGTTTCTGTACATTCTGACAGAAACCAATCGAATCTAATAATGAGACAAATGCAGTACTGAGGCTATTGTTCTCGACATCCACATGAATATTAAAGTCACCTACAATAATTACTTTATCTGTTTTAAGGACGAGACTTGATAAAAACTGAAAAAATTCCGAATACGGACCTGGGGCCCGGTACACTATAACAAATATAACTGGCTGTATTGTTTTCCAGGTTGGGTGTGAAAGACTAAGAACCAAGCTTTCAAATGAGTTGTAGTCTAGTTTAGGTTTAGGGGTTAATAATAGGCTAGAGTCAAAGATGGCTGCTACTCCACCTCCTCGGCCGGCGCCTCGAGGAATGTGAGTATTGATATGACTTGGAGGAGTTGATTCATTTAGGCTGACATATTCATCATTACTCAGCCAGGTTTCAGTAAGACAAAATAAGTCAATATGAATATCTGATATTAGCTCATTTACTAGTAGAGCTTTAGATGACAAAGATCTGATATTTAAGAGTCCACATTTAATTATCCTATTTTGTTGTACTGTTGCGGTAGTTTTAACTTGGATTAAGTTATTTTGTTTAACTCCTCGATCGTTTATTTTTGATTTAATTAATTAGCAGAGAAAACTACGGAGTCCGACATGGCTTTTGCGTATGTACACACAGATTCCACATTTACTTTAGTGAGCTCAGAGAGCCGTAGCCGGCTGTCATTCCCGCCGACGTGAATAACAATCTTACTGTATTTACGGTTATCTTTAGCCAGTACTTTCAGGTAGGACTCAATGTCGCCTGCTCTGGCCCCGGGTATACATGTAACTGTAGCCTCTGGTTTAGCTAACTTCACGTTTCTCAGAATGTTATATGTATGTATAATATGGTATATGTTTATGTTCTCTTTCCCGCTACGATTCCCGGCTTCAGACATGAGCTCCACTCTATCGTTGATGAAATATACATGCTGACGGTCTTTGATGGACCTGTTGCCTTTCACAGTGTCCTCAGTATAGACAGGTACTGCATGAACCCAACCTCTGCATGATTACTCTATTAGAGCTTTAATCATAACGACTGTGGCCGAGGACAGCCTCTTAATTGCTAACGATGTGCTCTTCTTTCAGCCTGCCCGACCCACAGAGGACACATGTAATGTGGGGGCTGAGCAAAGTACGTTCTGTTCTGCGCTGTACGAGCATGTGAGGTTGTTTTTATGTCCCTGCTCACAGTACAGTGAAATCTCTAGTTTGTTCCTCAGTGGGTGTTTGCTTTCACCCTTCCTTTTTCCTTTACTTCCTCTTGAGGCGACTGTGACTCAGGGTTGTCCCTTTTAATCACAAGGTTGTTTTCAAATGAGTTATAGTCTAGTTTAGGTTTCGGGTTTAATAATATGCTAGAGCCTTTTGTCCGCATGTCAAAGTGTCTTTGAGCGAGACACTGAACCCCAAGTTGCTTCCTAGCAGCCCACTGCTCACAAATGCTTAGGATGGGTTAAATGCAGACGTGGAATTTCATGTATGTATGTGAAGATAAAAAAAAAAACTCATAATAATCTATCGTTTCTAGGATTTTGCAATGTCAGGAACCAGACTGGGCACTCTGTACACTGAGAACGCAGACCTCGTGGAGGCCATTGCCCACCTGGCCGCCTTCCACAGTGTCTCTGGAACAAACCAGCACCAAGTAGCACAACTGCTTCAGGACAGAGGTATGGAGCCAAGTTTTTTGTTGGGTTTAAATTGCTAAACTGGAATTATTTTGAATGCAAGCTTTTCAACAATTCAGAAATGTGCTTTGTAGCGGTTTTCCCGCTTCCGATAGATATTGCCCCCTTTTTCCCCCCCGGCTTCCTCTGATATGACAGGAGCACAGCATGGTTCTGCTGCACAAAGACATGTGACATTTCATTTACACTTACGTATTGCCACTTCACGCTCTCCTGTTCCAGAGTGGATCAGCGGCGTTTTTTTACCCGAGAACAGACGCAGACTGAGAGCTGCTCACAGTTACCTGACAGGAGAGCTGCAGAGTATGGGCGTCCCCTGCCTGGAGAGACCTGCTACACTGTATCTCTGGGCCGACCTCCGAGAGGTACCAAGATCAAAGTCCCGCTACGATGCTGGGGCGGACATATTTTAAGTTGTTACTGGCACTAATTCAAATGCACAATAACCCCACGCGGGTGTTTCTGGATGCGTCACTCCTGTCTCTCCATTTGTGTAGTACCTCAGAGAGTCGACGTTTGAGGAGGAGTTGTGTCTGTGGAGGCATTTCCTCAGACACAAGGTGGTGTTGAGCTGTGGTCAGGCCTTCTCCTGCTCCACGCCCGGCTGGTTCCGCATCGTCTTCGCACACCAGCAGCACCACCTTCAGCTCGGTCAGTCTGTAGTCTGTCTCATATAATATGTTGAAAGGTTGATGTATGTAGTTGTTCCCTCTAATTCCCATTCTCTTGTCTTGAACTAGACGTTTAGTAGATAATGGATCATTTCATTTATTCACCCAAATTGTGTTGTTACGGTTTATCTTCTGCTTTTAATGGATAATAGGTACTGACGTGTTCTGCTAATGTTTTTATGTTATTTCAGGCTTGAAGCGAATTAAGGAGGCCTTGAAGGAAATCAAAGAAAAAAGCACCAGCCCTTTTTCACACTCTATCAAAGAAGCCAGTGAGGAGGGCATCACATCAGTGAAAGAGGACAGTGCAGATTCAGACAATGCTGCGGTTGTCAATTCAACATCATCACCCCAGAGCAAGTCATCGGACCAGGAGAAGGAGAAGGACAGCCCTGTTCCTGACACGGGCTCGCTGGCCACTGAGGAGCTTGTGTTGCTGGACTGCCAGGCATCCAAGCCCGCTGACAGCCTGGACTCTCTGATTGGCACTCTCAGGCACCAGATCCACGCCTCCGATTGGCTGGAGAAAAACACTCCAGAGCTGTCGGCTGGGGAGGACCCAGAGATTCTTGATGTATTCAAGACCCTGCTGCAGAGAGCCAGAAAGTAAGCTTAGGATAAACGGGCACGAATGTAGCTGCCAAATTTCAAGAGGCGGCCCTTCAGTCCTTACTCCCTGCGTTCATGGTGAAAAGCTTGACACAAACACCTGACGCAAAGTCAAAACTGATGGCTGACCTTTAGTGACGAGGAAACGTTAGCTGAGAGCAGGGTAAAGAGGAGGAAAGGGTTAGTGCTTTTCTACCTGCATCTCTAGGCCTCATTCTTAAACTGCTTTTTTAAACAGTTTTTTTTGTAATCCAGACTGTATCCAGAATTTATGTTTATTTACTCCAACTCAGTGAATGCCAAATGTATATCAACCAAAATCAATCACACGCTATTCTTAAACATTTTAATCGTAATCTGAATTAAACATCTCTATAGTTTGATCAAATGCACTTTATTTTGTCAGAAAGTTTTGTACTTTCTGTAAATGTAATGATCTGTAAATAAAGGAATGCATCGATTCTTTATTTGACTGTCATCTTTATTTTAGAGTACATCTGAATTGACCAGTGAATTTATTTTAAGATGTTTCCTATCTTATTTTGTGTCAAACATGCGCCGATGGCATTTTAATGTGACATTTTGAACACTTTCTTTTGGATGGGCTGTGGGCGCCGTTCCATTGGTGGTATGACGAAGAGGAGACCACACATCACGCTGTGACAAACCGAGAGTGGGATTTCCTTAAATGTGTTGTCGTGCATAATCACCTGCTGTCACACCCGCGCACACAGTTTCTGCATTTGACACAAACAGATGTCTGTGGTATTTTACAGTTACAGAGTATCTCCCAGGAATCAAGAGAATTTAAAGACTCATGGACTTCCTTTTGTTGTCGTTATTCTTTTTTTCCTTATCGCTCAATGTTGGCCACACAAACTTCTGCGTCCTCAAATATTGAATGGCGCTTTCACTTTCTCTACAGTGTGAGCTGGTGGGTCACAGTGGAGAATTCACGGGGGAGATTTAGCCGCTGGCTGGGGGAGTTTCCATTGCAGCAGAGGCGGAGTAACTGAAGGGTTTGAGTTGCAAGTGAGGACTTGTGGTCTTGAGCAGTAGAAGACTGGTGTTTGTACAGTAGGGTCGTATTTGTACAGCAGTAAACTGTGTAATACTAGTAGTCCAAACGTACCTGTAACTGACTAACCTCACAGCTTTGTTCCTGTTTCTTCTTGACAACAACAAAGGTAAGACCGTACTTTCAATACAATTTTATGTTTTTTAAAGCTGATTTATATTTATATGAACTAGGTCAGGATTGAGACTTTACTTCTGTTGCTCAATTTCAATCCACTCTAAATACACATCTCTTTCCTGCTGTCTCCTCTATTCTCCTTGCCTCTCCCAGTAGTGCAGAGATATGATGTTGCTGGAGCTGAAGGACTCCATCAGTCGCTTCAGGTTTTCTCAGTGCTGTGTGGGGCTGGCCGGTTGCCTGTGTGTCTGCTATGCGGTCTGGACACCGTTCTGGCTGAAGGAGAGGGGCCTCTGGACAGAGTGGAATAACACTGAAAGTGACCAGACAAACCGTAAAGATGTCTTCGTCTTCAACGGTGAGCCACATTTACATCTTCGACATTTGTCTGCAGCCAACAAATCAAATGTGTCATCTGTCTAAAAATGTCGCTCAGGGTTTGGTTAAAGGTTTGGCGGACATACGGTATAACAGGAGCCTTTTTTCTTTTACACTTTTGAATCATCCTTTCACATTAGGTGGAGCATTTGAAAAACCACTGGGTTGCAAAGCAGCTTC